>NC_136976.1:4047500-4190000 GCF_032717465.1 Coenobita brevimanus
CTTGTTTTCTAAGCAGTTACATGGGAGTAGCCTAGGCAGGTGGATGGAACAGTCTAGGTATGGTTTTGGTAGAAGGATGGGGTAGGCAGGTGGATGGAGCAGTCTAGGTAGACAGATGGAGTAACCAAATGGAGTAGGTAGGTGGATGGAGTAGGTAAGTGGATGGAGCAAGCAAATGGAGTAGGTAGGTGGATGTAGTAGTTTGGGTAGGTGGATGGGAGTAGGTAGGTGGAAGGAGCAGTCTAGGTAGATAGATGGAGTAAGCAAATGGAGTAGGTAGGTGGATGGGAGTAGGTAGGTAGATGGAGTAGGTAGGTGGATGGAGTTGGCAAATGGATGGAGTAGGTAGGTGGATAGAGTAGGTAGATGGATGGGGAAGGCAAATGGAGTAGGTAGATGGATGGGGAAGGCAAATGGAGTTGGTAGGTGGATGGGAGTAGGTAGGTGGATGAAGTAGCTTTGGCAGATGGATGGGGAAGGCAAATGGAGTAGGCAGATGGATGGGAATAGGTAGGTGGATGGAGTAGACAAATGGAGTAGATAGGTGGATGGGAGTAGATAGGTGGATGGGAGTAGGTAGGTAGATGGAGAAGGTAGGTAGATGGAGAAGGTAGGTGGATGGAGAAGGTAGGTGGATGGAGAAGGTAGGTGGATGGGAATAGGCAGGTGGATGGAGTAAGTAGGTGGATGGGAGTAGGTAGATGGATGGGAGTAGGTAGATGGATGGAGTAGGTAGATGGATGGAGTAGGTAGATGAATGGAGTAGGTAGATGGATGGGAGTAAGTAGGTGGATGGGAGTAAGTAGGTGGATGGAGTAGGTAGGTGAATGGAGTAGGTAGGTGAATGGGAGTAGGTAGGTGAATGGGAGTAGGTAGGTGAATGGGAGTAGGTAGGTGGATGGAGTAGGTAGGTGGATGGAGTAGGTAGGTGAATGGGAGTAGGTAGGTGGATGGGAGTAGGTAGGTGAATGGGAGTAGGTAGGTGGATGGAAGTAGGCAATTGGAGTAGGTAGATGGAATAGGCATACAAAAGAGAGTTTATGTAGTAGATGTCAGTGTAGGAAGCCTGGATGAGAGTTGATAGTTGGCAATACGAGGAGGGAAGGAAGCAGGCAGAGAAAGACGAGTAGGTACGTGGGTAAGTAGGTAAACAGGTCCATGGTAAGTAGGTAGGTAGGAAGACAAGCCAAATAAGTCACATCTGAAGTCAAAACCAAAGGCAGTCATACACAGCGTACACGAAGGCTCCCTAACACCTCTTCCTTTGCAATTTATTTTTGGGTGCACCTAATACATATCCCTTTGTACGTTACTTATGGAGAGTATGGCGATATCGAAGGAATTTATGTAACACAGAAGTAACGTGTAATAGGCAAAATAATCCGCTTAAGAAAAGGTGTCAGGCAATACAGGAGGGATTTATGAAGCGCGGAAGAGTATGGTGCAATAAACAAAATAAATCGCTTAGGAAAATGTATTAGGGAGCTTCTTTAACCTAAAATCCCCTAGTTTGATTTTCCAGTGTATTTAGATTATTATTATTATTATTTTTCAGACGATTTTATTCAGCTCGAGAGAATTTTCAAACGGGGGGGGGGGAGATAAATCCTTCAGTGACTAAGAATCGGTACTAGATTTTTTTTTTTTTTTCTAGTTCATTCTTGCTGCCTCCAGACGATTTCACGCACCCTGGGATTATTATTATTATTATTATTACTATTATTATTATCATTACTATTATTATTATCATTATTATTATCATTATTATTACTATTATTATTAATTATTATTATTATTATCATTATTATTACTATTATTATTATTATTAAACAGTACGGGTTAGATGTGGCCTTTATTAGCTCTCAAGTTCAAGTTTGTATTTACTTATATTTCATCTAAGTTTTTATTTACTTACTTTTTTATCTATTTAAATTAGTTTTTATTTACTTACTTTTTATCTATTTAAGTTAGTTTTTATTTACTTATTTTTTATCTAAGTTAGTTTTTATTTACTTACTTTTTATCTATTTAAGTTAGTTTTTATTTAATTATGTGATGTGGTGTGAGAAGGTGGTGTGGAAGGGTGATCTGGTGTGTTGTGGTGTGAAAGGGTGGTGTGGATTCTGTGGAAGGGTGATTCTGTGTGATGTGGTGTGAGAGGATTGTGTGGAAGGGTGATTCTGTGTGATGTGGTGTGAGAGGGTGGTGTGGAAGGATGTGATGTGGTGTGAGAGGGTGGTGTGGAAGGGTGTGATGTGGAAGGGTGTGATGTGGTGTGAGAGGATGGTGTGGAAGGGTGTGATGTGGTGTGAGAGGATGGTGTGGAAGGGTGTGATGTGGTGTGAGAGGGTGGTGTGGAAGGGTGTGATGTGGTGTGAGAGGGTGTGATGTGGTGTGAGAGGGTGTGATGTGGTGTGAGAGGATGGTGTGGAAGGGTGTGATGTGGTGTGAGAGGATGGTGTGGAAGGGTGTGATGTGGTGTGAGAGGGTGGTGTGGAAGGGTGTGATGTGGTGTGAGAGGGTGGTGTGGAAGGGTGTGATGTGGTGTGAGAGGGTGGTGTGGAAGGGTGTGATGTGGTGTGAGAGGGTGGTGTGGAAGGGTGTGATGTGGAAGGGTGTGATGTGGTGTGAGAGGGTGGTGTGGAAGGGTGTGATGTGGAAGGGTGTGATGTGGTGTGAGAGGGTGGTGTGGAAGGGTGGTGTGAGAGGGTGGTGTGGAAGGGTGTGTGCTGGTGTGAGAGGGTGGTGTGGAAGGGTGTGTGCTGGTGTGAGAGGGTGGTGTGGAAGGGTGTGTGTTGGTGTGAGAGGGTGATTTTGTGCGATGTGGTGTGAGAGGGTGGTGTGGAAGGGTGTGTGTTGGTGTGAGAGGGTGGTGTGGAAGGGTGTGTGTTGGTGTGAGAGGGTGGTGTGGAAGGGTGTGTGTTGGTGTGGAAGGGTGTGTGTTGGTGTGAGAGGGTGGTGTGGAAGGGTGTGTGTTGGTGTGAGAGGGTGGTGTGGAAGGGTGTGTGTTGGTGTGAGAGGGTGGTGTGAGAGGGTGATTTTGTGTGATGTGGTGTGAGAGGGTGGTGTGAAAGGGTGTGTGTTGGTGTGAGAGGGTAATGTGGAAGGGTGATTCTGTGTGATGTGGTGTAAGAGGGTGGTATTGTGGAAGGGTGATTCTGTGTGATGTGGTGTGAAAGGGAGGTACCGTACGATATGGTGTGTGGTGTGGTGTGGCTTCGCTTATGTCTCTAAAGCCAACGTCAGAAAATTGTTAGTGAGCTACGGACGGACAGAGCCGCTCCTAGACATGCCCCCGCATCTAAAACAGGCCTAAGTGAACTGAAGGACAAGATCTGGCCCACTCACAACTCTGACAGCATCTCGCAAAAACAACACACAAAAAGGATATTAACCAGCCACATCCGCAAAATAAATCGCTAAGGAAAAGGTATTATATATACAGCAACGAGAATACGAGCTTTGAACACAATCCTCCCGGCACCTCACGTAAATAACATACAAAAGGAGATTTATCAGCCAAATCCAGAAATAAATCGCTACGGAAGAGGTGTGACCGAGCATTAAGGATACGGGCCCTAAATACATTCCAGCCAGCACCTACAAGATTTTATTCAACTTCCTAAATGGTCTCTCGTAGGTCTATTCAAAAGGCTGGGGCTTCAAATTTAAAGTACGATTTAAATTGGTCTAAGTTTTACAATATGGCTTTAATAGGTCTCAGTTTTAATGCATGATTTAAAAAGGTCTCAGTTTTAAAGTACAATTTAAGTAGGTCTCAATTTTTAAGTATGATTTATAGAGGTCTACAGTAAGTCTCAGTTTAAAAGTATAATTTAAGTAGTTCTCAATTTTAAAGTACAATTTAAATGGGCCTCAATTTAAAAGTACAATTTAAACAGTCTCAATTTTAACTACAATTTAAATACGAAAGGACAGTAAGTCTCAATTTAAAAGAACAATTTAAAGGGGCCTCAATTTTAAAGTACAATTTAAAGTCTCAATTTTAACTACAATTTAAATACGATAGGCCTCAATTTAAAAAAAAAGATTTATATAGTTCTCAATTTAGCCCGTTTAATGAGATTTTTTTTTCTTTCCTTATTTTTCATATATATCTCCCTCCCTCCCCCTCCCCCCTTCTCTCTCTCTCTCTCTCTCCCTCCTAATCCTAGATTCAGCCAAGGTTAGAATTTCAGTGGGGTGGTGGGAACTGAAGGGGGTGGAGGGGGAACTGAACCGAGTGGTGAAGGTAAAGTGGGTGTAGGGAACTGAACCGAGTGGTGAAGGTAAAGTGGGTGTAGGGAACTGAACCGAGTGGTGAAGGTAAAGTGGGTGTAGGGAACTGAACCGAGTGGTGAAGGTAAAGTGGGTGTAGGGAACTGAACCGAGTGGTGAAGGTAAAGTGGGTGTAGGGAACTGAACCGAGTGGTGAAGGTAAAGTGGGTGGAGGAAACTGAACCGAGTAGTGAAAGTAAAGTGGGTGGAGGGAATTGAACCGAGTGGTGAAAGTAAAGTGGGTGGAGGAAAATAAGGTGGGTGGAGGGAATTTAAGTGAAGAAAGAATTTAAAAGGTGTGGGAATGTTACTGTATGGGAACTCAAAATGCAAACAAAATTTAAATGCTGCGGAATTTAAATACTGTGACTTTAAACGCTCCGGTACCGGTAATTAAATGCCGTTGGAATTTAAATGCTGGGAGATTTAAGCAGAGGGAATTCAAACACTTGAAATATTAAATACTGTTGGAATTTAAATGCCGAGAGATTTAAGTGCTGAAGAAATTTAAACACTGGAAATTTAAATGTGTGAATTAAATGCTGTCACGCTTTAAATGCTGGGGAATTTAAAGGGCTGAAGGAATTTAAACACTGGAAATTTAAATGCTGTGGGAATTAAATTCCGAGGGATTTTAGATATGGGAGATTGGAATTTAAATGCTGGGAGATTTAAGCACTGAGGGAACTTAAACACTGGAACTTTAAATGCCGAGGGATTTTAGATGTGGGAGACTGGACTTTAAATGCTGGGGAATTTAAAGGGCTGAGGGAATTTAAACATTTGAAATTTAAATGCTGTGGGAATTAAATGCTGAGGGATTTTAGACGTGGGAGATTGGAATTTAAATGCTGGAGAATTAAGCACTGAGGGAATTTAAACACTGGGAATTTAAACGCTGTGGGAATTAAATGCTGAGGGATTTTAGATGTGGGAATTTAAATGCTGTACGAATTTAAGAGTTCTGATACCGGTAATTAAATGCTGTTGGAATTTATATGCTGGGGATTTAAGGTTGAAGGAATTTAAACATTTGAAATTTAAATGCTGTGGGAATTAAATGTTAAGGGATTTTAGATGTGGGAATTTAAATGCTGTACGAATTGAAGAGGGTGGAGGGAATCTAAGAGGGATTTTGAGGTGGAATTTGGTGGGTGGAGCTGATGCATGTGGAACTTCTGAGTTAAAGGTGGAGGCCGGTTTGGATGAATCAATAGTGGAAGGGTGTGAAGGGAAGGGCAGAAGGGCGTGGAGGGAAAAGTGGAGAGAGGGCTGTGAAGGGAAGGACGGAAGGGAAAAGTGGAGAGAGAGGTGTGAAGAGAAGGACGGAAGGATGTGGAGCGAAGGATCTGGAGGGAAAGGCGGAGAGGGGTGTGGAGGGAAATGTGGAGAAAGGGCTGTGAAGGGAAGGACGGAAAGGAAATGTGGAGAGAGGGGTGTGAAGGGAAGGACGGAGAGGTGTGGAGGGAAGGGCGGAAGGATGTGGAGCAAAGGGTGTGGAGGGAAAGGCGGAGGGAGGGGTGTGGAGAGAAAGGTGGAGAAAGGGGTGTGAACGGAAGGGCGTGAAGGGAAAGGAGGAGGGAGAGGTGTGGAGGGAAAGGTGGAGGGGTGTGGAGGGAAAGGTGGGCGGAAGGATGTGGAGGGAAAGGTGGAGAGAGGGGTGTGGAGGGAAAGGAAGAGAGAGGGGTGTGGAGGGAAACGTGGGCGGAAGGATGTGGAGGGAAAGGTGGAGAGAGGGGTGTGGAGGGAAAGGTGGAGAGAGGGGTGTGGAGGGAAAGGAAGAGAGAGGGGTGTGGAGGGAAAGGTGGGCGGAAGGATGTGGAGGGAAAGGTGGAGAGAGGGGTGTGGAGGGAAAGGTGGAGAGAGGGGTGTGGAGGGAAAGGAAGAGAGAGGGGTGTGGAGGGAAAGGAAGAGAGAGGGGTGTGGAGGGAAAGGAAGAGAGAGGGGTGTGGAGGGAAAGGAAGAGAGAGGGGTGTGGAGGGAAAGGTGGAGAGAGGGGTGTGGAGGGAAAGGAAGAGAGAGGGGTGTGGAGGGAAAGGAGGAGAAAGGGGTGTGGAGGGAAAGGAAGAGAGAGGGGTGTGGAGGGAAAGGAAGAGAGAGGGGTGTGGAGGGAAAGGAAGAGAGAGGGGTGTGGAGGGAAAGGAAGAGAGAGGGGTGTGGAGGGAAAGGAAGAGAGAGGGGTGTGGAGGGAAAGGAAGAGAGAGGGGTGTGGAGGGAAAGGAGGAGAAAGGGGTGTGGAGGGAAAGGTGGAGAAAGGGGTGTGGAGGGAAAGGTGGAGAGAGGGGTGTGGAGAGAAGATGGAGGGGTGTGGAGGGAAAGGTGGAGGGAAGATAGAAGGAAGGTAGAGGAGTGAAGGTGGAGGGACGGGTGTGGAGGGAAGGTGGAAGACAAAATACAGTATTGTGGAAGAGTGGAAAAAGGAAGCTAGTGGTGAGGTGGACGGTGGATGTTATAAGTGTATGGAAAGATAGATAAAAAGACCGATAGATAGACAAAAACAGACCGATAGATAGATAAAGACCGATAAAGATAAAAAGACCAATAGACAGATACAAACAGACCGATAGATAGATAAAGACCGCTAAATAGATAAGAAGACCGATAGATAGATAAAGACCGCTAAATAGATAAAACGACCAAGAGATAGATAAAACGACCGATAGATAAAAACAGACCGACAGATAGATAAAAAGACCGATAAATAGATAAAAAAAGACCGATAGAGATAAAAACAGATAGATAAAACGACCAATAGACAGCTGCTCAACCCCTTCTACCCCACGTACGCCATCTTAACTACATTTCTCAAGATTCCAGACGATTTTATTCAGCTACGGAAACCTCTTTTGGTGAGAAGGGGTTGCCAGAAGCCTATCCACAACCCCTTCAAGCTGAATGTAAATAAATAAATAAATAAATAAAATGAAAGATGAATTATATGGACGCAATGAAAGGGTTGAAATGGATGGATGGATGGATGGTAGGAAGGAAGGATGGCTGGATGGTAGGAAGGATGGATGGCTGGATGGTTGGAAGGATGGACGGCTGGATGGTTGGAAGGAAGGATGGATGGATGGATGGTAGGAAGGAAGGATGGATGGATGGATGGTAGGAAGGAAGGATGGATGGATGGATGGTAGGAAGGAAGGATGGATGGATGGATGGTAGGAAGGAAGGATGGATGGATGGATGGTAGGAAGGAAGGATGGATGGATGGATGGTAGGAAGGAAGGATGGATGGATGGATGGTAGGAAGGAAGGATGGATGGATGGATGGTAGGAAGGATGGATGGATGGATGGATGGTAGGATGGATGGATGGATGGATGGTAGGAAGGAAGGATGGATGGATGGATGGATGGTAGGAAGGAAGGAAAGATGGATGGATGGATGGTAGGAAGGAAGGATGGATGGATGGATGGTAGGAAGGAAGGATGGATGGATGGATGGTAGGAAGGAAGGATGGATGGATGGATGGTAGGAAGGAAGGAAGGATGGATGGTAGGAAGGAAGGAAGGATGGATGGATGGATGGTAGGAAGGAAGGATGGATGGATGGATGGTAGGAAGGAAGGATGGATGGATGGATGGATGGTAGGAAGGAAGGATGGATGGATGGATGGATGGATGGTAGGAAGGAAGGATGGATGGATGGATGGATGGTAGGAAGGAAGGATGGATGGATGGATGGATGGTAGGAAGGAAGGATGGATGGATGGATGGATGGTAGGAAGGAAGGAAGGATGGATGGATGGATGGTAGGAAGGAAGGAAGGATGGATGGATGGATGGTAGGAAGGAAGGAAGGATGGATGGATGGATGGATGGTAGGAAGGAAGGAAGGATGGATGGATGGATGGTAGGAAGGAAGGAAGGATGGATGGATGGATGGATGGTAGGAAGGAAGGAAGGATGGATGGATGGATGGATGGTAGGAAGGAAGGAAGGATGGATGGATGGATGGATGGTAGGAAGGAAGGATGGATGGATGGTAGGAAGGAAGGATGGATGGATGGATGGATGGTAGGAAGGAAGGATGGATGGATGGATGGATGGTAGGAAGGAAGGAAGGATGGATGGATGGATGGATGGTAGGAAGGAAGGAAGGATGGATGGATGGATGGATGGTAGGAAGGAAGGAAGGATGGATGGATGGATGGATGGTAGGAAGGAAGGAAGGATGGATGGATGGATGGATGGTAGGAAGGAAGGAAGGATGGATGGATGGATGGATGGTAGGAAGGAAGGAAGGATGGATGGATGGATGGATGGTAGGAAGGAAGGAAGGATGGATGGATGGATGGATGGTAGGAAGGAAGGATGGATGGATGGATGGATGGTAGGAAGGAAGGATGGATGGATGGATGGATGGTAGGAAGGAAGGATGGATGGATGGATGGATGGTAGGAAGGAAGGATGGATGGATGGATGGATGGTAGGAAGGAAGGATGGATGGATGGATGGATGGTAGGAAGGAAGGATGGATGGATGGATGGATGGTAGGAAGGAAGGATGGATGGATGGATGGATGGATGGATGGTAGGAAGGATGGATGGATGGATGGTAGGAAGGAAGGATGGATGGATGGTAGGAAGGAAGGATGGATGGATGGATGGATGGATGGATGGTAGGAAGGAAGGATGGATGGATGGATGGATGGATGGTAGGAAGGAAGGATGGATGGATGGATGGATGGTAGGAAGGAAGGATGGATGGATGGATGGTAGGAAGGAAGGATGGATGGATGGATGGATGGTAGGAAGGAAGGATGGATGGATGGATGGATGGTAGGAAGGAAGGATGGATGGATGGATGGATGGTAGGAAGGAAGGATGGATGGATGGATGGTAGGAAGGAAGGATGGATGGATGGATGGTAGGAAGGAAGGATGGATGGATGGATGGATGGTAGGAAGGAAGGATGGATGGATGGATGGATGGTAGGAAGGAAGGATGGATGGATGGATGGATGGTAGGAAGGAAGGATGGATGGATGGATGGATGGTAGGAAGGAAGGATGGATGGATGGATGGTAGGAAGGATGGATGGATGGATGGATGGTAGGAAGGAAGGATGGATGGATGGATGGATGGTAGGAAGGAAGGATGGATGGATGGATGGTAGGAAGGAAGGAAGGATGGATGGATGGATGGTAGGAAGGAAGGATGGATGGATGGATGGATGGTAGGAAGGAAGGATGGATGGATGGATGGTAGGAAGGAAGGAAGGATGGATGGATGGATGGTAGGAAGGAAGGATGGATGGATGGATGGTAGGAAGGAAGGATGGATGGATGGATGGTAGGAAGGAAGGATGGATGGATGGATGGTAGGAAGGAAGGAAGGATGGATGGATGGATGGTAGGAAGGAAGGATGGATGGATGGATGGTAGGAAGGATGGATGGATGGATGGATGGTAGGAAGGATGGATGGATGGATGGATGGTAGGAAGGATGGATGGATGGATGGATGGTAGGAAGGATGGATGGATGGATGGATGGTAGGAAGGAAGGATGGATGGATGGATGGTAGGAAGGAAGGATGGATGGATGGATGGTAGGAAGGATGGATGGATGGATGGATGGTAGGAAGGATGGATGGATGGATGGATGGTAGGAAGGATGGATGGATGGATGGATGGTAGGAAGGAAGGATGGATGGATGGATGGTAGGAAGGATGGATGGATGGTAGGAAGGAAGGATGGATGGATGGATGGTAGGAGGGATGGATGGATGGATGGTAGGAAGGATGGATGGATGGATGGTAGGAAGGATGGATGGATGGATGGTAGGAAGGATGGATGGATGGATGGATGGATGGCAGGAAGGATGGATGGATGGCAGGAAGGATGGATGGATGGTAGGAAGGAGGATGGATGGATGGTAGGAAGGAGGATGGATGGATGGTAGGAAGGAAGGATGGATGGATGGATGGTAGGAGGGATGGATGGATGGATGGTAGGAAGGATGGATGGATGGATGGTAGGAAGGATGGATGGATGGTAGGAAGGATGGATGGATGGATGGTAGGAAGGCTGGATGGATGGCAGGAAGGATGGATGGATGGTAGGAAGGAGGATGGATGGATGGTAGGAAGGAGGATGGATGGATGGTAGGAAGGAGGATGGATGGATGGTAGGAAGGAGGATGGATGGATGGTAGGAAGGAGGATGGATGGATGGTAGGAAGGATGGATGGATGGACGGTAGGAAGGATGGATGGATGGACGGTAGGAAGGAAAGAAGGATGGATGGATGGCAGGAAGGAAAGAAGGAAGGATGGATGGATGGCAGGAAGGAAAGAAGGAAGGATGGATGGATGGCAGGAAGGAAAGAAGGAAGGATGGATGGATGGCAGGAAGGATGGATGGATGGTAGGAAGGATGGATGGATGGTAGGATTGTTGGATGGTAGGAGGGATGGATAGGTGGTAGGGAAGATGGTTTTATGTGTATGTATGAGGCAATGTGGTGGGGGAAGAGGAGGGGTAGATGTGGATGACGTGGAGGAGGGGTGCGGTATATGTGGAGGGGTGGAGGAGGGGTGCGGTATATGTGGAGGGGTGGAGGAGGGGTAAGGTGTATGTGGAGGGGTAGAGGAGGAGGGGTAGATGTGGAGGGGGTGGAGGAGGACACGTGATCCATCCACCGTGCCCTTCCACGTCATCCACCCTCATTGTCACCCAAGGACACGCACACACACACACACACAAACATACACACACACACTATATGCCGTACATACACTTAATAGGAAATGTGTGTGTGTGTGTGTGTGTGTTAGAGTGATTGGAAATTAAGGGAGAGAAGGAAGGAGGGAGAGGGGGTGTTGGTGGTAGCAACGTGTAAACTCACTCTCTCTAGCCTACGATGCATGTAGCCTATACAGCCTGTGTGTGTGTGTGTGTGTGTGTGTGGGTCTCTCAAACTGCGCACTCATAAGGAAAGGTTGCCTTGGAAACACACACACACACACACACACACACACACACACACACACACACTGCCCTGTTACACAGCTACAAAAAAATTTATATCGTACGTTGTAAACAAACACAAACACACACACACACACACACACACACACACACGTTAATTCTGGATAAACATTATATACCATTACATCCATAGCCTACCGTACATACACATCAGACATATACATACACATCATACATACATACACAGCATACAAACATACATACCGTACATCCACATTACACATACACAATATCCACATACTATACATGCATATACGCCAAACATACATACATACAGACAGACACAACGTACACATTCATACTCGGTGTATACATAATCACGTACATATATATAACCACATACATATACATACATAAAAAGCACGCTCACATGTATACTTGGAGCATACATATCAATACAGGCTTATAAATACATAGCATACCTTTGTTATACAGCACTGTATAGGGTAGGTTAGGGAAGGGAAGGGAAAGGAAGGGAAGGGGGGGGAGAGAGAGAGAGAGAGAGAGAGAGAGGGGGGGGGAAGGGAAGGTTAAGAGGGGAAGGGAAGATGTAAAGAAAGGAGAAGGAAGGAGGGAAGGGAAATGGAAGTGAGGAGGAAGTTCATTGGCTTGAGAGAAGGGAGGAGAGAGGGGGTGAAGGAAGAGAAAGGGAGATGGGAAGAGAAAGGAAGGAGGAGAGAGGGGGGAGGGGAGAAGGGAGAAGGAGAGAGGGGGAGGGGAGAAGGGAGAAGGAGAAAGGGGGGGAAGGAAGAGAAAGGAGAAAGGTGAGAATGAGAAGGGGAGGAAGGACGAAATGGAAAGGGAAGAAGAGGGGAAGGGAAGGAGAGGGGAGGAGGAGAGGAAGAGGAGGAGGCGAGGAGGAGGAGGAGGAGGAGGAGGAGGAGGAGGAGGAGGAGGAGGAGGAGAGGGAGGAGGAGGAGAGGGAGGAGGAGGAGGAGGAGGAGAGGGAGGAGGAGGAGAAGGAGAGGGAGGAGGAGGTGGAGAGGGAGGAGAGGAAGGGGTAAGCCAACACTTTAGGTACCTACGTCATTCCGACAGCTGGACTGAAGAGGAGGAAGGAGGGGAGGGGGAGGGGGAGAGGGAGGGGGAGGAGGAAGAGGAGGAGGTAAAAGAACAGAGGAGGAGAAGGTAAGAGAACAGAGGAGGAGGAGGTAAGAGAACAGAGGAGGAGGAGGTAAGAGAACAGAGGAGGAGGAGGTAAGAGAACAGAGGAGGAAGAGGAAGAGGAGGAGGTAAAAGAACAGAGGAGGAGGAGGAGGAGGAGAAGGTAAGAGAACAGAGGAGGAGGAGGTAAGAGAATAGAGGAGGAAGAGGAGGAGGAGACGGCGAAGGTAAAAGAAGAGGGGGAAGAGGAGGTGGACGAGGAGGTAAATGAACTGAGGAGGAAGAGGAGGAGGTAAAGGAGGGGCGGGAGAAGATGAAGAAGCCGGAGAGAAAAGGGAGGAGGAAGACAGGAGGAAGACAAGAAAGAGGAAGGAGAGGGAATGGAAGGTATGAAGGAAACTGGAAGAGTGAGGAGGAAGAGGAAGAAGAAGAAGAAGAAGAAGAAGAACAGGAGGAGGAGGAGGAGGAGGAGGAAGATTGCCAAGAGTAATAGGAAAACAAGTGAACTCCCTCAAAAGCAACAAACTCGTGACCACAAACAATCAAACAAACACACATACACTCAAACAGATACAAGCACACACAAACATTTTTTAACATGTGGTTGAAAGTTAGATTCTGGGAAAGTTTGATGTGTGTGTGTGTGTGTGTGTGTGTGTGTGTGTGTGTGAGAGAGAGAGAGAGAGAGAGAGAGAGAGAGAGAGAGAGGAAAGTGAAAGGAGTAGGACACACACACACAAGCGCATTCACAATCACAATAATTCTCTCCCTCTCTCTCTCTCTCTCAGTGCAACAACCTTTCAACACGCAACACAGGCAGGGTTTGCCAAATGTTCCCCCCAATCAATTACCACACACACACACACACACACAGACACACACACACACACACACACAGACACACACACACACACACACACCTACACACACAACCACTACAAGCATCTTACACTCTTACCAACATTTCCCTCTCTAAATAATTCACACACACACACACACACACACACACTACACATCTTGGACGCATCCTTTGTCTCCTTCCCAAATATTTGCGTCACTTTTCACTCCTACGGTCACTTCTTGTCGTAAAATCTTGATAATCCTTGTCAAGAGTTCTAGTACAGCGCTGGTAATATTTGATTCCCACACCCTTTTTACTCTAAGCCAAAATTTGCCAGCTCTCTATCCTCTGCGCTTAGTTCTAGCACGAGATTAGCACTAGAATATGATACTAGTCATGAAGTGGAATGGAAAGGATATCAAGAGATCAGCACTAGAATGTGATACTAGTCACGAAGAAGTGGGATGGAAAGGATGTAGAGCCATAGCATTTTTTTTTCTTTAGTCCCAGCAAGAGATTAGCACTAGAATATACTAGTCACGAAGAAGTGGGATGGAAAGGATGCAGAGCCATAGTATGCCTTTTTTTGTGTCCTAACAAGAGATTAGCACTAGAATATGATACTAGTCACGAAGAAGTGGGATGGAAAGGATGTAGAGCCACAGCATTTTCTTTTTCTTTTAGCCACGAAGCTGCGGGTAATAAACTGCAAAAGGAAGAAAATCTGGGTCAAGTTAACGTGAACAGACTGTAGGATATTTGATGTGGGTTAGAGAGGACCCTGGTACGGTAGTGGTGGTGCTAATGAGTGCATCTGACCCTTATAGTTCCAAGTGCACGATGACTCAAATGTGGATATGAAAAAAAGTAATACCAGTAATGAATAAACACGGTAAATAAATAAAATAATCCTAACACTACTAGATCGAAACGTCTGTAATGATGAATAAACTCTTGGATATAAAACTTTAAAAATAAGTAAAGAAAAAAATAAAGGTCTTAGAGGAACCCCTAAAATGAATGTGTTAGTATCGTCGACATATAAAAAAAAAATAAATGCAAAAATAAATAGATAAATGTGTCTAGACTACGGCAGCTCGAAATGCCAATGGAGAATAAAATCGTCTGGAATAAAGCAAAATACAATAAAAGAGCAAGTAGAAAATAAAATCAACAAAAATACAATTAAAAACAAATTAAAAATAAATAAATGAAGTAACTACAAAAAGCAGCAAGTAGAAAATAAAATCAACAAAAATACAATTAAAAACAAGTAAAAAATAAATAAATGAAGTAACTACAAAATAAAGCAAGTACAAATAAATAAATAAAAATACAGGAAATACAATAAAAAGTACAAAATAAAAATCAATACAAGTCGCAGTAAATAATGTTCTTGGCCTCAATAACGGTGCAAGTGAAGGCCGTACCGAAGCACTCTAGTTCATTAAACCTATATATTTTTAAAAGTCTACAAATTAACTAACGTACTCGGGCTGAATAACGATATGAAAGCTTTACAATAATTCAGTTTTAATAATTTTCTAACAATTCCTGAAAAAAAAAGTTACCTGCTTGTTCGTTTGGCCTAACAAACACAAACCTACCTACCCTAACCAAACCAAACGAATCTAACTCATTTTTACCTATTCTAACAAAAATCTAATCTAATCCAACCTTTTTTTTTTATCTAACCACACCTAACTTGAGCTAACCAAATTAACACAACCAAAACCATCTAACAAACTAATCTAACCCTACCAGACCATTCACCCATCTCAACCAAGCCTAACCCATCCAACGCCCTCACCTAATCCTACTTAACATGCTAATCTAACCCCATCTAACAATCTTAACCTAACAACCCTATCAGACCTAACCCACTCCAATCTAACACACTAACATATTCCTACCATCTCAACCACGCCTAATCCATCCAACCACCTCACCTAACCCTACTTAACATGCAAATCTAACCCTATCTAACACTAACCTAACAACCCTATCAGACCTAACCTACTCCTATCTAACGCAAACTAACACATCCACACCATCTCAACCACGCCTAACCCATCCAACCTACCTTACCTAACTGCTTAATATGCTAATCTAACTCCATCTAACAATCTAACCTAACAACCTTACCAGACCTACCTCACTCTAATCTAACCACACACTATTTTTTTCATAACATCCACACCCTCTCAACCACGCCTAACCCATCCAAACACTAACCCTAACAATTCAATCTAACCCCATCTAACAGCCTAATCTAACCCATTCTAACCTAACCTAATCTCCTGTCAGATCCCACAGTTTGAGACCATCTGGCTTGTCTCTATCTATTATATCTATTTTGGGAGAATTTGTGGAATGTATGGAATAAGACACTGATAAATTCTCTCTCTCCACACACACACACACACACACACACACACACACACACACACAACCTTGGATATACTGCAAATGGATGTATGATCTGAGAGAGAGAGAGAGAGAGAGAGAGAGAGAGAGAGAATTAGGGTGAACTGCGTAGGTACTGGGTGAGAGAAGAGAGGAGAGAGAGAGAGTAGCTGGGTTCGTTGGGGAGAGAGGAGGAAGCAGGGTGGAGGAACGAAGGATGGGAGGAGGGAGGAGGAGGAGAAGGAAGAGGAAGAGGAGGAAGAAGAGGAGGAGGAGGAGGAGGAGGAGGAGGAGGAGGAGGAGGAGGAGGAAGAGGAGGAGGAGAATTATGTACAAACTAAAAAAAAAAAAATGCAGATACGGAGAGAGAGAGAAAGAGAGAGAGAAAGAGAGAGAGAGAGAGAGAGAGGCCAAGCTTGTGAAACCCGGATCGATGGCTGCAACGCCCCCTCCCTCCATGCCCCCCCCCTCTAGCTCCCGGGGGAACAAAACTCTCGTACCTTCTCTCCATCTCTTCCCTTTCCCTCCACCTTCCCTCCATAATCTTTCCTCCACCCCTCCATGATCCTTCCCCCACCCCTCCACCTTCCCTCCAACCCATCTTCCATATTTTCTCCACCCCTCCACCTTCCCTCCATAATCTTTCCTCCACCCCTCCATGATCCTTCTCCCACCCCTCCACCTTCCCTCCAACCCATCTTCCATATTTTCTCCACCCCTCCACCTTCCCTCCATAATCTTTCCTCCAACTTCCCTCCACAGGCTAATCTTTCCTCCACCCCTCTACCTTCCCTCCAACCCATCTTCCATTTTTCCTCCACACACTTTGCTCCATCCTTCCACCTTCACTCCATCGCTCCGCCCCTCCACAATCTTTCTTCCATCCCTCCAACTTCCCTCGTCTTTCCTCCATCCCTCCACCTCCCTCCAAAATCTTTCCTCCACTTTTCTCCACCTTACGACCTTTCTTCCACCTCTTCTTCCATTTTCCCTCCACTCGACCTTCCCTTCACCTCTCTACCTCCCCCCCTTTCTCTCCACCCCTCCCTCTTCCTTCCCTGCAGCATGCTCTTACCACTGCAATCTCTCTCTCTCTCTCTCAAAATATTCAACACTGCCAATTCCATCATCGCAACCACAACTACCACGATCACCATCACTACCACAAACACCACCACAACCAGAAGCACCACCATTGTCACCATCCCAGTCACACCTACCACAATCACCCAAACTTACTCCTACCACCATCACTACCACAATGGCCAGTCACCAAAATTACTCCCATAACAATCACCACCACAACTACCCCCATCACAACCACAAACTACCAATCACCAAAACTCACTCCCTTCACCATCACTACGGCACCACAATATCACCACTACCACAATCACCAAAATTCACTCCTGAAACAACTACCGGTACCAACATCACCAAAATTCACTACCACCACCATCACTGCCACAATATTGCACCTTAATTCACTCCCACCATCACTTACTACCACAATCACCACAACTAGCCTACCACAATTCACCACCAACACAACCACAAACATTTCACTTCTCACCCTTTAAATGCCACTGCTTACTATTCCATTCACACACACACACACACAAACTCCATTCACAACCATCCATAGCAATCACCCTCACTACTGCATATCATTCACGACTATTAGGGTAAACTATTTCATTCACAACTATCATACAAGTAAAAGTAATAAAATAAATAAATGAATAAATTACCCTTAGTATTATTATTGATACAGTAAGGTACAAAAGTTCGCCTCACATTTCACCCCCTGCACCCAGTCTCCTCTGCTGGCTAATAGTCTTATGCTGAGAGAGGCTTGATTTACTTCCCTGCTTTTAGGATGTGTTAATGCGTTATGGAAATTGTGGTAGTAGTAGTAGTAATATAGCAGTAGTAGTGGTGGTGGTGGTGGTAGTAGTAGTAGTGGTGGTGGTGTGGTGGTGGTGGTAGTAGTAGCAGCATTCAGTTCTTATAAAACGTGAACCCGGTGGTAGTAGTAGTAGTAGTAGCATTACGTTCATCTAAAACGTGAACCCGGTGAACTGCAGGCTTAAATGATCACCTGCAGTTCACCACCTTCCTTCTTGGGGTTAGGGAAGCAGTTGAAGGGAGTTTGTATAACCAGGCAGGTAAGCGTGCTGGTTATATCTGTGCCACCACATGAAGGCGCCCCTCTAGCACATACATTAGGGACGAAATTAACTGACACCTTAACACCCCCCCTACAATTAAATTAATTAGATTCTTCTACATTCAGACGATTTTAATAAGCTTAGGAAAGTACCTCACACTGAAAGGATTGCTGAAGGATGTTAATAATAACAATAATAATATAATAATAATAATAATAATAATAATAATAATAAAATAATTAGCCATCTGATTGCCTGGGTGATGTCAAGTAGATTAATTTACCGTTACATTATTAACTTTTTTTTAAACAGGCTTCCTATTTATCCAGATATTTATCCAAGGGCAGAACATCCTAACTGATTTATCCAGGCGTCTCACAGCAGACACTAATCATACTTGTCCGATTAGCTACGCATTTGAGTAACTGACGCACACACACACACGTAAACATGCAGGAGAGAGAGAGAGAGAGAGAGAGAGAGAGAGTGAGAGAGAGAGGGGGGGGGGGAGGCCACGCAACCATCTGGGATTATCTGCATGGTAACAGCATAAATCTCTCTCTCTCTCTCTCTCTGACCACCATTTCCTCACATTCACTATTTACACTGCCTTCCCCTCCTCCCTCCACGAAAATGAAATATATATACCAGTATACTAAATATACATGTAAATATAACTATGAGCTACTGCAATGCCTAGAGCCACGAGAATACATTTAGAAAACTGAAATTATATACGGTACTGAAATCATTTTTTGTCGTAATTAATTTTTCCACTGCAATAACGACTCCCCAGCAATCAAAGCTATCACGACTGACGCAGGGTACAGATAAGGATGAACAAGAGTAACCGAAACAAAGGGATCGGTGCGAAAAATCAAGAACAAAAGGGTATATATATAAAAAAAAAAAAAAAGGGGGGGGGAAGAGGGATCTGTGGGAAAAATCAAGAACAAAAGGGTATAAAAAAAAAAAGGGGGGGAGGGAAGGGGAATGAACCCGAGGACAAAGCTCAGGGTTCAGTAGAAGGATGAACAACAGTAACCAAAACAAAGGACCTGAGGGAAAAATCAAGGACGAAAGTGTATTGCTAAAAAAAAAAAAAAAAAAAAAAAAAAAGGGGGGGGGGGGGTAAGAAATCGAGGGCAAACCGCAGTCTAGTGGGAAAAAAAAAAAAAAAAAAAAAGTCGCGCCAAGTTATCCATATAAAAGTATGCAAAATCGATTAATATAGATACTGTACAGCCAAACAAGAACAGAAGTGTTTTAGGCCATGTTCTGAACTAAGGACTCTGGTACAAGTTCTCAAACAGTATTCCCCCCTTCCCCGACAAAAAAATAAATAAATAAATAAAAATAAATAAAAAAGGGGGGATAATGGGATATGGATGTTAGCCTACATATTCAAAAATCAATTAAAAGGCAAGGCAAAAAATACGTATCATTCAGACTGAACTGCACCTTAAATCTACTTAACTGGACAATATGTAAAAAAGGTACGAAAGAAGTGATTTTAAGGTGTAAAAATTAAGGAACTTAACATTTGGAACAAAAAGTTGGAAGCTACTAATGCTAAAAACAAAATCAAAACTTAAAAATTAAATGTACCGGTATGTAAAAAAAGAACAAACGCATGGCGTGCTACAGATATGTGGCAAGGTACTTTGTAACAACCCAAAGGTGAAGAAACTCAGAAATCAAACCATAATATTAAAGAGAAAAAATACTGAATACGAAAGTAGATTAATAAATCGTTTATTTCAAAAGTAATGGAACCATAATTCAGATAAAAATAAATCAAAAGATTTTAAAAATGCTGGAGATATTACACCATTGCCTTATTTAAATGATAAAAAAAAACATCTAGACACAATAAATCCTTTACAGGGCAACCGAACTGATAATAATCTTTAACACTGAAAGCTATTCAAATGCAAATACTGTAAACAGGCTCTGGATATATACAAAAACTTCCTTCATGAAAAAAGGTACAGATACCGTACTGTACAGTATATACAAAACTTCCTTTATTTAAAAAAAAATAAAATAAAATAAATAAATAAATTTCTAAATTCACATATGAAATCTACTCCAAAATAATTAATGATTTGCTTAACAATTCAGAAGACTTGAAAATGACAAAATGTAAAGCCTTTATGTGAGGGCAACATGATTCATATGTAAACAATAATCACCTTGACTGAAATATACAAAAATGATAATGTAAAGGCAAGAGAGATTACCGGTACAAAAACATGGCTCAGACGATGTTGATATGCCAAGAAATCAGAAATGCACTAGCCTACGCAGCACAACCACAAAGGTTACCGGTATCATGAATGTGGTTTCTGAACGAGAAATGGATTATCAATGAGATTTCGAGAAGAGAATCAAAGGTAAACTGGCAAGGGAGAAAAAAAAAAATCTGAGTAAACATGATTAAAAAATACAGTATACATATATGAGTAATGATGTTCAGATATTAAAAGAATGAACAGAATGATGATCAACAACCTGGTTATAAAAAGGAATGTAGAGAACTGAAGAATAAACAGCACACCACCCGCAATTTAGTAGTGGAAAAAAAAAAATATATATTCTTAGCTAATCTGACGACAAAAAGTTAACAGGAAACATTAACCACAATGTAGCTGTAAACTGGAATTGATTACCTGGTTATTTGTAATAATAAAGTAATGAACCCTAATTCACAGATAGGCTATAAGAAATACAAACAAGAATACAATGAAATACACATGCAAAAAAAATAATAAAAACAATAAACATACACATAAGCATTCAATAAACAGAGTCCAGAGTCCAGTGCAGTCCTGCCAAACACTTACCTTATACAGAGGCATCCATCCAAACCTTTCTGCTCCACCAAGCTGCTGCCACTCTGCTGCACTTCATTACCACGGTTGACCACTTGTTGCCTTGTGCCCCAGTTCAATCTATGGCATTTTCCATTATTCACCCATGACTTTGCTATTCACAGTTTAATAATCGTAACTAACTCAAACGTGTACTGTATGTGGCGCATGAAACTAGGTCACACTGATATTCACTTACCACTTGATTAATTCAGTACTGAATATTTAATAAACACAAGAAATTTACCACGCAAATCAAACACTGATTTTGAAACTGATTTAGCCACAGAAATTCCACACTAATGGAAGAATTCAAAAATTCATCACTTAGAGAAACTACTTTGGCACTCAGATAAGAATTAAAAACAGAACTTCGCTGCCTGACAACTCTTTCAACACTCTGATGCATTTGGTACATGGGACGAACATGGCACTTACACCATATCACTTCTAGATAACTCATTAATTACATGGATTTAATTATCACTTTTGGTCACATCACTTCATTTAGCACCACTGGGAATTTCACCACTTCACCACCACATTCTGTACACAGGTGATGGTTCCACCCACAATCCGAGAGGGCTGGGTGGAGAAGTGCTTGTCGGGGGTGTTATTTCCTCTTGGTTCACTCGTAAATCCCGTGCTTGGTGTAATATATCCAGTGTAAGTGATAATCCAGTGCTTGCTGTATATCCCAGGCTCGAGGAGGTGTACATCCATTTAAATACATCCATTAACTGTACTGTACAGCCTTACCCTACACTGCCGCAACACTGACACAGAACATGGGGTCCACACACACAAACACCACTTTTTCACAAACATCCTATTTTTTTCTTTTTGATAATTCCCCTAAAAATTCATAGCCATCAAAACTATATTTCCAACAACAAACCACTATCACTCGCAACACTATGGGTCTCTTCCGTTGTCTTGGCAACTTCGGTCAACCGTGGGACTGTCGAAATAACAGAAGGCTCGTCGTCTTCGGGATGGAGGTCTGGCACCACTTTCGAGCTTGAGGGAACATTTTTGACAGGACTGGCTGGACACTGGCTCTGAACCCTAAACCATCTTTATGCTTAACACACGGGACATTTTTATTTCACTCTTTTAACATTATTCCATTTCCATTAAGGTACAGGATTTTCTCTTATGATTAATTATTTTGTTTCACTCTACACCCTATAGATGGATGCAACTGTACTGTATTTCCCTTGTCCTTTTTCTAGATCCTACCCGTCTTTTGAAAACCATCAGAATCTGGCTCACTATCAATACCTATTGTTTAGCTACTATTCCTTATCATTATCATTACTATTATCATCAAATACACTAACTCCTGAAATACTGATACTTGCTCTACCAATGATTCTCTATTACTTAAAAAGGTGTACAAAATTCTCCATGTGAAAATTCGTACTCGGTTATTAACAATGCAGTATTACAGTTTAGAGAAATGAAAATACCAATTCCTATGAAGGTCCGCAAATGTTTGACTCATAAAGTTTGCAACCTGTGGGCATACACCACACTCCCAAACCTGCAAAACTGCATCTATTAGTAATAATATTCTAGCTTTCATTGCCAATGGATTATGCTGGCCATAACAAGAATATCATTTTTCTTAATGACACAACCACTGCGCAGTAAAACAGCCACAAGTGTTGCAGAGTTTGGTTCAATAAAAACTCAAAATAATTCCAATAATTTCCCAGTTACGTGAATGTTATGGGTAGGATCTAGAAACAGGATACAACAGGACACACAAGTAACAGAAGCTATCAGGAATGAATATGATCCTGTATTTACCTTGAAACACTACAGTATTCCCTGCCAAATATGGAAATGGAAGAATTTTTAAAAACCAATAATAATGAAATAAAATCTGCCCTTTATCTTGGGTCTCCCTGCAGAGAAAATGGATTTCAGGTGCTCCTTACAAAGTTGACCAGGATTCAATGTTAACCCCTTCAATCCCATGACAAACATTTTACTCCGGCTTCTTTTTGACGTGAAGTGGTTGATGGAGTCCGCCTCTAACCCTTCACACACAAAAAAAGGTCCCTCTAAGGTGGCACAAAGTAGTCCAAAGGCAGCAAAAATAAATTAGGATAGCACTGATCAAATTCACAGGGTTAAACTGCGAAGGGTCTGGAGGGTTCTCTAAGGCATACAAAAGACCTCATCATGAAGGGTTAATGAAGGCTGTATCCAACACACAGCAAGTTTGAAGTCTCTTGTGTGATATTGTCTAAAGAAATAATGAATGACATGAAAGAACTATGTCAGTGCTGAAGTGGTCATGCAGCACTGTGCCTGTAAACATCCCTGACATTAAGTAAGGAGTGCCTGCAACAACATATTCCCCTTGGTTGCAATCCATGCATACCTAGTGTGCCATCAACAAGAAAATTATACAATAAATTGGATGAATTACTCTTGCATACCATAACCAATTACTGTGCTGCAGAAGAATTGAGTCTTAATCCACTTTGATCTGATAGTGATTCAAGTAATTATGCACACATTAGCCCTTGAGAGTTGCATGGGCATGAAGTTGGGCCACTGAAGGGTGGTTGGCCTACACAGTGATATAATACATTAGTAAAATCCGTCATTCAGTAAAGATTTTAATCACTGCACACAATGCATGATCTTTGCTCAACGACAAGAAAACCCTACTTGCACCAGACATTTATGTTCTTAGGTATGTATGTGGATATAATCCATCCATTTATGTACTCATGGCACTAAAACAACACACAGGACTGCATTTTCATCGACTTAGGAAGCTCCACGACACTTGTTCCTCACCAGTTCATTTGTGCATACATTCTAAATAATGATGATTAACAAAGAAAGCAGTACTCAATCTATTATGCAGAATAAAACAACAGATGAGGTGGACGTGAGCCTTCAAAGCTATGAAAATACTAGCCAAGGTATCTAAAGTACTAGTTTTGTTACCAAGTTGTCACACTCACCCTGAAAACCTTGGGCTTCGCGATGCCAACCCTGCATTGCTGGAATTGGCCGCTGGTGATGCCGATGGGGTATATGGGTGTGAGGGGGGATCCCGATGGAGGTGAATGGGTGGCGTGTACTGCGGGGAGGAGAGCGAGGAGAGTGTGGCCTCATGGTACGTGGTCTTGAGGCAGCGGTCCTCGAGTCGGTTGTCTGCCTTGTGTGCCTTGGCGGCAGCGCAGATGTCCATAAACGCCACGGTGGCACAGATCCCGCCACCGCTACCACCCTCGTCCCCACCGCCACCACTCCCGCCCCCCGCCAGCATCTTGACGCTTTGTACCGGTCCATACCTGCAATGGCAACAACAACTCATTAATGCCTTATCTATGGAGGGTAAGGTACCGTACCGTACATACCACCATACAGCATCTCTTTACACATTGATGCTTTGCATCTGTCCACACCTGTAACATCAACAACACTCAATAACAACTTAACTAAGGGATCTGACACTTTAGCTACAGTATCTAACACCCAACCATGGTATCTAGTTTACTATATACCACCATATACAGTAGTATCTCTTTACACTGATGCTTCATACCTGCCCATACCTGCAACATCAACAACATCCATTAACAACGTAACCAGGGGATCCGACACCTTAACCCATTTGTGCCCAGCGTCCTCAGTGTAGGACGCGGCTGGACAAGCTCAAAAGTTAACAAGTGGTGCCAAAACACTGCACACTTGTCCTAGTCAGCCATTTTAGTGCTGACGTATAAACACAACAGGATATCTAGTCAAAGATGTCACATCAAATTTGGAGTAAATCCAGTGAACACTGACGATACGATGCCCATTTGAAATTCTAGGCCCCGAGCCAACTGACACTGACCCCCCTGATGTAATGAGGCACCACCTGTTATAGGATGCAGATTTGAAAACTGCACCTTTAGGATTTGGTTTCATGTCAATATGGCAAATTTGAGGAGTTATGGCAAAAAACGATTTATTTTATTTTTTTATTTTTACATTATTGGTGCCTAGAGCCTGGGCTTTGGACCAAAATTTTATTGGGTGATCAGAGGGACATAGCACAGCATCCTCGTAATTTTAGTCAAAATCACACCAGTAGTTTTTGCGTAAAGCTGTTAACAGAGACAAACAGACAGACAGACAAACAAAAACCAAGTGAAAATACCTGTCCCCGAGCCGCTTCGGGGAGGGGTAATAAATGAGGGAACCCCTGGGTAGGGACCTATGAGCTTCGTGACTCTGAGCTGATAGGCAGAAGACGGTATGCCCAGTACCCTTCTAGCACAATCCTTCACACAGGAACCATAAGAGCTAATAGTTTAGCTGTTGCATCAAGTTGCAGTACATACCACTACACAGCATCTTTTTACAGCGTGAGGCTTTGTAACTGTCAATATCTGCAACATCAACAACACTCAAACACCTTAACTAAATCATGTAGTTTTACAGAGTATATACCACTACACAGTATCTCTTTACATCTTGATACTACGTCTGGTTTGACCTGAAACACCAACACTCATTTACATCTCACTACCAGTATTCAGGTCATTAGATATATGACAGGGGAAGGAAAAAGTAGGCAATAGTATACTGAACAGTATACTGAGTGGACGATAGTCATCATCATCTACCACCACTTGTTGTCAACATCTGCCACCACAACTAATGCTGTTAACAATATAATTGTAACCCGAGGCTTATTTTCAAACAATCACCAAAATTCACAGTTTCAAGGATGTAATATTTCTCTCTCGCTCGCTCTCTCGTGTGGATATACCTATAGTTGTGATATACAGGAAATGAGCTACGCTCTTGGGGTGCCTAGTCCGTGTCTCAACCAGTCAAACTTTGCTTTAAACTCAATTGTTTTTGGACTAGACGATCTCTTTGTCCAGGCTGTTCCACAGGTCAATGCATCTGTGTGTGTGTGTGTGTGTGTGTGTGTGTGTGTGTGTGTGTGTGTGTGTGTGTGTGTGTGTGTGTGTGCGCGCGCGCGCGCCATATTAACAAGGTCTCAAGTGTTCAGTCTTACACTCCAATACCTCTCAACTATTTCCTCTCTCTGGAAATCACACTGAGAAAGAGAGAGAGAGAGAGAGAGAGAGAGAGAGAGAGAGAGAGAGAGAGAGAGAGAGAGAGAGAGAGAGAGAGAGAGAGAGAGAGAGAGACAGACAGACAGAGAGAGAGAGAGAGAGTAGGGAGGGTGGTTGGGACAGCTGTGGTAGTCTAACACGAAGAGATGGGAAAGGAAGGGGAGAGATGGCAGGAAAAGGGAAGGGAAGGGAACAGGGTATAGGAAAGAAACTGAAGAGAAGGACTGTTGTGAGGGGATGGGATGAGGCAAGACTGGAGAAGAGGAGGGAAGAAAGAAGTGGAGTAGAGAGGAGGGGAGGAAAGAAGAGGAAAGAAGGGAAAAAGGAATCAGTTGAGAAGGGAAGGAATGAGGTAAGACTGGAGAAGAGGAGGGAAGAAAGAACTGGAGTAGAGAGGAGGGGAGGAAAGAAGAGGAATGAGGGGAAAAAGGGGATCAGTTTAGATGGGAAGAGATGAGGTAAGACTGGAGAAGTGGAGGAAAGGAGTAGAAAGGAGGGGAGGAGAGAAGAGGAATGAGGAAAAAATGGGATTGAAAAACAAAACCCAAGAAAACTGAAGTGATGGATGGAATAATGAAGGGGAGGAAGTGAAACCCTGAATTAAACAAGTGGAGAGAGAGAGAGAGAGAGAGAGAGAGAGAGAGAGAGAGAGAGAGAGAGAGAGAGAGAGAATTTAGGCAGAGAAACGTGTGGGTATAACCTGAGAGAGAGAGAGAGAGAGAGAGAGAGAGAGAGAATTTAGGCAGGGAAACGTGGGTATAACCTGAAAGAGAGAGAGAGAGAGAGATGAAATGTTTAGGCAGGGAAACATGATGGTATAACCTGAGAGAGAGAGAGTTATGATGAGGGTGAGAGGGGACACTGGGAAGTTGAGAAGAACGTCCGGTCACACACGCACATAAAAGACACCGGAACACGCACACAGAAGACCACGCACACACGACAACACACACGCGCGGGAGCAGACAGCCATTACAGTCCACATAGGCTAAAGGTACACACACACGCACACGCTGATGTAAGTGTTTTGCTGAGTTCACACACACACAACCATTGAAATATAAGTCCATCTTTGCCTACACAAGTTCTCTCTCATCCGCATACACAAGCTCTCTCTCTCTCTCACTCACTCTCTCTCTCTCTCTCTCTCTCTCTCTCTCCAACCAGCCTACTGCAGTGGTCTATTAGTTTTACCGCCTCACGTCATCCTCCCTCCTTCTCTCCCTTGTCCCTCCATCCCATCCCCCACCTCTCCTCCAAATCAGTTTCATTCTTATAAACATACTGGTAGCCTGTTAATTATATATATTCAATAATTTATATATATTTAATAATTTATATATGGTGCTCTTAGGAAACTTATGCACAGTTGTGTAATTGTATGCTTTAAGTGTAATATTATGCAAGTGTGTGTGTGTGTGTGTGTGTGTGTGTGTGTGTGTGTGTGTGTGTGTGTGTGTGTGCAGATAAGGGTCCGTATGTGTGCTAGTGATTAAGTAACTGTGTATACATGTGTACAGCATCTATGTGAACGTCCATGAGAGAGAGAGAGAGAGAGAGAGAGAGAGAGAGAGAGAGAGAGAGAGAGAGAGAGAGAGGGAGGCAGCTGGGTGCAGGAGGTCTGTATGTGCGGTCTCTCCCTTTCCCCCCTCCCCCCCTAAAGCCCAACCCAAGCCCCACCCCCTCCTCTACCGTCAGGGCCACGTCTGTCTCCAAGCCCGCAGCTGCCTCCAAGCCCACACAAGCCACAGTCCCCGACACAAGGCTCCCTCAACCATCACCCGAAAATGTACAGTCGCGTGCAAAATATTCGTTAAAAAATTTCCTGTACGATAATGAGCTTGCTTGTCTAGTAACTGCCAAAAATAAAAATACATAAAATATTCAGTTAGTCAATAAATAACTACTGGTATATACTGGTTCTTGGTGTCAATTTCTTTCTTTGTATCAGGTCACAGGCTTATTATTATTATTATTATTATTACTATTACACAACTACTACTATTATTCTTACACAACTACTACTTATTATTACACAACTACTACTATTATAATTACACTACTGCTACTACTATTATTATATTTCACCAATTCCTTTAGTTTTTGCACAATTTTGCCAAGATTTTCGTCCTTTTGCAGCTTTTCGCATCTCAAAAACAGAAATAAAAATACTCAACGTCCTCTTCGCAAAACTTCTTCATGACTATCATTTTGTTATTACCACAACGCTCTAGATAGACAGACGGGTAGATAGATACATTGAGACAGATTTAACCCAAGCTCCGACTCAGCTGGGGGAAATAGTGACTTAACTGGAATGGTGGATAGATAAATGTAGATAGACAAGATAGATAGATAGCCATACTGGGGTAGGATACTAGACCATATTTACGATCGAATCTGCCTTTGATTCTTTTTTTAATTTCCGGGAAGACCTAATGACGTAAATTTTCTATTGTTCTCTCTCTCTCTCTCTCACTAAGGTAGGATCGTATACAATCATTGTGAAGAAGGGGGAAATGTTTCGCTGTGTGTGTGTGTGTGTGTGTATTGCTTCCTTGTATTGTTTTGTTTCCTTGTTAAGCAGAGAGAGAGAGAGAGAGAGAGAGAGAGGAGGCACACTAATTTAGCATCGTAATACCGTCGTTAAGCCGTCGTCATTCACTCCTAAACCACCTCAACCATGAATGTTTCCACCAAACTACCACTAAATCTACAACTACCATCCTATCTACCACTATTTCTACAACTACCACCATATCCACCATTATTTTCACAGCTACCACCATTTTCACAACTACCATCATCCCTTAAGAGCTAAATTCGAATGCATTCTGGGCGATGACGTCATGGTGAGAGTAGGAGGGACGTATTTATGAATGATCTTAAGTTAGCGGATAGCCAATCTAGAAAAAAATTTGCCGTTATGATAAATCGTGGTTTTTATTAGTATTTCCTCACTTTAATATTCGTTCTAACAATTATTTGGTGGTTATGGGAGTGAACATCAAAGAATAACCCTGAAATACACGACGTAAGCTCTAGAAGGATCATAAATATGAAACCGGTCCGCTATGTTGCCAGACGTTCGAGCAAGCTTGAACTCTCGCCAAGAAAATCCCAATTTAATATCTAACCCCTATGCTCTGCTTATTATGTTCTCTATAATAATACCAAGCAACTTTTTAAATTGTATTTTCTGCTATAAATTACCCTTCAAACGTTTACTTTGGGTATTAACGGAGATAATAATAAACTAAGGCCGGTCGCCATGTTGCCAAACGTTCCACATCTACCAAGCCTGAACTCCCGCCAAAATAAAAAATAACCCAACCAACACACACACACAGCGTTTAATACCCACCCTCATGGCTTTCTAAGTGACTCCCCGTGGTCTCACACCCTTAAAGCGTTGGTTCTAGGTACTGAAGGTGACTCTATTTATGTAGGAAACGTGGCAACGGTGTACAGCTGCTTCCAAACAGATCCCTATGGCTGGAAGTCACGTAACGCAGTACAGACTTACCTCACTCCACGAGAACCACGACTTCTAAATCATTTTTACATCAGTAACTACATTTTCTTGGGCAGCCTACAGTGCTA
The DNA here is from genome assembly GCF_032717465.1 of Coenobita brevimanus. Lineage (NCBI taxonomy): Eukaryota > Metazoa > Arthropoda > Malacostraca > Decapoda > Coenobitidae > Coenobita > Coenobita brevimanus. The sequence continues at coordinate 4,076,877 of NC_136976.1, forward strand.
AAACTTTCCATCGATTGTTTATTTTTGTAATGAACCGTTAAACCCTTCAAGTACATTTTTAAAACAATTGCATTCAGTTTACAGCACATCATTTTAAAGAGGTGGCAGATGAAGGCTGTATCTAACCTCTCTAGTCAGAAAAACTTCTAAACTTCAACATACTCATAGGGTAGTATTGCAAACATACAAAGCAAGTGCTCCTACTGATGAGATTTATGGCCGTTTAAGACTAATAATACAAATTTCTCGTTAATAACACTTTTCGCAACTGAAAAAAAAAAAACATACCGTACAATTCACATCTTAAATCACAACCAAAATGCTTCCACAAAACAGCCTCACGTGTTAGCCAGTATCACCAACTCACCTATTACGTATTACCAACTCAAATATTGTCCTAAGCAATTTATTACCGTGAAGATCCTGTATTTACATTGCCTAAAGAAGATGAATCGATGTAATGTGCAAGAGACTTTGAATTCCAGTGTTTTCACCTGAACTTGGCCCAGATTTTCGTTCTTTTGCAGCTTAGTTACGTTCCGGCAACTTAAAATGCAGAATACGAAACATCTAAGCTTCTTTTCCACAGCACCTCTTCGTGATTAGCATCATTTTCTAGCGTTAACATCCTTGCACGTACGCAGAATATTATACATCATTTCCAAAGCAATTCTTCGTGACTAACACCACATTCTAGCATCAATCTACTGTTACGACTCAGCATTCAAGATGGAGATGGTAATTTAGAGTATTCACACACAAACACACACACACACACAAACACACACACACACACACAGGACATTCCCCTCGTTCACGGTGACATTTAGACTTGATCGTGTGTGTGTGTGTGTGTGTGTGTGTGTATGAGAGAGAGAGAATATTTACTCCCTCTACTTCGATGTTCTATATCCTTGTTCTCAGCTTATTATATTCCACTGATGGGACTGCTTATTTTATTGCTATTACCGTTCTGTGGTTTTATCCCAGTCAGGGAAAAAAATACCTACTCTAGATATAACTCGCCTGGGGAAAAGGTCTCTCTCTCTCTCTCTCTGTCACACACACACTTTCTATACACACTTTCCCTTCCTTCTTCCCACCACCACGCGATTATATTTAAAAGAAAACTTGTAAAGGCGAGAAAAAGAGTTACCAGCAGCCTCCGTACAACTCCAGTGGGGGGGAAAAAGGTCATATAAATACTGCAGTACTTTCACCTTAACTTGGCCCAGATTTTCATCCTTTGGTTGCTTATTTCATGTAGCTAAGTGGCAGGAGAGAGAGAGAGAGAGAGAGAGAGAGAGAGAGAGAGAGAGAAGGTATGGTAGTATATGTGCAGGATATGAAGAGAGAGAGAGAGAGGTATGGTAGTACATGCAAAGGATACGAAAGAGAGAGAGAGAGAGACCTACAGCTCTAGATCATTTCCGTGGCAGTTCTTTGTGACGCATCCGGCAGAAAAAAAAAAATAATAATAATCTTTTCCTTGGCACTTCTTCGTGACTAGCATCCGACTTTTACGACAGTGCTACACTCGACCTCATCTTCACCGGCAGCTCTTCGTGACCAACATCACACACTGGTGCAGCAGCATTCATGACAGAGATGGCAATTTTACGCCAAGCAACAGCAAAAAAACAGTATAACAACAATCATTCACAATTTCTTGCACGTTCTACTTCCCTGCCGCAATACGATTTTTATTCAGAGTGGCAACCATCATCCACTCAATGCACTGCTGCCTATTTCTTCCTTCACCTTTATCACTCTTTCTGTGTCTGCCCTCTCATCCTGTTTCTCCCATCTTACCCGTCAGTTTTAATTACTCTTCTTTCCTCTGCAAGTCGCTTTACATTGAGTGAAAAGCCAAATGGTTTCCTGTAAGCTAGGAATCCATTTACAACGCTGGGTGGTAACCATATAACCAACTCAAACGTCTTCCCTACGTGTCGGGAAGTGAGTTGAGAGAGGGGTAGTGCCTCCCCGTAAAACTCAAAGAAACATTACTCTTACCGGGATTATAGTGTTTGGCTACAGATGAATAGATGATATACACTAAAGGCTACTATATGATTTTAACAACCGACTTTTATATTTTATTTTAGCAATTTTCAACATCTCTCCATTTCATTTTCCTACTGTAACAACTGTAAATCAAGCGAGACAGCGGAGAAAGGAACAATAACTAAACTTTCAACATTTCTCCATTTCATTGTCCTATTATCTATTTTAAATCAATGGAGAGAAAGGAACAACGAACAATTTTCAACATTTCATTTTCCTACCGTAACAATTTTAAATCAAGAGAGACAAAGGGGAGAAAGGAACAGCTACCCCGTAACCTACACAACTCCCGTCTGGAAAAAAGGTCACGCCAACACTGTTACCAACATCCACAACAGTGTCTTCCACCTTTCCGCTATAGTCTATTTTCCCTACCGCTACACCGAAGTATGTAGGTTACGGGAGAGGACTTGTAAACAGACGAGACAAGAGCTTGATACGTTTGATGCACCATGTACAAAAAGAAAGAAAAAAACGCTACCTACACACACACACACACACACACACACACACACACACTATTGCCAATCACACACACAAGCACCCAGACGCCAGCATTATTACCAACCACACAAACACTGCAACTCGAAATTAACGCATCTTGAACTTGGCGCTCTGTTGTCTTGTTTTTGTTTTTTCTTGGAGGGAAGAATTTGCAGACTCTGGTCGGTGGTTCCTTCTCCCTTGCATAAGAAAAAAAAAAAACTACCAACCACACAAAAACACTAATACCAACTCCCATAGTGCATTTATTTCCGTTATATAAGGAAGAATTTAGATTTGTAGTGAAAGAAAAGCGTATGGCATAAGAATATTTGTGTTATGACAAAAATTAAGCGTACTAAAATGGAGAAACTCGCTCAGATGCCGGCTTAGTAAATATGGGGGTGTATTTAAAAACTTTCTTGAATCTGATGTTTGTAAATATGCTTGCCTACGTTCATACTTGCCAAAGACTTAACAAATCAGGCTGAAATAGTGGAAAATATGAAAAAAAAAATCTAAGTGGTAACTAGTGGATTTATTATTCCGACAAGTAACACTATAAATACGAATCTCTCGCTCTCGCTCTCTCTCTCTCTCTCTCCTGGCCGCCTACTTACCCGCCAACTCAACTCAACCCCGCCTCAAAACCTGCTCTGACCTGCCTAGACCCGCCGAACAGCTGCCCTCTCTCACTCATCCCCCTTTTCTCTCTCTCTCTCACACACACACACACACACAATTTAACCACTACCAGCTTCCACTCCTTGCTCTCTCTCTCTCTCTCTCTCACACACACACACAATTTTACCACTACCAGCTTCCACTCCTTGTTCTCTCTCTCTCTCTCTCTCTCTCGTTTTCTTTACATTCCGTATCTCTTGAATCCCTCTCCCGTCCTATCTCAACACTGCAGTTTACCGAGAAATATCTTTAAAAGACCAGCCTATTTTAAAACCGATCAAAAGTGAACCGGAGAAAAAGAAAAATTGCACCGTAAGATTAAATTCAAGTAGGAAGAACGTTATTAAGATTTAAAACTGACGAAACAATAGGGAAAACGAATGAGACTGGATCAGAACGAAGGACTGGGTAATATTCAAGTTGCATTACGGTTAAACTGACGAAACTTCAACATTACGAAAAAGAACGAAACATTCAGGTAAAAAGTTTCAAAAGGATTATTACCGTACAGTTGACAAAATGGCGCTTCCAGAATACACTCCGAACGAAGAAATAAGAAACTGGGACAAGACTGGGTAGTGAAAGGCGTAAGAAAAACCCAGTGAGAAATTTACACAACTGGAATGAAGACGAAACTAAATGGGCAGCCGGGAAACGAAGAAATGTGAAACTAAGAAATGTGTGCCAGTGAAAGGCGGAGAAAAGCGAATATAAAAGAATTACAACTAAAAATAGGAAAATCTGGAGAGTCAACTGTAAACTGGAGAGAGAGAGAGAGAGAGAGAGAGAGAGAGAGAGAGAGTCCCTTTCACTACGAAGCCGTCTTTTATCGTTCATTTTTACCGTTTCGAATTTGCTCTAGGAAGTTCCCACTGCCAATATTTACATTCAAACCTCCAGTCGTTACAGAACCATGATACCGTATATGTTTTTTACGATATACGTAGATCAATGGCAGACAGACAATACTAGTGCTACCTCCTCTCCACAGCACTTCTTCGTGACTAGCACATTACTACAGCTCTACATCCTTTCCACAGCACTTCTCCATGACAAGCACAATACTACAGCTCTACATCCTTTCCAAAGCACTTCTTCATGACTAGCACAATACTACAGCTCTACATCCTTTCCAAAGCAGTTCTTCATGACTAGCACAATACTACAGCTCTACATCCTTTCCAAAGCACTTCTTCATGACTAGCAAAATACTACAGTTCTACATCCTTTCCACAGCACTTCTTCATGACTAACACAACACTACAGCTCTACATCCTTTCCAAAGCACTTCTTCACGACTAGCACAAGTCTACATCCTATCCGTAGCACTTCATCATGACTAGCACAATACTACAGCTCTACATCCTTTCTATAGCACTTCTTCAAGACTAGCAAAATACTACAGTTCTACATCCTTTCCACAGCACTTCATGACTAGCACAACACTACAGCTCTACATCCTTCCCATAGTAATTCTTTATTCAATTTAATGTTCTAAAATATATCAAAGAGTAGGGTTGATGATAAAGGCCTCTGTCTGTTCGTAGTTTCAAATTGTGGCATAGATATATATAAATGGTCTGCTTCAATCCAAATGACCTAGGTAAATAAAGCGTGACTTGCAACTGCATGAAGTCTGAAGGTCTATAGGCGCCTTGGTTACTAGTCAAATCAACCTCCAATCTGACCACACAATCCACAAGAACTGGGTGAACAAAGCGTGAATTGCAACTGCATGAAGTCTGAAGGTTTATAGGCTCCTTGGTTACTAGTCAAATCAACCTCCAATCTAACCACACCTAGCCATCAACTTTAGCTGATACGAGTTGGGGATCTTTGTCTGGTTAGTACAAAGGGACGAGGCATTATCTTGAAACTTCATCTCTCTCTCTCTCTTCCCAGTTAAAGCAAACACTATACCAGGTAGTAATAGTAGTGATGGTAATACTTGTGGCTGTAGTGGCAGTGGCGATCTCGTAGTAGTAATTATATAAGTAACTGAATGTAGCGCGCGTACACACACACACACACACACACACACACACATTGTCCACCCCCCTTATCTTATCGGTGGGCTGCATGAAGGCCACACTAACATGGTCTATCTCGTGCACACACAATTCTCTTGACGCACATACACCCACTTCCACACCTACATAACCTATTTCTTGCCTACAGAGAGAGAGAGAGAGAGAGAGAGAGAGAGCTTTCACCGGCTTCACCATGCCTGTGTGCGCACGTGTATACAACAGATTTTGTGTGTTTATAAATGCAAATACTCAACCTGGATATTTGGTTCACACACACACACACACACCTTTATGCATCTTACACACCCCAACGGTAAGCGGTGGCAAAAAAAAAAAAAGAGACTGCTATTCGTAAGGTCAAAGTTCAATCTCTAGCAGGAACTGTCTGAGAGGCTGAATTTAGCGAGTCTGACCTCTCCTAAGACTATCATTTCTATTGCGTCTAAACTATACTTCGTTTACCTTAACTTGGCCCAATTTTAGTCCTTTTGCAGCTTATTTCACGTAGCTCAGTGGCAGAAAAAGACAATGCTTCTGCTTTACATCCTGTCCATAACACTTCTTCGTGACTAGGATAATTCCAGAGCTTTAAATCCTTTCCACAGCACTTATTCGTGACTAGCACGATACTACAGCTCTACATTATGTCCGTAGCACTTCAAGACTAGCACAGTACTACAGCTCTACGACCTCTTCATAACACTTCTTCATGACTAGTAAAATGCAGTTCTACATCCACTCCACGGCACTTCTTCATGACTAGTAAAATACAGCTCTACATCCTCTCCATAGCACTTCTTCATGACTAGTAGAACGCAGCTCTACATACTATCCATAGCACTTCTTCTTGACTAGTAAAATGCAGCTCTACATCCTCTCCATAGCACTTCTTCATGACTAGTATAACACAGCTCTACATACTATCTCTAGCACTTCTTCATGACTAGTAAAATGCAGTTCTACATCCTCTCCACAGCACTTCTTCATGACTAGTAAAATGCAGCTCTACATCCTCTCCATAGCACTTCTTCATGACTAGTATAACGCAGCTCTACATACTATCCATAGCACTTCTTCATGACTAGTAAAATACTGCACAGCCCTACATCATCTCCACAGCACTTCTTCATGACTATCAATACTACAGCTCTATTCCACAGCACTTCTTCATGACTAGCATTATAGCTAATATAATTTAATCTACTTTCACAACTCAGCATTCAAGATGGAGAGACGGCAATTTTAAGCCAAGTTAGAGTAAAATGAGTATAGTAATCTAAATGCTAAGATATTTGTCTATTCCTTTATTATTTCCAGTTATTTCGTCAATGTAATTCATGACTGCAATTTCCTACAGATTTTATTAGTGTTCGTGGATTACTACTACTACTACTATTATTATTATTATTATTTTTATTATTATTATATTAGTATGATATTGCGTCTCCGATCCTGGCGTTCAATTTATATACTTCATCAGTCACTTCGCTATGGTACGAGAGAGAGAGAGAGAGAGAGAGAGAGAGAGAGAGAGAGAGAGAGAGAGAGAGAATTAGTGCCCAAGCGGTGATATGCGAGGTGAATGATACCCTTATAATAGTATGGACAGTGGGTCTTAGTGCCCATGTGGCGATGTGAGGTGAATTATTTATCCCTAAGTAACGGCCCATCCTCCCACGACACACGATCCTAGAGAAAGAGAGAGAGAGAGAGAGAGAGAGAGGTGAAGCTGCCGGTAATTCCGCCTTATCTCTTATCAGTTCTTATCGACAGTACTGTTAGTGGACGGTAAGGGGGTGGTGGCGATAGTGTGTGTGTGTGTGTGTGTGTGTGTGTGTGTGTGTGTGTGTGTGTGTGTGTGTGTGTGTAAGGGAGATGTGTCAGTGGGTGAGATAAGAAATAGATTGTCAGATGTAGCTAAATACGGTAGGCAGTTACAGATAGTCTACAGAGAGAGAGAGAGAGAGAGAGAGAGAAATCGGTTACTCGTATACCGTATGTACAGTATCCCGAAATGCATGTATGTATGTAAGTACCGGTATGTATGTATATTATGTACAACAATTAACCCCTTCAGTACGATGCCCATTCTTGTTGCAACCAGATTATTTTATGACACCCCCTAAAAGCAAAATAAAGAAATAAATGATACTGTATTGCAAACTGAGGTGAAATACAAAAACAGTAACTCAACGTCTCTCTCTCTCTCTCTCTCTCTCTCTCTCTCTCTCTCCTGCAAACAGAAGTGAAACAAATCACCTACGTCTCTCTCTCTCTCTCTCTCTCTCTCTCTTACCACATTTAATCGCAACTAAAGATGTATTTTCTCCTGGCAAAAAGTCAATACCGTAGCTCTCTTTCAGCTCAATTTAGGGCCAGGTGTAGTTAGATTGGGAGAATAAATTTGACTAGTAACCAAGGAGACTCATTCACACATCGTAACAACAGGCTCGTAGAATTTCAATTTAAACCAATATTCGACCGGGATAAATATGACTAGTAACCAAGGAGACTCACTTCCACTTCATAAAGGCGCACCGAATCTCCCGCAACCATAATTCAGACTTTTTGACTAGTAACCAAGGAGACCCGACCACAAATAAGGCCCACTGCTTCTAACACAACCACTGTTTAAAATTTGTGTGACCTATTTCCGCCAGTGATCCAGTTTCGTCAGGTGATAACGGACTATGGGAGGGAAAAAAAGGAAAAACGACACAACAGCATTTCTGATACCAACATATTAGTTTAGGAATTTGGCTCTATTTTGTTGTTATTTTTTTCTTGGGGAGAACAATCTTGTAGGCTTCTGGCCTTAGGTTCCTTTTCCCTTGAATTAAAAAAGTTACTCAGACACTTCACCATACCATTCACAGACACACATACAGACAGACAGACAGACACACACACACACACACACACACACACACACACACGACACGTCGCGTCGCCTGATTATGTGTGTAGCTACAAAAAACATTTACTGCATAATCAGAATACGCTATCACTATTACACAAGAACATTACCAACTACTAGTCTACCAATTACATACGTTATACCACCTACTATCATACATATACCACTTATAAGTCACACATATACCAGCCACTATCATACATATACCACTTATAAGACACACATATACCACCCACTATCATACATATACCACTTAGACACACATATACCACCCACTATCATACATATACCACTTATAAGACACACACACACCACCCACTATCATACACATACAACTAATAAGTCACATATACCACCTACTACTATACATATACCACTTATGTCACATATACCACCTACTACTATACATATACCACTTATAAGTCACATATACCACCCACTATCATACATATACCACTTATGTCACATATACCACCTACTACTATACATATACCACTTATAAGTCACATATACCACCCACTATCATACATATACCACTTGTCACATATACCACCTACTACTATACATATACCACTTATAAGTCACATATACCATCCACTATCATACATATACCACTTATAAGTCACTCACATACCAACTACTATCACACATACCGGTACCACTTATAAGTCACACATATACCACCCACTATCATACATGTATATACCACTTATAAGACACACACCACCTACTGTCACACATCTACCACTTATAACTCACATCTACCACCTCCTACCACCATCATTCACCTCACTGCATACGAAAACATCAGCTCCAATGTTTTTTTTTTTTTTTGGGGGGGGGACAATCGGGTCTTCCTGTCTTACTCTCGCAACCTGTATGCAACAGGTCACCTCTGAAACTGTCTCCCTCCGTCTATACAGTATTTCCTACTGCTTACGACCTCCAGTCTCTCAAATGCAGTGTGTCCAGGCATCCTGAAATGAACGTATCTTGATTTTTTTTCTTCTTCTTCTTCTTGGAGGGAACAATCTTGCGGGCTTCTTGTTTTTGGTTCCTTCCTCCTTGCATTATAAAAAAAATTTATTTTATTTTATTTTTTTCGAAGCTGCCTCGTTCGGGAATAGTGGTTACCCTCTGTTATGTTTCTTACTCTAATACAAAACAGTCAGAAAAAGACCCAGTCTGCATGAACATACTAAGCCATTAACATCCTATCACACACGAATACAATCTTGAAAATAAATAAATAAATAAATAAATAAATAAAAACTGACCAATTAGAATATACATCACGTAGTCAGAACTGTGAGTGAGGTGGAGGGGGGGAAGAGGGAGGGGGAGGCCAAGGATGAGATGAAGGGATGGGGTGGAGAGGTATATGAGAGAGGGGGGCGTGAGTTGGGAGCAGGGCAGCGAAATGGCGGGGGACAGGGCGACTTGGAGGCGATTTGTTTGTGGCCACCCCAAACGGGATTGAGGCGTCTGGCAATAGATAGATAGACAGAGAATTCCAAAGCATGACATTATCTAACCTAATTAAAGAAAATCCAGCCAATTTCACTCTTGGACAACACAAAAAATCACAACCTCAATATTCAGCGAAGGCACAGAACACAAATCTTTCACAATAATCAAGCTTTCAGTATAATATGTCCCTATGATCCAAGAAGTTTCCCATAAATATAAAAATAAACAGCGGGAAATAAAGCCAACGCCTGTCCCTACTACAGAAATCCCGCTAAATCTCTCCTAATCATACAAATAAATACAAAAAAATCACCACGGATCTTTACTGAAGGCTCTATACGCTACAGTACCATACAACTTTTTCCCTATAGGCTATGTAAAACAAAAATATTACTTGGCTTTCTTCAAAAATTATATGTATGAACTTTTGCAATCATCAGTATTTACAGTATTCACACACATCTTCCTTCACCTCTCTCTCTCTCTCTCTCTCTCTCCTCTCACATTACGCAAGAGCACCCACTTTACGAGTCGGGTATTTCGCTTCATCACACATAAAAGATCAGTCATTACACAACACCGCTGTCACACCATCGTTTACAAGTCACTGACACCAATACCTGAGACAGTGGTGTGGTGTGGTGCGGTAAGTACAGCATGTGGTAGGTAGTGTGATGTGCTGTGGTGTGGTTGTGCTGTGGTTATGTGAAGTGGCGTGGTATGGTGTGGTATGTACAATGTGGTGTGTAGTTTGGGTCCAGTAATGTAATGTGGTACCAGAGTATACTGTGGCGGTGTAACATGTTCTGGCTGACTTGTGTACTGTGCTTGGGAGTGTGGTGTAATGTGCAGCTAGTGTGGCCTTGTAGTGTGAGTACAAGTGTGACTGAGTGAAGCATGGCGTAATTGTGTCACGTGCTGCAAGGTAGTGTGATGACTGTTGTAGTATGAAGTAGTGTGGTGCTGTTTGCGAGTGAGGTGTATGAAGTAGTGTGGTGGTGTATGAAGTAGTGTGGTGTTGTGTGCGAGTGTGGTGTATGAAGTAGTGTGGTGCTGTTTGCGAGTGACGTGTATGAAGTAGTGTGGTGCTGTTTGCGAGTGACGTGTATGAAGTAGTGTGGTGCTGTGTGCGAGTGAGGTGTATGAAGTAGTGTGGTGCTGTGTGCGAGTGACGTGTATGAGGGAGTATGGTGTGGTGGCGCAAGACTGTGTGATGGTGTAGTGTAGTTGTGGCCATACAAGGCTGTGGTAATGTTGCTTGTTACTGTGGTATATGGTGTAGCTGTAAGACAGTATTGTGGCGTATGGTGTAGAAGCTGGTGTAGTAGTAGTAGCAGTAATTGTAGTAGTAGTAGAGGTGATGTAATGTGAGGTAGTTGTAGTGTGGTGTAGTAATATTAAGGTAGTCGTGATGCAGGTTGTGTGAGAGTCTGCTAGTCAACTGGAAGGTTTATGTGTGTGACGCATCGCCTTGTGATGTGGCCAACCCCTTCCCCCCACTACCACCCCACCCCTCCCCCACTACCACCCCACCCCACCCCAATACTTCCCCCTCCAATTCTCCCACTACCACCACATCCCACTCCTCTCCCACTACCGTCCCACCCCTCTCCCACTACCACCTCACCCCACCTCAATACTTCCCCCTCCAACTTCCAAAATCCCCACACCCTTCCAGATCCCCCCTCCACACAGTCTCCCTTTCTGACTAACCTCTCCCCCCAATCACCCCAACCACACTACCCCTCTTTCTCCCCCACACCCTCACCCCCTCCACACTGCCTCCCTCCATCACCACAACAATACTTCTCCCTGAACCCCCCTCACCACACACACCTCCAGGTCTCCCCCAGTCCTCCCAACCCACCCCCAACCACCCCTTCCCCCACTTCTCCCTCCACCTTCTTCCCCACCTCATTATCTCTCTCCTTCCACCCCCTACCCCACAACACTACCTACCTCCTTCCTTCCATCTCTCTCTCTCTCTCCCCATCCCCTCCCACACCACATCTTGCATCAGCCCTGTCACCCCCACCTCCTCCCTCTCTTTTGCATCACTCACCTCGCTTCTCTCTCTCTCTCTCTCTCTCTCTCTCTCTCTCTCTCTATGTCCTTTCCCTGTCTCCTTTTGCTCAGACTTTCCTTAAATATTTTCCTGTTTGTGACGAGAGAGAGAGAGAGAGAGAGAGAGATCGACTGAAGGCAGAGGGATGATAGAAATGGGAAAGAGAGAGAGTGAGATAGTTTTAACCCCAGCCTAAGCACCGGACCCCCTTCAAGTGGCCCCCAGACACGTGATGCTATACCGAGACTACCTAACGTACACACACCTGCGTCCCAGCCATAACCCACACCCACCTACCAACACCTACACATATATACCCAAGTGTAGCTCGCTCTCTCTCTCTCAGTGTGTGTGTGTGTGTGTGTGTGTGTGTGTGTGTGTGTGTGTGTGTGTGTGCATTTCCGTATACTCTATAGCTATAAAATTCGAATTCATGTAATCTGTCTATCTGTATCTAGTGAATATTAAAACATCACCAAACACAGTAAAACAACAACCGTATAATTATTCACGCACACACACACACAAAAAAAAACATTGCTCTTGACGGCATAAAACATCGAAATAGTAGCGACAAGACTCTACTGGAAATAATAGTACTACCACCCACCTACACACACACACACACACACACACACACACACACACACACACACAGTCCTTACTTCCTGGATTCGGGCATTAGGTACAAACTTAAACATGGGGAAAGTGAAAGTATAGGGGGCAGGGCAACTTGACGGGCGAGAGGGAGTGATGAAAGTGATAGAGATTTTGTCAACAAGAATATGATGCTAGTCACGAAGAAGTGCTATTGGAAAGGATGTAGAGCCGTAACACTACTCTTTTTGCTGTCTAAACTACCCAGAATATTATGCTAGTCACGAAGAAGTACTGTGGAAAGGATGCAGAGCCGTAATACTACTATTTTTATTGTCTAAACTACCCTGAATATGATGCTAGTCACGAAGAAGTGCTGTGGAAAAGAATGCAGAGCCGTAACACTACTTTTTAATGTCTAAGCCTGCCAACTCCCCATCGTAAATTCTGAGCTGTGGCAATATATTAATAGAAGGTGCTAGTCACGAGGAAGTGCTATGGAAAGGAGGCTGACCAGTGCCATTGTATTTAATGTATTTAACTTGGCCGAAAATTTCATCTCTCCACCATGAATACTAAGATGTAACACTAGATTAACACTAGGATACGATGTTAGTCACGAGGAAGTGCTATGGAAAGGAGATGTAAACAGATTAACACTAGGATATGATATTAGTCACGAGGAAGTGCTATGGAAAGGAGATGTAACACTAGATTAACACTAGGATATGATGTTAGTCACGAGGAAGTGCTATGGAAAGGAGATGTAACACTAGATTAACACTAGGATATGATGTTAGTCACGAAGAAGTGCTATGGAAAGGAGATGTAACACTAGATTAACACTAGGATATGATGTTAGTCACGAGGAAGTGCTATGGAAAGGTGTAACAGTAGACTGACACTAAGATATGATATTAGTCACGAGGAAGTGCTATGGAAAGGAGATGTAACACTAGGATATGATATTAGTCACGAGGAAGTGCTATGAAAAGGAATGTAACACTAGATTAACACTAGGATATGATATTAGTCACGAGGAAGTGCTATGGAAAGGAGATGTAACAACAGATTAACACTAGGATATGATGTTAGTCACGAGGAAGTGCTATGGAAAGGAGATGTAACAACAGATTAACACTAGGATATGATATTAGTCACGAGGAAGTGCTATGGAAAGGAGATGTGACAACAGATTAACACTAGGATATGATGTTAGTCACGAGGAAGTGCTATGGAAAGAATGGATCCGTAGCACTGTATTTTATATCTTTTTTTCACTCTAACTTGGTCTCAATTGCCATCTTTCCATCGTGAATACCGAGTTCTAACAATATATTAGCACGAATATAGTGCCAGTCACGAAGAAGTGCTATGGAAAGGATGTAGAGCCGTAGCACTCTTTTTACACTTTAACTTTGTCTAAAACTGCAACCCTCTACGGTAAATTCTGATTTGTGGCAATAGATTAACACTAGAATACGGTGCTAGTCACGAAGAAGTGCTACGGGAAGGATTTAGAGTAGTATTATCTTTCTGGAATATGGTGCTAGTCACGAAGAAGTGCTACGGGAGATATAGAGTAGTATTATCTTTCTGGAATATGGTGCTAGTCACGAAGAAGTGCTGCGGTAAGGATTTAGAGTAGTATTATCTTTCTGGAATATGGTACTAGTCACGAAGAAGTGCTACGGGCAGGATTTAGAGTAGTAGTATCTTTCTGGAATATGGTGCTAGTCACGAAGAAGTGCTACGGGAAGGATTTATAGTACTGTTTCTGGAATATGGTGATAGTCACGAAGAAGTGCTACGGGAAGGATTTATAGTACTGTTTCTGGAATATGGTGATAGTCACGAAGAAGTGCTACAGGAAGGATTTAGAGTAGTATTATCTTTCTGGAATATGGTGCTAGTCATGAAGAAGTGTTACAGGAAGGATTTAGAGCAGTATTATCTCTTTCTGGAATATAATGCTAGTCACGAAGAAGTGCTACGGGTAAAGATTCAGAGCAGTATTATCTATTCCTGGAATATGGTGCTAGTCACGAAGAAGTGCCACGGGAATGATTTATAGTAGTACTGTCCACTTCAGTCACTGGGGTACATGAAACAAGCTGACAATGAACGAAAATCCGGGTCAAGGTAGCGTAAACGAAAAACAAAAACTTAGGCCTATGTGTTCCCAAATAATTTCGCTTTTCTCCCCTTCATTCCTTCATTTTCGTGCATTCGCTGGCCTATACTGCTTTAATTTCTCTGGTTTTCAATTGCTTATTCATCCCTGTCATTCATCTGCTTTCGTTCTCCATAATATTCATCGTTCTGGGCTTTTTTCATACATTCATTGGCTTATACTGTTAATTTCTTTTTTTTTCTTTTGTTTACTACTTCATGTCGCCAGTCTGGTTTGAGAGAGAGAGAGAAGGGGGGGGGGGAAAAGATAAAGAGAGAGAGAGAGAGAGACAGACAGACAGACAGACAGAGAGAGAGAGAGAGACAGACAGACAGAGAGAGAGACAGACAGACAGACAGAGAGAGAGAGAGAGAAATTTTACATAATCATAGACTGATGGACACTATATATATTAGACTGAGTATATGTATGCGTGTATGAAGCTATATATGTGTGTATGTAGTTATGCAGGTATGACACTATATATTTAGACGAGTATATACAGTATGTGTGTATGTAGCTATATATGTGTGTACCGGTATGTAGGTATGTGTGTAAGACTATATGCAAACAAGTTCACATTACAAAACACTAAACTACCCCCACCAGACCCAAGCAAACCAGGAACCACCCGTGACTGTGCAAAAATAGGCCTAGGCAGCTCAGACTCAAGTATTTAAAACCCAACCGCGCAAAAACTCGAAGTTAACCTTGACAAAGTCGTGTCCCAGCCAACCTAACAGACCATAATGTAGGCACCAACTTGCACACACACGCTGAAGGTATAATAGGCTAGCTGCACAAACACACATACGTACATATATACATACAGACATGCACCAATACATATTAAAGAAAAAAAAGATACGCAATACATACATACCAATATCACACACACACACACACACACACACACACACACACGAAGCACCCTGGAGCTTTTCACTCACTCACACACACACACACACACACACACGCACGCACACACAAACTAACATACATACACACACACACACACACAAACAAACACATACACAAACTAACATACACACACACACACACACAGCCTACTCATCACGAAAATACCGCTTCCTCTTTGAGCTATAAAAATGAAAGCCCATAGCAACGGGAGGAATTCTGTCCAACTCGACACCAACACCACTGCAACCATCCTTACCTACCAAACCTAACCTTTCCTACCACACTACCTTCCTACCAACCAACAAACAGACATGCCTACCTACCTAACTACCAATCATACCTACCTACCGATATGCCTACCTAACTACCGATCATACCTACCTACTGTGCCTAACCTTTCCTACCACACTACCTCCCTACCAACCAACAAACCAACATGCCTACCTACCTAACTACCAGTCATACCTACTTACTGTACCTACCTACCGATATGCCTACCTACCTAACTACCAATCATTACCTGCCTACTGTGTTCAGCTACCAATTATACCTACCTAGCTATCTACCAACCTACCTATATACTTACCTACCAACCAAATCATACCTACCTACCTACTTATCTACCAGTACCTACCGACCAAATCATACCTACCTTCCTACATATCTACCGGTACCTCCACACCAACAAACCTACCTACCTACGTACCTGCCACTTCCTACCAACCAACCATTTTATCTACCTACCTACCTACCAACCAACCATTTTATCTACCTATCTACCTCCCTACCTACCAACCAACCATTTTATCTACCTATCTACCTCCCTACCTACCAACCAACCACTTTACCTATCTACCTCCCTACCTACCAACCAACCAATTTATCTATCTACCTACCTACCAACCAACCAATTTATCTACCTACCAACCAACCATTTTATCTACCTACCTACCTACCAACCAACCAATTTATCTACCTCCCTACCTACCAACCAACCATTTTATCTACCTCCCTACCTACCAACCAACCATTTTATCTACCTCCCTACCTACCAACCAACCATTTTATCTACCTACCTACCTACCAACCAACCATTTTATCTACCTACCTACCTACCAACCACCCAATTTATCTACCTACCTACCAACCGACCAATTTTTCTACCTACCTACCAACCAACCATTTTATCTACCTACCTACCAACCAACCATTTTATCTACCTACCTACCTACCAACCACCCATTTTATCTACCTACCTACCAACCGACCAATTTTTCTACCTACCTACCAACCGACCATTTTATCTACCTACCTACCAACCAACCAACCATTTTATCTACCTACCTACCAACCAACCATTTTATCTACCTACCTACCAACCAACCATTTTATCTACCTACCTACCAACCAACCAACCATTTTATCTACCTACCTACCAACCAACCAACCATTTTATCTACCTACCTACCAACCAACCAACCATTTTATCTACCTACCTACCAACCAACCAACCATTTTATCTACCTACCTACCAACCAACCAACCATTTTATCTACCTACCTACCAACCAACCAACCATTTTATCTACCTACCTACCAACCAACCATTTTATCTACCTACCTACCTACCAACCAACCAAATTATCTACCTACCGACCAATCAATTTATCTACCTACCAACCAACCAACCATTTTATCTACCTCCCTACTTACCAACCAACCATTTTATCTATCTCCCTACCTACCAACCAACCATTTTATCTACCTCCCTACCTACCAACCAACCATTTTATCTACCTACCAACCTAACCAACCAACTGATATTCCTACCTAATTAGCAACCACCCAACCCTCCTCCGGGTTTGTAATTAGGCTACGGTATATTGAGAGAGAGAGAGAGAGAGAGAGAGATAACCTAGCCTATTAATGCTCTTCAACCACACCTACACAGTGCACGTATGATACCCTAAAAATAACATGTGATCAAGACGCAACACCTTTCCGTATGCGATTTACCCCAATTACATCTTAGCCTGAATAATCTTAAGCTTTACCCCATACAAGAAGAAAATGATGGGTAATGTCCAGCATAAACCGCTAATCAGGATGTGTTACAGACCCTCCAACCCCAGAGCTGCCCAGGGAGTTAAGACATCGTAAAAGGGGTTGAGGTGGATTCACTAACATATGGACAATACTGGAAGGGATAAATAAAAAAATGCCATGTGTTTAGGGATGGTTTGAAGGTGTGTTAAATTGTGTTATGTTAATGGGGGTAAGGGACATGTCATGGCACTGAAAAGCTTACATGCAGTAGTCTGTAGGTTAGGATACACAGAGACAGCCTACACACACACACACACACACACACACACACAAACGAGAAGAAAGACACACAAACACAGACATGAAACAGACACACAAACACAGACATGAAACAGACACACACACTCAGTACCATAACATCCTTTACAGTTTCATTTTGTCATCACCAGGCTATTTCACAATTCTGGGGAGACCTTTGCTGATGAAGGTGTTTGAAAGATTCCTCACTTCCAAACCCCCCCTCCCTCACAGTACCAAAACTACTAGACACTTTCTTCCTAGTACCACCGAGTAACCTGTTCGACTTAGGAGACATCTAGTTGTTAGCTGGTTTGAAGAAATCTAAAAAATCTATCTATATTTCTATTGCCAGACGCCTTAATCCCGTAAGGAGTGGCCACAAACAAAATCGCCTCCATGTCGCCCTGTCCCCCGCCATTTCACTCCTTCGATACTATGCTATTTTTACTCTAATTTGGCCCAGATTTTCGTACTTCTCCGTTTATTTCACGTACCTCAGTGGATGAAAAAGATAATACTGTTGCTCTCCATCCTTTCCATAGCACTTCACTATCATCATCATCATGTGTTAATTTACCGTGATTCTGAATTCAAGGTGAAGAGATGGCATTTGGGGGTCAAGATCAGGTCGTTTCCGCAGCACTTCTTCGTGATTAGCACCATATTCCAACCCTAATCTACTCACATAACTCAGGATTCTAGAGTGAACGATGGTAATTCTAAGGCCACGTTAAAGTAAGTACAGTAGTGGAATGCTTCGAGGAAATTTAAAGTTACCCAACAATACCCGTCCAATTTTTTAACATTAGTCCTGGAACCCCCATATATATTCCATTCATGTTTTGGCTACGGTGACTGAGCTAAACGGAGTATGAAAAAATCTTAACCCTTTCACTCTCTCTCTCTCCCTCTCAATTTTTTTACACTAGTCCTCGAAGCCTCCTATTTATTTTATTCATGTTTACGAAGACTGGGGTGAATGGTGCATGAAAAAAATCTTAACCCTCTCTCTCTCTCTCAACCCTTTCAGTCTCTCTCTCTCCTTGCACATACATTACCAGCAGTGAACTTGATGCAACCCAGAGCTATATTAGTGGTCTGCGCTGAATGGAGTTTGAAAAAAATCTAAATTATCCCATTCAGTATTTCTCTCTCTCTCTCTCTCTCTCTCTCTGCCCTTGCACATACACTACCGGCAGTCTACTTTACGCAATGCAAGAGCTGTAGTAGCAGTAGTAGTAGTAGTGCTTAACCTCAATGAATCTAAGTAATGTCTGTTGTGTATTTTTGCTACTACAAGTCTATTTCATTCATATTTACTTACTGGAAAAAAAAAAATCAATAGACTGCAGAGTAATACACAAGATATAGGCAGGCCGTTGCATTGAAGGATTTTGTCTATTTGTGCAACCAAACACCGTCCCAACTACACCTAAACACCGTCCCAACTCCACCTAAACACCGTCCCAACTCCAGTCAAACACCCGTCCCAACTCCAGTCAAACACCCGTCCCAACTCCAGCCATACACCCCGTCCCGACTCCAGCCATACACCCGTCCCAACTCCACCTAAACACCCGTCCCAACTCCACCTAAACACCCGTCCCAACTCCACCTAAACACCCGTCCCAACTCCACCTAAACACCCGTCCCAACTCCACCTAAACACCCGTCCCAACTCCACCTAAACACCCGTCCCAACTCCACCTAAACACCCGTCCCAACTCCACCTAAACACCCGTCCCAACTCCACCTAAACACCCGTCCCAACTCCACCTAAACACCCGTCCCAACTCCACCTAAACACCCGTCCCAACTCCACCTAAACACCCGTCCCAACTCCACCTAAACACCCGTCCCAACTCCACCTAAACACCCGTCCCAACTCCACCTAAACACCCGTCCCAACTCCACCTAAACACCCGTCCCAACTCCACCTAAACACCCGTCCCAACTCCAGCCAAACACCCGTCCCAACTCCAGCCAAACACCCGTCCCAACTCCAGCCAAACACCCGTCCCAACTCCAGCCAAACACCCGTCCCAACTCCAGCCAAACACCCGTCCCAACTCCAGCCAAACACCCGTCCCAACTCCAGCCAAACACCCGTCCCAACTCCAGCCAAACACCCGTCCCAACTCCAGCCATACACCGTCCCAACTCCAGCCAAACACCGTCCCAACTCCAGCCAAACACCGTCCCAACTCCAGCCAAACACCGTCCCAACTCCAGCCAAACACCGTCCCAACTCCAGCCAAACACCCGTCCCAACTCCAGCCAAACACCCGTCCCAACTCCACCTAAACACCCGTCCCAACTCCACCTAAACACCAGTCCCAACTCCACCTAAACACCAGTCCCAACTCCACCTAAACACCAGTCCCAACTCCAGCCAAACACCCGTCCCAACTCCAGCCAAACACCCGTCCCAACTCCACCTAAACACCCGTCCCAACTCCACCTAAACACCCGTCCCAACTCCACCTAAACACCCGTCCCAACTCCACCTAAACACCCGTCCCAACTCCACCTAAACACCCGTCCCAACTCCACCTAAACACCCGTCCCAACTCCAGCCAAACACCGTCCCAACTCCAGCCAAACACCCGTCCCAACTCCAGCCATACACCGTCCCAACTCCAGCCAAACACCCGTCCCAACTCCAGCCAAACACCCGTCCCAACTCCAGCCAAACACCCGTCCCAACTCCAGCCAAACACCCGTCCCAACTCCAGCCAAACACCCGTCCCAACTCCAGCCAAACACCCGTCCCAACTCCAGCCAAACACCATACACCCACACGCACTTCCATATGCCTTTTTATTTACAACACTGTCACGTATATGTATATGACGTTCAACTGTAATAAATCAATCAACTTCCTGCCTGCTATGCAATAATAAAAAATATGGATCACGTTGCATAATTGTAGTCATGATAAAAAGAATAAGTAGCCAAAGTGAAGGTGTCAAGCAGTCAGCCCTACCAATTGCAACCAAGCATCAACTGCATTCATACCAACTTAGCCACCAAACTTCCTAAGGACTAAATATGCAATCAGACCTACCAATTGCAACCAAACCACCAATTACACTCCTATCAACCACACCAACCCAGCTAACAAACCTACTAAGCATGCAATCAGACCTACCAATTGCAACCAAACCACCAATTACACTCCTATCAACCACACCAACCCAGCTAACAAACCTACTAAGCATGCAATCAGACCTACCAATTGCAACCAAACCACCAATTACACTCCTATCAACCACACCAACCCAGCTAACAAACCTCCTAAGCATGCAATCAGACCTACCAATTGCAACCAAACCACCAATTACAATCCTACCAACCATACCAACCCAGCCAGCACTCTTCCCGGGGGGTTGAACATGCAGTAAGACCAACCAACTGCAACCAAACACCAACTGCAATCCTACCAACCATACCAACCCACCCAGCACTATCTGTGGGGGGTTAAACATGCAGTCAGACCTACCAATTGCAACCAAACCACCAATTACAATCCTACCAACCATACCAACCCACCTAACACTCCTCATAGGGGGTTAGACATGCACTCAGACCTGCCAATTGCAACCAAACACCAACTGCAGTCCTACCAACCATACCAACTAAACCACCTTACTTCCTGCCTGTTTTGCAATTATAACTAGAGGATCAAGCTGCAGGATATGGTTAATTCAGAGGTCAGGTCAAACAGTAGGTCACGAGGGTCAAAAGGTCAACCATACAACCACAAGCACCACCAACTCAACCACACCTACCAACACAGCTACCACACTTGCAACCACACAACCAAACGTACCACCAACTCAACCACAACTACCATACAATCAAACGTCCCATACCACCAATTCAACCACAACTACCAATACAAAGCTAGCACACTTGCAACCACACCTCCAAACAAACCACCAATTCAACCACAACTACCAATACAGAACTACCACACTTGCAACCATACAACCAAACAAACCACCAATTCAACCACATCTACCAATTCAGAGCTACTACACTTGCAACCACACAACCAAACAAACCACCAATTCAACCACAACTACCAATACAAAGCTACCACACTTGCAACCACACAACCAAACATACCACCAATTCAACCACAACTACCAATACAGAGCTACCACATTTGCAACCACACAACCAAACAAACCACCAATTCAACCACAACTACCAATACAGCTACCACACTCGCAACCATACAACCAAACCTACCACCAATTCAACCACAACTACCAATACAGAGCTACCACACTTCAGTCTTCCCTTTACATTTCCTAAGTTTATAAAGATTACGTGACAAGATAAAGCCTAGTCAATCCTGCAAGAAAAAAATCACCGTAGAATTGTAAACATCAGTAGGATATTTACGCAACCATACCTACCAACCTCAACCATATAACCAATCCCAACCATACAACCAATCCCAACCATACCTACCAACCACAACCATACTACCACCTACAACCAACCTACCAACCCCAACCCTACAACCAATCCCAACCATACACCCAATCCCAACTATACACCCAATCCCAACCATACTACCAAATGCAACCAAACCTACCAACAGCCTACATATTATACAACCAACTCAACCAATAGCTCCTACCAAACCACCAAATGCAACCAGACCTATCAACACCAACCACACAACCAAATGCAACCAGACCTACCAACACCAACCACACAACCAAATGCAACCAGACCTACCAACCATGACACAAACTAGCCTACAACCACTTCTACCAACTAAACTACAACCATTCTACCAACTACAACCACTCCTAATCAACAACCATGCTACGAATTACAACCATACTACCAACTAAACTACAACCACTCCTACCAACCAAACCACAACCATTCTGCCAACTACAACCACTTCTACCGAACGAAACCCCCAAAGGCAACCACACACCTAACCATACCAACCACGCATGCACAACTTCCTGCCTACTCTGCAATTATAATATACAAAGGGAGCACACCACACCCTCTTCATCAACCCCCCCCCCACTGATGTCAGGAAAAAAGGGAAGGGGAAAAAAAAAGAGTTGGCAAGGGAGCTGAGGTGGAAGACAGCCAAGATGCTCAGTTCTCCAAGTTAGGCGGATGCAGTTGGAGAGACAAGGGAGAAGTATAATGTAAATATATCCAGCTGTCTCGTGGTATAACCGGGAGGAAACGTGGATTGGAAGGAAAGTTTTGTTGGGATAGACTGCTAGGAAGTATACTAGGCTACACGTGTACACGCACGCACAAACACACACACACACACACACACACACGTACCCTCTCGTAGTATAACCAACAGTAGTTACACACACACACACACACACACACAGATACTCTACCGTAGTAAAAGAAATAGCAGTTTCACACACACACACACACACACACACAGATACCCTACCGTAGTAAAACCAATAGCAATTTCACACACACACACACACACAGATACCCTACCGTAGTAAAACCAATAGCAGTTTAAAACCAATAGCAGTTTCACACACACACACACACACACACACACACACACACACACACAGATACCCTACCGTAGTAAAACCAATAGCAATTTCACACACACACACACACACACACACACCCTACCGTAGTAAAACCAATAGCAATTTCACACACACACACACACACACACACACACACACACACACACACACACACACACACCCTACCGTAGTAAAACCAATAGCAATTTCACACACACACACACACACACACAGATACCCTACCGTAGTAAAACCAATAGCAATTTCACACACACACACACACACACACCCTTGCCGCATTGAGATAGAGCGCTAGGACAAGGAAGAAGGAAATACTGACAACAACATTAACTATACTGATATAACCAAACATACCACTCCTATCTCTTGCAGTATAACCAGTAGTGACACCTGGCCAAGAAGGGAGAGTATAACGGCCGTGGGATATAATGGAAAAATATAATCTATCTTCAGTGTAACCGACAAGAAGGTAAGGCTGAGGTTAGGTACGTTGTTGAGAGGTTGGTAGGAATGTAGGTGGGTAAACAGGGTGGTTGGTAAGTTGGTATGACAGGTGGGTTGGTAAGCTGGTATGACAGGTAGGTAGGTGAGTTGGTATGACTGGTAGGTAGGTAAGCTGGTATGACTGGTAGGCAGTTAAGTAGGTACGGTATGACAGGTAGGTCGGCAGGCTGGTATGACAGGTAGGTCGGTAAGCTGGGATGACAGGTAGGCTGAAAAGCAGGTATGACAGGCAGGCTGGTGAGTTAGTATTCAGGCAGGATGATACCGGTAAGTTGGTATGACAGGCAGGTTGGTAAGTTGGCATGACAGGCATGAAGATAAGATGGTATGATTTACATTATATATATATATATATATATATATATATATATATACTGTACCGTATGTATTCAGATGTAATATTTTTTTTTTTTAGGTACTGCTCAGTAATGGGTAAACAGTACTGTACACCTTAAATTAGCGTATACAATATTATAAAGTATGGTACCGTATAGTGTTAGAGTATTATGCATTTCTTCATCAAAGATTTATCTAATCATATTATAAATACTCATGTTCAGACGTTGTGCAAGACATGATGAAAGACAGATTACTTAGCCTTGGGAGGCGTTCATGTTGTAACGTGTTGCCTAAACACAAACAAGCATAAATACGTCACCCAGGACAGCACAACTAGATCAGTCTTTCTCGGGCAGTAGTCAGTAGAGGGTCACTACGAAACAGAACTTCACGACATGTAAAGGCAGATACAAAGCTACAGAATGGAGGGAGTCTGGTGAAACTAATGACGAGAAGGGAAAAAAGAAACAGAAGTGTAGGCATTGTAATGAAAAAATACCCTAAGTTCAAAAGTACAGACTGAGAAAACACCCAAAGAGATGTTCTCATTTCATCAAGAAGACGTCTTCACACCAAAAATCCCTGGAGGAGGAAGACATAAGTACATTTAATGAAAAAAGTCTGCCAGGGACATCCACAGGTACTCCTTCATACCCACCACTCAAAAGAAGTGCAAGTGACACCACTGCCTCGTGTTCTTCCTTAGCACAGAACACTGATAGATTCGTTCACAAGACCACACAAGCTGAGAAGAAATTGCTAGACCTACAGTTTGCAAGAATGTTTTATGCCTGTAACATTCCTTTCAGTGTTGCAGCAAACGAACACACGGTAAAGTTATGTATGTACATGTACTGTATATAATCAACTGCATAATTAATACGATATATTTACAACTATTTTCTTTAATTATCCCCAAGGGTTTTCTAAACTAAAAAAACTCGGCCCAGGTGGGTAAGTGGGTAGGTACCCGGGGAGCTACCCACGACAACACTGCCACCTACAGCTGTGTAACATATATCTATCCCAACTGAGTACCCAGATGAGAAAATGAAGTTGGGAAAGCGATGAAGTGATTAAGGAAATCAAGCATATCCAGGCTACTGTAGTATAACCAGTGTCTATCCCAACTCAGTATAACCAGGCGGGGAAGTAAGGATAGGTGATGCAGGACGACAGGAAATCTATCTATCTATCTATTGCCAGACGCCATAATCCCGTAAAGGGTGGCCATTTGACACTGAGTTACTTGTTTTACAGGGAGGGGCACTAACCCTCCACCAACCCACTTGTTGACACGTAGGGAGCACGTATGGTTTGGTTATATGGTTACCACCCAGCGTTGTAAATGGTTTCTTGGCTTACATAAAACCATTTGGCTTGTCACTCAATCTAAAGCCACCTGTAAAGGAAAGAAAAGGCATAAGAAGTGACAGGAAAGACAGGAGAAATAGGAAGAGAGGAGGGCAGGCACAGAAAAAGAATGATAAAAGCTAAGGAAGTAGGCAGCACTACATCAAGTGAGTGGATGATGGTCGCCACCACCTACCACGTACGACAGGAAATGCAGTCAGAAAAAAAATATATATATATCCCAGCTATATTAATATAACCCTTATCTACTCAAGCCATGTAGGCTAGATCTAACCGGCAGGGTGAGGTGGGGGGAAGCTGGATACGAGATAACGAAGATAAGAACAATAAACAGGATGGATAATATACTTCATTTCCCTTAATTTGGACCAGATTTTCGTCCTTTTGCAATTTAATTCTTGGAGCTCAGTGGCAAAGACCGTGCTAGGGCTCAGAATCCATTCCATAGCACTTCTTCGTGACTTGCATGATAAAATAGCGCTAAATCTCCCACTACAACTCTGTATTCGAGCTGGAGAGGTGGCAACTGTACTCTAAAAAGGGGGGGGGAGAGAGAGGATTATTGGAGGTAAGCAAAGTACCGTAGAAGTAGAGGACAAGTGGAAGAAAGGTACAAGTAGAGTTGATGATGCCTATATTGAGATACATACACACAGGATGCGGCAGTATAAACAATCTACTGTAGTCTACGTAACCGTGTGTGTGTGTGTGTGTGTGTGATAGATACAAAGTGGGATAGACAGATAGTATGTGTGTGTGTGTGTGTGTGTGTGTGTGTGATAGATACATAGTGGGATAGACAGATTGTGTGTGTGTGTGTGTGTGTGTGTGTGTGTGTGTGTGTGTGTGTGTGTGTGTTTTTACGAGTAGGCTATACGACGAACTTCAAGACGCTGGTAGGGAAGCTGGTGAAGCTAAGCTGTACAGTAGTGTGCATCAGATACAGCTAAGGTAGCCTAGGTCTACATGTACATAAGTGGTAAGAACACACAAGTAGCTAAGGTAGTTATAACAACCAAGCCCAAACTAGCTCATTTTAACCTAGCCCAACTCTCTAATCTAACTTGGCCTATAACACTCTCCACCTTGAATCCTCAGCTCTAAAAAGAAACTAACAAAAAATATAGCGCTGGTCACGAAGAAGTGCCATAGAAAGTAGAGCCGTATTGTCCTACCCTGTCACTGAACTACGTGAAACTGGCTGCAAATGGACGAATATCTGGGCCAAGTTTAAGGTGAAAGGCTTGATTTTTAAGATAAGTGTGAAACAGGAAGGTTGGTGAGGTAGGCTGATATACCATGATAGAGGCACCGTATACGCGACTGGGAAATATGTTAGTAAATATATCCAGTAGGTTAGATATGTCGCTGAATGTACGGTATGTTAAGTACACACACACACACACACACACAGTCGAGTATTCCTGGTGCATCACAGGTCAAAAGCCTTTAATAACGGTAAACAAACAACATAAACAAGTATGCCAGTTTGAGAGAGAGAAGCTGGGAGGGTGAGAGGCTGGCAGTGAGGTGAGATGGTAGCGGTATTAGTGGAGAGAAATATACAGAACGGTAAAATATTATGCTGGTAAATAAAAGCGGTAAGGTAGGCTAGGTGTTAATGTATCTGAGTAGGCTATGAATACTAGCAGTGAAAGGAAGGCAGGAGGCTTGGTGGTGGTGTAGAGATGCATTTAGGTCTGTGAATATCAGTAGTAGCCTATGTAAATCTTCAGATGTAAAAGGGTATATATATGAACAGTGAAAGGAAATTAAGGAGCCGCGTTGTGAAGCACTGTAGTTGCGGTGCAGTGAAATAAACATGAAACATACGGTACTAGTAAATATTAGTAGCCTCTATGTGCATTCAGATATGTTAGTGTAAATATGAACAGTGAAACGAAGACAGGGGGGGGGGGCTGAGTGATGTGAGATGCACTGTGGTTACATTACTAGAGCAGTGAAATAACCATAACTATGATATATGCCATTAAATATCAGTAATAATCTATCTGTACCTTCAGATGTATAAGTATGAACAGTGAAAGGAAGGTAAGGTGGCTGGGTGGTGTTGAGAGAAGCACTGTGGTTGTGGTAACAGTGCAGCGACAAAAAAGAAATATGCCAGTCAATTACAGTAGTAGCCTAAATGTGTCCTCTGATGTATTAGTGAAAGTACATATCAACAGTGAATGGAATGTAGGAAGCTTGGTTAGGCTGGGAAGGTAGCAGCATGAGATAAGCAGGGAATGAAGTAGAATGATGTAGGCAGGAAATGTAACAGAATGACGTAGGCCTGTAGCAGGTAGAATGATATAGGATGATTCTGGTGGTGTATAACGTAGCTTACAAATGATGCACATTGTACTTAAAAACAAACATGCTGGTATGCTATTTACTGCACTATGTATGAGAGAGAGAGAGAGAGAGAGAGAGAGAGAGAGAGAGAGAGAGGGGTACAGTAGTTCTGGTATAGTCGAAAAACCACACACACACACACACCCTTATGACTGGCCGCTTAAGAGAGGTAGGGAGAAACAGGGACGTTAGGGAGGAGGCAGAGGAGAGGTGGAGTGGTTCTGGCAGACTCCCTAAAGCCTAGACAGAAACCTACATAAATACCATGGACTGTTATGACTGGCAAATTCTGAGAGAGAGAGAGAGAGAGAGAGAGAGAGAGACTAATGTTAGTAAATCGGTAGGAATAACACAAACTTCATATATTATTCAGCAAACGAGTGAATAAATGAACGAAGGGGTGAATGAATGCCTTGTCTAACCCCTCCAACGTGAAGCTGAATGAAAATTATATACATGTAACAAGAATACATCAACAGCCACCTAAAGAGGGTTCAAAATGATGTGGTGCCTAATGTGGATGACTAGCAGAGAGAGAGAGAGAGTAGGGAGGATGGTGAGATGGTATTGTAAGTGTATTGGTGACAGACATCATTAAAAGCAATGTGTGGTGTCTAATGTGGATGACGAGCAGGGTGAGAGAGAGAGGTAGGGGTTGGTTGGAGCAGGGTGGTGGTGGTGGTGGTGGTATTTTTTACGTGGCAATGTTTGGCGTACACACACCCGGCTCTCCCCTCCTCCACCTCTCTCTCCCGTCCCTCCTCCATACCTCCCTTCCCATCCCCACCCCTCCCAGAGCACCACATCCTCCCCCCCCATGGCCTCCTCGCCCCATCTGTCCCCCACCCAACACCTCCCCAACCCCCCCAGACTCCCTCCGCCCTAGGCAGCGCGGGAAGACGCCAGACCGCCTTTCTCTTTGCTTCTTCCCCACTTCTCCTCTCTCTAGCAAACCACGTCTTCTAGAACCACATCCCACACTTATAATTGCAAAATCTCCACCTAATTCCCCGCCACAGTGGATATACATGTGGTTATATAAGGGGTTTGAGGGTAAAATAAGCAACGGTTCTCCCCTGCCCGGCAACCACCCGTCACATCGATACTGCTAGCCTCGCGCCGGGCCCCGTTCTAGCCTCGCACAGGGGTGTACTTTATACTCGCACACCTTCCTCCTATTTACGTCCTACACCCATGCAACTTTACAACATACATCTCACATACATCACGCCATCATACAACAACACCTAGTACTACCTCTATGGCTGATAAAAACTAAGCTAGGCGAAACTAGTAAGCCGAAATTATTAAGTGCAAACTCACACTCCGTCCCAACATTTAACATCCATTCAACGTTACAACATGCATCTTACACACACACACACGCACATTCAGTCCCTATCACCACGTCTCTGAACACTAAGATGTTAACTAGACCATTATCACCTAGCTAAGCTGTTTAAGTACACTAACACCATCGTCCTAACATTGAGATCAGTCCAACGGTACAAGACACACCTCACATACATCACACGACCACATAACACCTAATCTCACCGCTCTAAATACGTAAACTAGACGAAATTAGCTCTAACTAGTAACCCTACGTGCAAACACCACCGTTCTAACATTACCATCCATTAGGCGTTACCACATACATATACATCAGTCAACCGTGCATCTTACCCTACGTGTCTCATTTTAAGTAGGCTACACACACACACACACACACACACACACACACACACAATTATCATCCATTCATTACAACATACATACAGCGCCTACATACATCATTCAGCTTCGTGTATAAACAGTACATGTTCAGTACCATTCGTTCATGCATACCCTGTGTCCCATTTAAAGTACTCTCACGAATTAGTTTACAAGAACACGCAGACAGCCTACACCTTTCTCTGACCATATCTACATCTGTTCAACATTATACAAATCACACACACACACACACTTTCGTTGAGTATAATCCCACATCTTACCTTTCTGGCCAAGTAAAGACAAATGAGACGATCTGAGAAGTCTAGAGAGAAAAAAAAAAGGTAAACACTCTAGATGCTATCATGTAGTGTGTAACCGTAAAAGCAATTATATTTGT
Source organism: Coenobita brevimanus (assembly GCF_032717465.1). Lineage (NCBI taxonomy): Eukaryota > Metazoa > Arthropoda > Malacostraca > Decapoda > Coenobitidae > Coenobita > Coenobita brevimanus. Next base: position 4,106,893 of record NC_136976.1, read on the forward strand.
GCAATAGTTCTTTTTTACACTAACCTGGCTTCAATTTTCCTCTTGCAATTTGTTTCACGTAGGCCTAGCTCATGGCAGGGACGGACAACACTACGGCTCTACTGTACATCCTTTCCATGGCACTTCTTCGTGACTAGCCTGGTACCGTATTTGAGTGCTATGTTATCGTTACAACTTGGCATTTACAATGGACGGAACTTTCATCCGTTCACCATTACAGCAAACTTAACACGGCATACACCATACATCCATTCAATCCCACATCTTACCGCTCTATTCAACTAAGAACATTTGAGTGCTACTATGTCCTAACACACCAATCAAACATTTAACTATTATTTGCATTCAACTTAGGTCTAACAAAAAATCATTCATCCAATCCCACTTCTTACCTTCCCATCAAATTAACATTCTAGACGTGTTAGACCGCTAGAATGTCCGAACTCACACCTAACATCTACCAATATTCAACTTAGGCTTCACAAAAACAACAAAAACCATCCACACAATCCCAAATCTTGCCTTACCGCTCACAGAAAACTAGACAAACTGTTAGCAGGCTAGAATGTGCCAACTCACCCTACTTAACACCTACACCATATTCATGCATATTTAATACAAGTCACACAATCACAGCCACACACAATTACACTTCATATTCTTGTCCATGTAAGAGTACTTTAGAAGATGTATATTTCTGGCGGTATACACAAACACCATTAAAACATGCTGTATACCGTACTGTAGGCCTATCTATGCAACTTAAACACGCACGCACACACACACACACACACACACACACACACACATACACACAATAATTTTAGTATAAATAAAACCCCTCCAAAACGTACTGTAGCTATACCGTAGGCCTAACCACACACACACACACACACACACACACACACACACACACACACACACACACAATCACCTGTCCGGCAAGTAGTAATCTTCAATTAAAAAAAAAAAAAAAAACGCTAACTTTACATTCTAACTTGGCCTAAAACTGCCCTAACTTGAATCCTTAGGTGTAACAAAAGATTAACACCAAAATACGATACCGGTACTAGTCACGAAGAAGGGCTATGGAAAGGTTGTACAGCCATAGTGTTGTCTTATTCTGCTGACATAAGCTGCAAAAGGACGAAAATCTAGACCAAGTTAACGTAAACATAGTACATAAAAACGAACACTTTCAAAGCATGTACCGTGCCTTGTAGCTATAGGCCTACAGTACACCTATCCATGAAACTTACACACACACACACACGTTCACATACTGGTACACATTCGCACATCCTACCATACCTTTCAATCTAGACGACTATTAAAAACGGTACGGTAACACACACACACACACACACACACACACACACACACACACACACACGTTCACATACTGGTATACATTCGCACATCCTACCATACCTTTCAATCTAGACGACTATTAAAAACGGTACGGTAACACACACACACACACACACACACACACACACACACACACACACACGTTCACATACTGGTACACATTCGCACATCCTACCATACCTTTCAATCTAGGCGACTATTAGAAACGGTACGGTAACACACACACACACACACATACACACACACACAGGTACACAAACGCACATCCTACCTCTCAAAAGATACAGTAACTATACTCTTCCTACTCTAAACTGACCTAAAAACTGCCATCTCTCCATCTTCAACGCTAGGTTATAAACAGATTAACACTAGAAAACAGATTAACACGAAGAAGGACTATGGAAAGGACGTAGAGGTGAAACATTGTCTTTCTGCTAGGCTACATGAAATAAGCTGCAAAAGGACGAAAATTTGGGCCAAGTTAAGATGCAAAGAGTATACGTTATGCAAAGCTCACACACTTATAATTTGTTACCGCATTCCTTCAAAATTATATAATACAAATTACACGTCGCGTCCAAACAATCCCACATATTACATCAATTTTCTCTCTCTCTCTCACACACACCTCTCCTCCAAAGCCAAGCATCGTACCTCTCAAACTCCACAAAGCCAGATCTAATCCTATCAACGTGGAATTCGAGCGACGTACACAAACATCATCTGCAAAAACACCACATCCAGTTAGTCTCTCTCTCTCTCACACCATATATCCCAAACAGACCACACAATCCCGTATCTTACCCTCCCTCCACTGAACTTAATATTGATAGTTTTTACTCCAGAAAAAAAAAAAAAAATCTTATCAGCCTCTCGTCACGAAAATTTTTATTCAACACTGGATCAAGGCCTGTCTTCTCGTCAATTAAGGACACTCCCTAACACCTCTTCTTAAGCGATTTATTTACAGTAGCTTAATACTCCTTACTATCCCCTTCCATGCCATTTAATCAAGTACCATCACACTTCACCATAACCAACATACAACTTCATATTAACCAGCCACATCCAAAAATAAATCGCTGAGGAAGAGACGCTAGGGAGATCACAGACCCTTGGGACTTGCAGGCTTGAAATCCCCCCTCCACACTTCATTATCGGCTGAATATAACCGTCTGAATAGCAACTGAAATAATCGTAATGAAGAAATACGAAGGCAAGAACACGGACTATCGCTACTTCCAAGGATTCATAGTAGTAGTAGTAGTAGTAGTAATAGTAGTAGTACGGTATTAGTTGTAGTAACAGGATAGTATTAGTTGTAGTAAAAGTATGGTATTAGTTGTAGGAGGAGATGCTAACAGTAGTTGTATAATAGTAGTAGTGCTTGTGGCAGCAGTAATAGTAGTGGTAGTAGTAGTAGTAAGAGTAGCAGCAGTCGCAACAGATAGTAGTAGTAGCAGTACTAACAATCGCAACACTTAAAACCGGCCCTAGTAATCAACCTTAGCCTAACTAGCATCTTAGTCACACCTAGCCTTTACCTGACAATTAAATCAACCCTCTGCCTACTATACACCTCTAACAAAACAGGCCTCTAACAGCCAAACACGCCTATCTAACAGTCAAATAAGTACCGTACCTACCAACCAAACAAGCATCCCTAAAAAACAAACAAAATTAACCCTAACAACCAGACAAACAACCAAACGTAAACCTCTAATATTTAAACTAACATCTACGACAACCTAGCAAGCAAACGAAATCTAATATCTAAACCATCCTTCTAACATCACAGCATCAATTACCTAACATCCTAACAAGCCTCTAACAAGCAAACAAAACTAATATCTAACCATCTATCTAACATCCACAGTATCAATGACAACCTAGCTTGACCCTCTAACAAGCAAACAACCAAATCACATATCTAACAACAATCCTTCTAACAACCACAGCATCAATGACCTAATATCCTAACAGGCCTTTCTAACAAGCAAACCATATCTAACAATCCACCTAACATCCACAGCATCAATGACCTAACATCCTAACATGCACCTCTAACAAGCAAACCATATACAATATCTAACAATAATCCTTCTAACATCCACAGCATCAATGACCTAACATCCTAACAGGCCTAACAAGCAAACCATATCTAACAATCCATCTAACATCCACAGCATCAATGACCTAACATCCTAACAGGCCTCTCTAACAAGTAAACAACCAAATCACATATCTAACAACAATCCTTCTAATAACAGCATCAATGACCTAACATCCTAACAGGCCTCTCTAACAAGCAAACAACCAAATCTAATATCTAACCATCCATCTAACATCCACAGTATCAATGACAACTTCCTAACAAGCTCTCTAAGAAACCAAATCTAACATCTAACCATCCATCTAACATCCACAGTATCAATGACAACCTAACACGCCTCCTAACCAGCAAACCAGATCTAATATCTAACCATCCATCTAACATCCACAGCATCAATGACCTAACATCCTAACAGGCCTCCCTAACAAGCAAACCAATTCTAACATCTAACCATACATCTAACATCCACAGCATCAATGACAACCCAACACGCCTCTCTAACAAGCAGCCTAACCACACGAAGACTAACAACCATAAAACAACCTAGCAGTGTCTAGTATTCTGTTTATGCTGGTTTGTTTTATCCATGTCTGTCACTCTCTCTCTCTCTCTCTCTCTCTCTCTCTCTCTCTCTCTCTCTCTCGCCATGTCTAAATCCACACTACCATGATTCTATATTAGCGTATGTATCTTCACTTGCCCTTCATTCACCATCCACTCATACAATCCATCATAACTTTCGTGGAAATAGTTGAGTAAAGCACATGGTTGGAATGGTGATAATGTAGTAGTAGTAGTAGCAGTAGTAGTAGTATTTAGGGTGGCTAACAGTACAGCAATAAGTCTTATCTAATACATATAACAAGAACAATAAAACGTAATCTTAAATTATATACCATTAACAGCTCACCACACACGAGAGAGAGAGAGAGATTACTAAACATTTGCTGTTGTCTTTCTGATATCACCTCGACACACGTGATTACCCACTCACTCTGTATTACCCTAAAACTCTGAAATTTAAAGCCCAGTCGTAACAAGGGGTCAGTACTTGAATAAAATGCTAGTCATGAAGAAGTGCTATGGAAAGGAGGCAGAGCGTATTATTCTACTATCGAGCTGTGTGAAACTTGCCATGACAATCTGGGCCGAAGTTAAATTAAAAAGAAAATAATCATGGAACGCTTTCAATGTTAATTTTCTCTTATTTTCCTATTAAAAGGTCAAGCACGTTGCCAGGGGTGGATGTGCTTGACAGCGTTAGGAGAAACACATTGGCGTGGTTTGGTCATGCACAGAGGATGGAGAGAAAGACTAACAAGGAGAGTGTATGTGAAGTGGTGGGGGGAAGAGGGAGAGGGAGACAGGATGAGATGGAGGCATGAGATGCTAGTTAGGATACGAACCCAAACCGTTGAGATCTGCACCTATTTCATACACTTTACGAAATCTGTGTGACTGGTTTAGATACAGTACATTTCAAAAACCTTTATGTGGATTATAAACTTTCAAATATGATAACATGATTTAAAAGTAAGTCTACAGTGAGTCTACAAGTCTACATCTCTACGCCAAACTTTACAACTTGAAATACTGTACGAAATGTTAGGAAATGTGGGTGACAGCGGTTTGCATACTTAACGGCATTTTAACAGCATGAAGGTGTATTATAAATTTTCATATCACGTGTTTGGAATATTCAGAAGTATAAGCAAATTACTTTCCGGCTAACTGGTGAAATTAACCATCACATTTAAACCAACTGGTACGTGAAAAAAGAGTACGGCGGTATTTTACCTCAAAAGGTGTTATTTGCAAATTTATAAGGTCACTTACCCTCGACATCTCGAGCACACACACACAGCCTACACACACAGCTGGCCAATACAATATATCGTACATCGGCAACAACTGGAGTGCAGGCACTCGTAATGTTGGTTCAACTGTGGTGTTTCTTTTATTCCAGCAGTAAATTAACAACCCACTCAAATAAAAAAAAATTAAGATCTTTTATCAGAAAAAAAAAAAGCCTAAAGTATATATTTGATTCTTGGTGCAATGATGTACACCAAATATTTGGTAGCCTATATACACAATAATATCGATCTATGTACTTCAACCACATACTTATTACCGTATACACTGGTTTGAAAGTGACATTCAGCTGGTGTATCAAAGGTAATAGTATTTTCAACAAAATTCTGCAGTAACCTAGCATTCATACTGCTAGCAATACGGTACGAGCACAAGATAAAATTTTAATGCATGAAACTGTTAGTAAAAGGAATCTTACTACATGTGGTAGGTAGTACGAGTAATTTTTGTACACGAGGTAGGAAAAGCAAGACCTTTTAGTACATGTGGTAGGTAATACAAGAAATTTTAGTACAAAAGGTAGGTAACAATCTTAATACATGACGTACGTACGGTAAGTAACAAGTAATTTTAGTACAAGAGGTAGGTAACAATCTTAACAAGAGGTACAGTACGTAACAGAAGTAATTTTTGTACAAAAGGTAGGAAACAATCTTAACACATGAGGTACGGTACGTAATACAAGTAATCTTAACACATGTGGTAGATAACAGAGGAAATGTTAGTACATGTGGTAGGTATCAGATGTTTTCAGTACATGTGGAGGTACAAAAGAGATGAAATTTTAGTTAATGTTGTGGGTAATACAGGAAATAATTGCTGTACATGAGGTAGGGGAATATTCCAATTCTTATGTTACACGGGATGCAGGGCAAATATGGAGTATGCCCAACTGTCAACCGCTTTCACAAGGCATAGGACGTGGCCTGTGCTTTCACTCCACCCCACGCACTGCTTTCACCCTTCTCGCTCTCTCTCTCTCTCTCACAGCTACCCTCTCTTTTTCTTACACACAAGCCTACAGTAAACACAGCCATCCCCCCTCCCTCTCACAAATGCACAACTACTCTCGCTCCCCTCAATATACAAGTACCGGTATATACTACACACAAACTTATAAGTACACACACACACACACACACACACACACACCTACATGCATTCCCAAGCATCTTTCGTCACCCGCTCTCTCTCTCTCTCTCTCTCTCTCTCTCTCTCTCTCTCTCAGCCTCCTTGCTTTGTCAAAATAGGCTAGGCTATACACCCAGTCAGTCTCATCTACAATTTACTTAAACCACTAATTCCCTAATACTGCTAAATAAATAAATAATAATAATAGTAATATAATAACAATAATAATAGTAATATAATAATAATAATAATAATAATAGAATCTTTTCGCCTGTTTCACATTGCAAACAGGCTATATACAACTACTGCCTGAGAGAGAGAGAGAGAGAGAGAGAAACAACGGAAGCCAAGGTGAACAACAGAAAACTCAGCCTTCCAAACTGTTATCTGTGAAGGTGATACATAGTCAGTAGTACACACACACACACACACACACACACACACACACACACGAACTAAACACTACTAGGGTACATGCAGTTCCTGGCAGTTGTACACACGATACTATCACTCGTCTAGACAGCCACAAGCAGACTACATATTTAACACACTAATCACTAGTAGGTTAAATGCAGTAACGGTACACGACAAACACACACACACACACACACACACACACACACACACACACAGGCTACCCCAAACATACGTCCCTACTCAGTAACAATCCCTCCCCCAACGCCACATCATCCTAACACTTCTCTCCTCCTTTGTTCCTCCACTTTACTGGTCCTTCTCTCCCGTCCACTTCCACGACACTACGAGGTCGGTTGCCATGGAAACGTAGCACTATATAGGAATGATCGTTAGTTGTCAATTTTCAAGTACAGTCACGTATATGGAATGCTAATACTGATGGATTTGGCTACATATTATATATGGTAGGTAAATGTATAATCATCAGAGAGAGAGACAGACAGACAGACAAATTAACTCGACCTATTTCGAAATTAAAGCACCAAACTTTTAAAGGCTGAGAGAGAGAGAGAGAGAGAGAGAGAGAGAGAGAGAGAGAAACAGACAGACAGACAGAGAAATTAACTCGACCTATTTCGAAATTAAAGCACCAAACTTTTAAAGGTTGAGAGAGAGAGAGAGAGAGAGAGAGAGAGAGAGAGAGAGAATTAACTCGACCTATTTCGAAATAAAAGCACCAAACTTTTTAAAGGCTGAAAGAGAGAAAATTAACTCGACCTATTTCGAAATTACAGCATCAAACTTTTTAAAGGTTGAAAGAGAGAGAGAGAGAGAGAGAGAGGGAGAGGGAGGGAGGGAGTAAAAACCCTATGGTACTTCGAAAATCAAGACCACCTCTCAAAAAGCCTGGCGATATTAGTAAACAATCTAGGAACCAATATCTGATCATTCATAGACACCTAGAGATAACAGTACATACACTAGCTACTCCGGTATACTGTATGCGCAAATATTCGAGTGCCATACCGTTCATTCATACAGAGGAAATAGGAAATACGATACGCAAATTCCAATATGAACGAGATAACTAGCAAAGGAAGTTTAATTCATTCAAGTCACAAGTTTCCGTCTGATTGGCTCTGCGATGGATACAGAACAATAATTTAACCGTTCTGGAAATTCAAAATAGGTTGGGTAACGGTTTTGAAAAGCATGGGAGGGGAATGATCGGTTAGCGGTTGTAAACAAAAAAACAAAAAAAACTGCATCGTATAACAAAAAAATAAATAAATAAATAAAAAGAACTGTTTATTATCCACGCCACCTCACAAAATACCTGCAATTTGGTGCATGTTTTTTGGCTTTCCTTCCCCTGTTCATCTTTTATAAAATAAAGATGCAGCGTCCTGTCGAAATGATAACGCCAAAGGGAACGTAGAATCATCTTATACATCATAAATACCGGTAGGTTTAGTATGCGACCGATTTGACTTAGTATGCAACCGATTTAGCTTAGTATGCAACCGATATAGCTTAGTATGCAACCGATTTGGCTTTGCATGCAACCGATTTGGCTTTGCATGCAACCGATTTGGCTTTGCATGCAACCGATTTGGCTTAGCATGCAACCGATTTGGCTTAGCATGCAACCGATTTGGCTTAGTATGCAACCGATTTGGCTTTGCATGCAACCGATTTGGCTTTGCATGCAACCGACTTAGCTTTGCATGCAACCGACTTAGCTTTGCGTGCAACCGACTTAGCTTTGCATGCAACTGATTTAATTTGGCATGCAACCGACAGCTTTACATGCAACCAATTTAATTTAGCATGCAACCGATTTGGCTTACTATGCAACCGATTTGGCTTAGTATGCAACCGATTTAGCTTAGAAATGCATACAGGCAATGTAAATAAGTTCCAAGGCAACGGCTTTTATATCATAATAGACGAGACACGGCACGCTTGGACAGAGATACGACTGACAGGATAGACTTAAGGGGTAACAGATGGGATATATCAGGGGTTATGGTTACAAGAGTTGGATTTAAGGGCAATCGATGGAGTAGATTCGAGGGAAGTAGTTGGGATAGAATACATGGGCAATAAATGGGACAAACTTATGGGCAAGACAGATGGGATAGATTTAGGGGAAAGACAGATGGGATAAATTTAAAGGCAACAGATAGAAGGGATAGATTTAGGGGCAACAGATAGATGGGACAGATTTAAGGGCAATAGATAGGTGGGACAGATTTAAGGGCAATAGATAGGTGGGACAGATTTAGGGGAAAGACATATGAGATAGATTTAAAGGCAACAGATAGAAGGGATAGATTTAGGGGCAATAAGTAGGTGGGATACATTAAGAGGCAACAGATAGATGGGATAGATTTAAGGGCAACAGATAGATGGGATAGATTTAAGGGCAAGATAGATGGGATAGATTTAAAAGCAGCAGATAGAAGGGATAGATTTAAGGGCAATAGATGTGGGACAGATTTAGGGGAAAGACAGATGGGATAGATTTAAAGGCAACAGATAGAAGGGATAGATTTAGGGGCAATGGATAGATGGGATAAATTTAGGGGCAACAGATAGATGGGATAGATTTAACAGCAATGGCTAGATAGATGGGACAGATTTAGGGGCAAGACAAATGGGTGACAGATAGACAGGACAGATTTAGGGGCAAGATAGATGAGAGATTTGGGGGCAACAGAAGGGATAGATCTAGGGGCAATAAAAAGGATAGATCTAGGGGCAATAGAAGGGATAGATCTTGGAATAGAAGGGATAGATCTAGGGGCAATAGAAGGGATAGATTTAGGGGCAATAGAAAGGATAGATCTAGGGGCAATAGAAGGGATAGATCTAGGGGCAATAGAAGGGATAGATCTAGGGACAATAGAAGGGATAGATCTAGGGACAATAGAAGGGATAGATCTAGGGACAATAGAAGGGATAGATTCAGGGGCAATAAAAGGGATAGATTCAGGGGCAATAGAAGGGATAGATTTAGGGGCAATAGAAGGGATAGATTTAGGGGCAATAGAAGGGATAGATTTAGGGGCAACAAAGGATAGATTTAGGGGCAATAGAAGGGATAGATTTAGGGGCAATAAAAGGGATAGATTTAAGGGTACCGGTAACAATAACTGTGAGGGTCAGATGTGAATCGAGTACCGGTAATGACATTCAGAAGACTGAGGTAAATATACGGGCAACGTTCTTAAAGTATGAACTAAATTTCTTATAAATGTAGGTCTACACAGACTTCCTGATGACACACCCCTTCAGGATGTGTGGAATACTTACAGCTCAAGTCTTGCTGCCACCAAGGTATTTATTAAGTTTAAAGAGCTCCTTCCCTTCCCATCAGCAAAGGCACAAACTCTTCCAATGCAAATTTTCCCTCTTAGCCTTTGCAATATGAAGAGCAGGTTTCCGCCCGATAAAATACTAGTACATAAATACAGTATGACGAACACTTGAATAGATAATTACCAGCATTTTGTGTACATATATATAATATACTGTATATAATGAAAATATACATATATATATATACATACAGTATATATAATAAAAATATACATATATATAAATGAAAATATACAAGCTATTATATTATGTTGCAGAGCCGGCAAGGTGAGGTAGAGGTTACCGTACTTACCCTGGTCTGCTGAACTACAAGCAGGCACGTCACCACTTTACCACCACCATCACCACCACCACCACCACACGCACCACACATTGACCTGTAATCACCTGCAATCACCATCACCACTAACTTCCCGCAATTACCCAATAACTGACCTGGAAGCACCGGTAAATGGCCCAAAATGACTCGGTAACTGACCATGTACTAATTCGGTAATCAATCAGGATTCACCGGTAACTCGCCAGGAAGTACTGGGGAACTGACCCAGTATTACCACAAAACAGATCAATTAACAACCACCCAGTACTTCTAGCAATTCCCAGGGACTGGCCAGATATTCCCTTGAAACAACTCTGGAATCACTGGGAACTGGACAGGTGTCGCCCCGGGAATGACCTGGAATCACTGGGAATGAACCAGGAATCGCCGGGAACTGACCACATATCCGCACACATCCCACCATGGACCAGTGAGGCTTGAGTATTACCAGGAATTAACCGGGTGTAGGTTTTGGAATGAACACTTTGCTAAAGACGGTCGCTGGTTAATATTTTTCACTAATATGGTTAACTCGTGTGGCCATAGTAACCGGCATTATTAGTGAAAGGCCGACCTATGCTATGTACACTAGGCTGCTCACACACACACACGCACGCACAGGCACCAAAATGGCGGTCCTGCACGATCCCAGTGGCACCACATAGAAATTTGGACTCCATAACACGCCTCACGTACCGTTTGAAATGTTCCTTAATTCGCTCTTCGCTTATGTTCTCGGGTAAATTTCCTACCCAGAGATGCCGAGTCTCTCTCACCATCTTGCTCCAACGTGCACATGGGGATGTATCGAGTTATCTCACTCCATATTGAAGCACTCTTGTAAATCCTCTCATGGCAAACTGCGAAATCCTCACTCCACAACGGTCAAAGTAAGACTGATGTCGAGCTCTCCCTGATGACGTCCTAACTGGGCTCTGCTAAGCTCAGCGACGAGCATCACCCGGGCAAACTGGGCGGGGAAAGAGAAAATGGAGGTGGAAGTGAGTCTATCGTCCTAAAGGCTCGAAGAGTAGTGTAGGCGGACAGCGGATAGAATTATATTCATTATTACTGAAACACCACTCATCTTACAATCAATCAGACTACCGATGTATTACTAGAGTCATGATATAGACATATCGGCAAGCGTCTCTTAATAGAAAAATTGTGTTGATTTCTAGTACACAATGATAATGAAAGTAAAATTTGGCATTGGATATTTTAATGTACTAAAACGAGTTTATCCGATGGTGGCGGCACAGGTAAGCCCTTCTCCCAGCCTGTTTCGATCTACCTTCCGACGGGAGTAGACCGTTGGTGTTCACTCAGCTCGTGCAATTATACTATCTGGAATATTATATATTTCATATTGAAAACGATACCATACGAGCATCATTTATACGTACACATGATATTGAGTGTGAAGTTTGTATGCTCAGGTATCGTAAATGTCCAATATACCACACATCCCCCTGGCACTGTGTGGCAATCAATAGTTGTGGGTATTACTCGAGTTTCACCCAGAGACGGAATTCCGGGAGTTTGATTTTGCCATTCGATTAAACCAACCATTCTAAGGCTCTTATTAAAACTGGGGGCGAAGGTGTGGACAAAACCCATTGTGGGCGATGATAGTAACCATTCTGCATTGTTACTGACTGATGTGGGATACGGGATGATGGCTCAGTAACTAAACTATAGGTGTTCCATAAATGATCATTAAAAAGTAGGGTCATACATACACCTCTGTGCACTCAGTTTTGATTGTAGGGCGTTTAAGGCACTTTGTTCAATGGTTTTTGACCAGCATCCAGAATCGACCGTTCATATGTAGCCTATAAATCTCACCAATGCGCAATTTGAAACGCCATAGAAGAAAAGTGTCTTGGAATGGTTATCAACTGGCAAGAACAAAATACCGGAAGTCTGTAGTGGGCTGAAACGGATTTTACCTGGGACAAAACTAGACCCTTTTTACTCCAACTTGGCCTAAAACTGCGGTCTCCATGAGCAACAGGAACAAGAGATCAATACGAGAATATGATGCTAGCTACGAAGAAGTGCCATGGAAAGGATGTAGAGGAGTAGCATTGCCTTTTTCTGCTACTGACCTGCGTGATATAAGCAGCAAAAGGACGAAAAGCTGGCCCAAGTTAGAGTAAAAACAGTATAGCAGCATATTAGGAGATTTTGCTTAATGTTAGCAGTGATAATAAAGTTAAATAAAGCTCTTCCACATACCCTTGTGTTATTTTCACGAATTATGTTCTGTGATAGTGAGGATTGAGTGGATATAAATGATCTTGGTTATCCGTAAATGAAGGATGTTGGTCAGCCATTACACGGTAGCCCAGTTCTGTTGGTGTTTGTGTTGTATTTAAACGTACGCCAGACGATTTTATTCAGCTTAGTGAGTCCGAATATTCACTTTACAATAGAGACGTTACATTTTTGCTGACACCAAATTTATTTGTCTGGAAGTGATCTCAGAGGATTGAAAATGTTGATTCAATAGCTGGAAGTCTGACTGATGTAGCGTGTAAGATGATCCAAGGATTTTAAAGTAGTTAAACCTTAAAATGTGCGGGTTGTCGTTTTCTGTTGTTTAGACCTACGCCACGTCTGCAGCCTCACACCCTACAAGGTCATTTTTGGCCAGTTCCAAGGAGGGATGATTGCTTCAGGAGATTGGTTAACAAGAATTTCCTCATCCCGCGGTGGCGTAATCGTACATAATAGAGGAATTATGCAGTCAGCCGGTCAGGATTAATGTTTGGCAAATTTGCTACGAAGATGAAAGTCATTAAAACACAACACGTCCTTAAAACTGTTGTCATAGTCTGAAACATTTGAGACGGACTTTTGGCGTTGCCAGTGTTCTTCGAGGGAGAAAAGGCTGATGCAGAGGAAAGACAAAGCAACGTGCTGTGTCCATGACTGAAATAGTTATGTATCTGGTATTACATTTGTGTCTGTAATGATGTGGTTGGACGAGTGAAGTATGTGCTATCCAATGTTTATTATGAATGAAAAATTTAATACTTCGAAGGTGAGGTGGCACGTCGGTACCAGCTCATGGCACTGAAATCATCACAATCGTTAAACAAAGCCAAATCAGTATTTAAATTGTTATTAAGCGGGCATTTGTGTTAAACGGGTAGAAAATAAAATATGAAGTAAACGCGCATTTAAAGAAAAGGTGAACTCTGGCTGCAGGGGTGATGTGGCACCGCTGTACCAGCCTCGTGACCTCGAGATTACATTGTTGCAATATACACCAATATAATTAATTCAGACTTAGGTTTGAAGAATAATATATAATTATATATTTGTGACGAATAATGTATGGAGTGATATGCGAGGTAGCCAGTCTGTCGTAAAAGAAAAGCCAAATGCATTGGTGATGTGGCACATCTGTAACGGGTGATGGCCATAAAATTACCATATTAACAGGTTCAGTTGTGACAGTACTTATAGAGTGTTTATTAGCAATTGGAAATTGAGATGGAAAATTATTCATGAAGTCGCTAGGATTCGTGTAGAAAAAAATTAGTACAGAGACGTGGCAACGCAAATTGTGCCTTGACAATTTCCTCAACTAAATTTTCATAATAAATCTGCAGTGTATCATCAACTTGGTATTTATGAAGAAGACGAGATTAGATCAGTATAAGACAATATCCACTGCACTGTAGGAAAATAGGGAAAAGTGAAGAGATTGCGGAGATGTGGCACATATTTGGCCATTACTTATTTTAAATTCTATAATATCTGCAGTCTGTTTTTACTTTGGCATTTGTGACAACGATGCAACGTAAGGGAGAATAGTCTTTTTTTTCTTTTAGGTATAAATAAATAGAACGTGTGCCGAGGTAGATGTGGCACCACTGTATCACCCATGTCATGGAGATCACGTATACAGTTATTGGTACTTACATGGTTTGCTTGTTGCTAACTGAGATTTATGTAGAGTAGGATATACAACAGATTCTAGCAGTAGTCAATACTCAAGCATGATATCCAGGAACATGAATGGATGCTGAGTGGTGTAGCAAATGAGAAATAGGAGTAAGTTTGGACGTTATTCTAAGTAACGAACTCTACAATATGTCATCAAACTGATATTTGTAAAGATGATATGGAAAAATGATATATAGTACTTGAATAAGTTAAAGTAGAAAAGAACAAAAAAAAAAAAAATGCTGAGGGGGTGATGTGGCACCACTGTAATAGTCACTCGTTACTGTCTTGAAAAAGAAGCACCTCTGCTGTTTGTTGTTACACAAGCAGTTGTGAATAATAGTGTTTAGATGAGGTTGAAGAGGTATGTGTGTAGTAATTGATGCTCGTGTATGAAAAGTGAGCCCAGATGTGAGGAGTGATGTGGCACCACTGTATTACTCGAGAATTTTGTAGTTAATTAATATATTGGCATGGGTAAATTATATTAAGTAGAAGAGTCACAGATGAGGTTGAAGAATGACGAGTATTGTAGCCAAGGATCATAATATGAAAAGCAGGATTTGAGTGATGTGGCATCGCTGTACCAGACTGATGGCTTTGGGATTATCACATTCTTTACAAATTGTACTTTTTCATTTCGTTGTTGCATTGGCAGTTGTAAAATCACTCAGGTAAAATGTATATACAGTATGTACAATAGTAGCTAGTACTCGTGGTAGGCAACAGGAACTCTGAACAGCTGAAATGATGATAACTATATTATTACACAAGTAGCAAGTTGGGAAGTACTCAGTTTGGGCAGTTTTATGGCGTATATATATCAGTAGGAGGTAATTATTGTAGGGAATCATTATATTATCTTGCCGTATTAACTATTCCAGTGTTCACTTGAGTTTGGTTGCGAGGTGTTGGTAACTATGGGTGAGAGCACAGTGTTGAGGATAAAGGATTCTGTGCACAAAACAAGTTCATGAATACAACCCACAAACTCATGACTCCAAGATCGTCATAAAGTATACAGAAACTCATTTTTATAGTAATTGATAAGGCATTGAAAAGGTAAACGTTATGCCATGAAAGTGAAAGGAGAAAAGCTTATATACAAAAGGTGAACGCAAAGTAAGATAATGTGGCAACGCTGTACCAGACTCATGGCGGAAGATCATCGTAAAATTGGCAGAAAACTCTCATGGTCATGTTTGTCTTGTATTTTATTTCAGCTAGCGTGAGATAGTTTTAGCTGGTACCATATTAATATTCATGGTCGGAACGGTTTAGCAATGTATTCCACCAAACTCCAGATGATTATTTTCAGCGAGAGAGAGGAGGGGCCAGAGACTTCCTGTTACGTATGACGGTTTTATTTAGCTGAAAGTGAATTAAGGGATCTTAGAGTGCCAGTATGCCCAAGTTGCCTCAGAAGAAGTACTACAGACAGAGGGCCCATTCCAACCCCATAGCTGACCACAATTTTGATTAGTAAGTGTATCGTGAGTTCACCAAAAGCTTTCACCTGACACACTGCATGGTCACACAACTTGAATACCGACCGATACAGTACTATATGTCTCATGGTTGTTACATGAAATTCACTGTGCCATAGTTGTGAGATAGATTGAATCTCCATGGTTGCTAGTCAGTGTAACCCAGCAATCTGAATACACTTAGCCATAAATGTGATGATGTAGGATAAATCTTGATTGCTAGTCAGATTAACCTTCAATCTGAATGCACTTGGCCATTAACTGAGCAGAGAGGGGTTAGGGATCTGTCAGATCCGTCATGCTGTGTTAGTACAGAGTAAAAACTGTGTTTAACATGCATATCTCAAGCTCTTTTTACGTTCATGGTAACGTCTCTAAAGTACTTTTAATATTGATTTAATAGTTTACATGTAGCCCTCATTGTTACCCTTGTCTATTGTAGTAGTAGTCTAGGAACTGCCTAGCTTGGGCTGTCCAGCCTGCTGCACCTATTCTCCTTTCTTAGGCTATGTTCTTACAATTCTTGACATCATTGAAAATTCACCTTTTTTTTTTTTTAAATTTATCCCTTCTTCAGAGTATGAATCTGTTGCACATGACTATAAACCCCACAATCTGCATAGCCCACAGAACTGATTTTAAGTGTTGTGTGGGTACAGTAAAGTATTTGGTAATCTTCAAGGAGACCTGGGATCTACTTGTTTTGGAGTTTTCTTCAGTCCTGTGTCTTGACGTATCATTGCACTTCTTTATACCTTTGTGAAGTCTCTGAATCAGTTGAGGGGTAGACTTTGTGTGTGTGTGTGTGTGTGTGTGTAAATATTTAAGTCGTGCTCCCACATCTCGCTGAAGTATACCAGATATTTATTGTGGTGCAGATGGCAGTGGCTATAAAAAGTTAGTAAACCTTTTCTCCCAATTATGTCCTTGTAGTGAAGGAGTTAAGCTGATGATTGTTAGTGCAGATGATGATTGCCAGTTAACCCCAGTCTGGCCTTAATTACAGTAGTGGTGAGGGCGGGCTGGTGATTATGGGTGATGATGTTGATAATGATGATGATGATGACTAGCGACTTAACTTTGCAGCCCAGTATGACCTTAATAAGTACAGTAGTGTCAGGGTTAAGCAGATAATCGTAGGTAATAACAATAATAATAATAATAATAACAATGATAATAATAATGATAATGATAATGATACTAATACTGTAATAACATTGCAGCCCAGTATGTCCGGCTGCAATGGACTGGAGTGCCCATTATCCCAAGTATTTTCCTGGGGACGGCACAAGGAAGGTCGAGTTTGCTGACATCGGATGTGGATATGGAGGATTGCTGGGTTAGTAAATAAGGAGTGCCCTTTTTATTATACTCCACTTATTTTCACTTGAGGCTAAATTGTTGTCCTTTTGCAGCTTGTTTTGTGTAGTTCAGTAGCAGAAGAAGACAATACTAAGGCTCTACATCCTTTCCATAAGCACTTCTTTGTGATCAGTATCATAATGTGTTAATTTCATGTTCCACCTCAGCATTCAGGATGGAGAGGTATCAATTTTAGGCCAAGTTAAAGTGAAAAGAGTATAGCTGCCTCAGACCTTTTTTTATTAACACTGTCAGCCTCATCTCATAACACAGAAAACTTAGAAAATCCCTTAGTATAGCCTCAACAAATGATAGATATCTGGGAGTGCATACTAAAGTGGCCAGTTTTCTGCAGTCCACTTGGTTCACATGCACAGCAACAACAACAACAGCATCCCCTTCAGTCTGTGTACTTGCTTTATGTATTGTACAGTACTTTGTATCACCAGGCATTTTGTCATTTGAGGAGAGACTTTTCATTTTGGATAGGTTAGATATGGCCTTGTTTATCCACTTCACTCCCTCCCTACCCCCAAGTGTGTATGTGAATGAGATGGAAGGGAAGAGGGGGAGGGTGGGACCAAGGATGAGATGGAGGGATGGAGTGAAGAGAGAGATGACGAGAGGGTGGGAGGGATGAGTTGGAGGAAGGGTAGGTAGACGACTTTAGGACAAAGCAACCTAGAACCAATTTATTTCTGGCCATCCTTAGGCTTATGGGTTTACAGTAAGGCATCTGACAGTAGATAGATAGAGAGATAGATAAACAAAAGAATCAAAACAGCTAGAAAATACGAAAAAGGACCACCCTTATTCAAGAAATTAATCTCCCTCCCTTTTTTCAACAGTGGCTCTCGCACAGCTGTTTCCCGAGACCCTAATGCTGGGGATGGAGATTAGGGTCAAGGTTTCGGACTTCGTGGTAGATCGTATCCGGAGTTTACGTGAGCAGAAATCGGATGCCCCAGGGGGGTACCAGAATATTGCCTGTGTACGAACTAACGCTATGAAGTATCTGCCTAACTATTTTGAAAAGGGTCAGGTGAGAAAAGGAGATAAATGTGTGTACAATATTTTATTATGTGTGTGACTAAAAATATGAGAATATGGAGAGAGAGAGAGAGAAAGAGAGAGATGAGCAGTGAGAGGGAGATGAACAGTTAAGGAGAGAGAGAGAGAGATGAGCAGAGAAAGAGAGAGAGGGAGACAAACAGTGAGAGGGGGATGAGCACAGAAGGAGAGAGAGAGGGAGGGAGACGAGCAGTGAGAGAGGGAGATGAGCAGAGAAGGAGGGAGAGAGAGAGGGAGGGAGACGAGCAGTGAGAGAGGGAGATGAGCAGAGAAGGAGGGAGAGAGAGAGGGAGGGAGACAAGCAGTGAGAGAGAGAGAGAGAGAGGGAGACAAGCAGTGAGAGAGGGAGAGGAGCAGAGGAGAGAGAGAGAGGGAGACTAGCAGTGAGAGAGGGAGAGGAGCAGAGAAGGAGTGAGAGAGACGAGCATTGAGAGAGAGGGAGATGAGCAGAGAAGGAGAGAGAGAAAGGGAGACGAGCAGTGAGAGACAGGGAGATGAGCAGAGAAGGAGAGGGAAAGAGAGAAATTCAGTTTGGTTGCTGATAATGGCTTGTGTTTCTGTATTCCTGTTTCTCCATTTCATCCACACCTTTGAGATAGTGGATGACAGATAATACTAATGGTAGTGAAAATAGAATGCTTAGAAGATAAAGTAGTGTTGGTGTGTTTATGTGTGTGTTCAGTACAGTACATCATCATTGCCGTCACTGTTCTCACTGCCTAAAAGATATGGATGAGATCAAAATGTAAGAAACATGTAACACAAAAACTGAAACTGTGAACAAATACAGGAAAAGGAAAACCCATTGCTGTAACAGAACCTCATGATATTTTCATGTTATTTATTATATTGTATCATAGTACTGTTCTTTCCAAGTGACCAGAATTCTCATCCGTTAGGTACTGTAATTGCTTTTTCAATCAGCTAAAGTATAGTACTCATAATATCCCATCCATAAAAGTATACAGGCCTGTACTGCATTACCGTATAACAATATGGGAGACTGTATAAGAAACAGAATGTAAAGGTGAGTGTAGGGAAGAGTAAAGTTATGGTGTCTGAGAGAAATGAAGTTATTGGATGTAGCTTACAGTGAGGTTGGATGATGAGGAAATGGAAAATATGAGTGCATATAAGTACTTGGGTTGTATGATGAGTCAGGATGGAAGTTTGGAGGGTGAAGTACTTGAAAGAGTACAACAAGGAAGAAAGGTTGCTGGTTCTTTGAAACAGTGATAACAAACAGGGGAGTGAGCATGGAAGTAAAAAAGTCGCTGCTTGACAGTATTGTGATACCAATTCTAATGTGTGGAAATAAAGCTTGGATCTTGTTGAAATGACACAAGTCAAGAGTGAGAGCAATAGACATGAGTTATCTGAGAGGAGCATGTGGAGTTACATGGAGAGGTAGACTTACATATGAGGAAGTGAAGGAGCGTTGTTGTGTGGATGTGGATGTGATAAACACATTGAGGTGGTTTAGTCATGTGGAGAGGATGGAGAGTGAGAGACTAACAAGGAGAGTGTATGTGAGTGAGGTGGAGAGGGAGGAGGAGGCCAAGTATGAGAGGAAGGGATGGAGTGGAGAGGTATATGAGGACGGGGTTGTGCGCTGGGAGCAGGGCAGTGAATTGGTGGGGGACAGGGCGACAAGGAGGCTATTTGTTTGTGGCCACCTTTTACGAGATTAAGGCATCAGGCAATAGATAGACGTAGATAGATATGCAGAACTGAGTACTGATAAAGAACTACTGACATACTGGGAAGCCCCTCAGGCAACAAGAATGTGTGTGTAATATCCAATTGTTTGTGTGTTTTGCAGCTGTCCAAAATGTTCTTCCTGTTCCCAGACCCGCACTTCAAGAAAGCCAAACACAAGTGGCGTATCATCAACTCTTCACTGCTGGCAGAATACGCATACGTCATACGAGAAGGGGTTGGTAATTTAATGTTATATTTGGACACTAATTCATGTAAGGTTACTTTTGTTACACCATTCTGTTTCACTGTCTGTGCTGGGCAGGATTGTCTTCCCTTTGTGGCACCTATATGACCAAGTGGCTCCTTTGCCAGGTTATGCAAACATTCATCTGTAACATGAACCCAGTGGACTGCAGTCTAAAGCTGCCATTCTCCACCAGTACACCTCCACCTTTCAGGGGATAGGGAGTTAGTTTAGGGACATTTTTTTTTATAACTACCGTATATAGTAAATCCATCTGGTCATGTCAGTGCCCTCACATGTAGGCATCCCTCTCCATCAACAGAGTGAGGAGTAAGTGTAAAGGAAGATAGTTGAAGGGTGTTTGTATAACAGGGCAGTAAAATCACCTGATCATGTTGGTGCTACTGCAAGAAGGCATCCCTCCACAGCACCAAAATAAGGAGTGCTGGTAACTATAATTATTGATGTTCCTTCTGCAGGGTTTGGTGTACACAGTGACAGACGTGAAGGACCTACATGACTGGATGGTCTACCACTTCACACAACACCCACTGTTCTCAAGAGTGGAGGATGAGAACCTGGTGGGTAGTGTCTGATGTAATGGCATTAGTAGTGGTAGCAGTAGTACTGATATTAGTAGTATAGACAGCAATCATTTATTCAACATCTAATCCTATGTTTCCCCATGAGGAGCATAGGAGCCTGGGGCTAGGCAAGTTGGTCCTGACATTTAAGATGAAAGTGACTAGTCTCACTTATCTGTAAGTGGCATTACTTGAGCAATAAACCCCAACCACCCCTTGAATAAAAACCAACACTGGCTCAGTCTGATTGGAGCACTTTCATTACCCACTAAACCACCAGGCACCATAACTTGGTTATGTGGTTATGGTTAGTGGGGGCTCTCACCATCCACTCAATGCAATGCTGCTCTCGGGTGTCTGCCCTTTGCTCTCCTACCTCCTATCCCTCCTTCCTCTTCTGTCTTTCTTTACTTCATTCTTTCCTCGTTCTTCTGCCTGCGGGTGACTTTACACTCCCTCTTTTGTCTTTCCTTCCATCATTCTTTTCTATTTCTTCTGCCTATGGGTGACTTTACATCGAGTGACAAGCCAAATGTTTCCTGTCCACCAGGAAACCATTTACTACGCTGGGTGGTAACCATATAACCAGATTATGGTGCCTGGTGGTTTAGTGGGTAATTGCAGCGCTCCAGTTGGTTGAGCCTGTGAAGGTTTATATCCAAGGGATGGTTGGGGTTATTGCTCACATAATGCCACTCAGGGATGAGTAAGTCTGGTCACTCTCATCTTAAATGTCAGGACCAACTTGCCTAGTCCTGGGCTGCTACGCTCCTCATGGGGCAACGTAGGATTGGATGATGAATGGATGGATGGTTACCACCCAGCATAGTAAATGGTTTCCTGGTGTGCAGGAAACCATTTGGCATGTCACTCAGTATTGAGTCACCTGTAGACAGAAGGAATAGGAAAGAAAGAAAGATAGAAGAGGAAGCAAGAGAGGAAAGGGCAGTCACCCAAGAGCAGCAGTACATAGAGTGAGTGGATGGTGAGTGCCCCAACCTACAGATAGCAAAGGAAATTAAACTTAATGGTTATAAGTTATTTTTACAGTATCTGTCTGGAGCTTATATCTTGTTCAGGCTCAGGCTTCCAAAGGCCACTGGATTTTTTTTTCTGTCATTGTAATGCCATCGGGGACACAGTTGGGCCTCATGCCTTTAGCCTCTTGAATTTGGAGACATATTCTTGAGTTTCTCGCAGTCTTCAGGTGATTTCATTCAGCTTGATCTACGCTCCTCAGGGGGCAACGTAGGATCGGACGATGGATGGATGAATGATCTAGAATTGATCATTATAACCTCCATTAACCCATCTCGCATGTGTTCTCTCCTAAATTAAATGAAGTCATCGGGGCATAGCGAGAATAATAATTTTTTCATCATCGTTTTCAGTTTTACTCCTGTTTCCATGTATATACAGGTTATGTCAGAATTCCGTTCCTGAGACGTGACGTAATTCGATTTTGATGTAGCTCAAGTTTCTGACTGCACATCGTACATTAATTCTTCAAGGGAGTGAGTTGGGGGGTGGGGACATGATGTGAAATAAGTGGGACAGGCAATGCAGGATGGACCAGACAAGAATATGATGAACTGAAGAAGGGAGAAGAGAGATAGGTGTGAGTGAAAAGGGGAGAAATGAAAGAAATTGAAGGGAAAAGGGACGATTGGGGAAAAAAAAAAAGGGAGAGGAGAGAGGAATGGAGAAGGGGGAGAGTATATTAAAGGGATGAGAAGGAAGAAGGGAAGGGAGGACAACAAAAAGGGGGGGGGTGTGGGAGG
The DNA here is from genome assembly GCF_032717465.1 of Coenobita brevimanus. Lineage (NCBI taxonomy): Eukaryota > Metazoa > Arthropoda > Malacostraca > Decapoda > Coenobitidae > Coenobita > Coenobita brevimanus. Next base: position 4,129,693 of record NC_136976.1, read on the forward strand.
AAGCATGATGTGTGCGGTGAAGAGAAGGATAAACGGGTGTAGGAAGCTTGGAAAAGAAGGGAATAAAGGGAAGGGGAAAGAAGAGAGGAATGGGGAGGGGAACAAGTAATAGATGAGGGATTAAGGATTAGTTAGGAAATGGACTGAAAGGAAAAAGAATGAGGATGAGAGGGGGGATAATAGAGGGGGGAGTTAAGGAAGGAAACAGGAATGGGGAACCGGCAGGGGATGAACAAAGGAGGAGAGGAAATAAAGTAGAAGTGAGAAGAGAATAGAGTGGAAAGAGACATGTCGCGGCAGACAGCAACACTTTAAAAGCTGCACTCTGTGTTTATTTCTTCATTATTTTATTTTTTAAATTTCTTTGTAGCGGACTGTTGTAACCTCGAGATTGACACAAGTCGAGGGTGACAGAACCTGGGACCTTACTGTATGTCAGACAAGTTCATCTGATACACTCCTCTGTCTTGCTCGGTTCTGCACCAGCCTTTTTGGTAATGCTTTTAGATCCAAGGTCAGCATATACCACTTCATCCTCTGTCTTCATTGGGCCACCTTTCTGTCATGAGTCCCACAGCCCAAAAGAGTCTACACCTCCTCACCCAACTCCCCAGATCTGTCCTCTCAGCATGTTAAAACCTTCTCTCTCTTCTCCTTTCTGCTTCCCTCCTGATGCAGTCCACTCCTTTCCAAGTTGTATAAAAATCGTCTGCTGGTTGCAATAATAATATGAAAATACAACTAATTAGAGGTTTAATCAAATAATGATGAAGTAAATGTATGCCCTTCTCATCATCCCATCCTTAGATGGGAAAAAAGGCATCAATATGATGAGGTGGTCAGGATTTCGGGGGTTTAAATGGTGAGTGAATGTGTGTTTAGTCAGTTACAGTGTATAGGGCATCCTGCTGATTAGTTCTCCCTCTGTCTGGCTATTTCTTGCTTTCTGTACCCAGCCTCATCCTATCCTTTGGCGAGACACAGGGGTCAGGATGATGATGATGATGATGATAAAAAAGTTAAGTGTACGCCCCCTATCTCTGTACAGGAAGACGATCCAGTGATTGGGCAGCTATACGAGAGTTCAGAGGAGGGTCAGAAGGTTAGCAGGAACAGTGGGGAGAAATTCACTGCAGTCTTCTGTCGGGTGGCATCGGGAAGCTGATCTCAAGCCAGTGGGAGTGGCATTATGGCCTGTATCTCTAGTTGATCTTGGAAACTTCATAACAACCCTTCCCTTGTGATTTGTTCAGCACAGTATGCTTTTGTATGTCACTGATACAAACTGTATTAAGACAGTGGAAGTAACTTGAGAGAATTAAAGTGTAATACTGTATGCAAAATACAACACCAAGGAAGAGATGTTACAAGCCTCCTGTGCCAGCATGTGTACTGAAGTGAATGATGATGCTTAAAATAAATTTATTCTGTTATAAACAGATTGTTATTGACCTGTGTACAGTGAGGGACAAAAGTTTGGTTACTATTTCACACTTGTCTGCTAATACTTGGGGCATGCCCAACACTTTGATCCCTGATGCATCATATCAGGGAGAATTAACTATGGACAGAGAAGTATTACAATCTTCCTCCAGCTTATGATATTAGTCAATGGAGGAAATTATATATATATATATATATATATATATATATATAAAGGCATTATAGAGGGCAGACTGCTGTGGCTTGACCTATAAATGAAAACTACAAAGCCATGTTGACCTGCATTAAACCCTCATGCTGTTCTTGGCATTCCTTCTGGGCCAAGGCACTGTAGTTGGTTTGCTTTCACCTGAAAGAACTGGGCTACTTTACCAACTTCATTACTAAGTTACAGTTGCATGGAAGTTAGTTATGATGTATGAATGGGTCTTCACTTACTTGTGAAGCTGACATACCCTGAGTACCTGAAGGGTTTAGGATCTATGTCAGGTTAGAGCGACGTTCTATAACTCTTGAGGTTTTGGCAAGTACCGGTACTGTAAACATATACAGTATATATATATATATATATATATATATATATATATATATATATATATATATATATATATATATTATCATCCAAACCTTTCCCACCCTAGGGCAGGGTGAGGAATGGCAAGGTCCAGACAACCAAAGTTTGCCCCACAACCCCATTGGTACGCTCACAACCCCATTAGTACCCCCAAAACTCCCTTAGTACTCCCACAACCCTCTTAAAACCCCCACAACCATCCCAGGTGGCAGGGGGAAAAGGGCAAATTGTGGGAGGGAAAAGGGCGAGTTGTGGGGGAAATGGGTGAGTTGCGGGAGGAAAAGGGCGAGTTGTGGGGGGAAAAAAAGTGGGGAAAAGGGGGGAAAGGGTGAAAAAAGGCAGAAAGGGGGGGAAAGAATGAAAAAGGGGGAAGGAGTGAAAAAGGGGGAAAAGGGGAGGAAGGGGTGAGAAGGGGAAATGGGGTGTGCCAGGAGTAGGACACGGTCTGGTGGATGGGGAAAGAGGTCGAGCTTCGCCAGGACACCTCATTTCCTCTTATCTCTTTAACTCACTTTTTATAAGCTAAAGTCATATTGTATTCTTGTTCTTTCCTGAGAGACATAAGCCATGCAACTTTTTTTTTTTTTTTGGGGGGGGGGTCTTTTCTGATGACTATTCACCTTACGATACAAGTAGGTTTTTCAAACGCAAGGTACTAGATCCTCGCCTTTTGCATATTATTTATTTTTTGGAGTGTGTATTAAAATAAGACTTGACTTCTCTGCATGGAAGTCATACGATAAAAGAAGAAGGCTGTTTTTGGCCTGTATTCACAAACATTCAATTTCCCTCGTAATTTGTGAGATTTTTATTAGAAGGACATGGAAAGAAGAGTGAAAACCCAAGGGGAGACCACAGAGAGGAGTGACAAGAGCCCAAGCCAGATGGGCATACGTCCCCAGCCACCACGCGCCCTTCTTCCGCTCAACAGAATCCACAGGAGGTATGTCACCTTGCTGCATTACCCTCTACCTAGACCAGCAATCACCAGAATTGTGAGATCTGTATACCAACAGACTCCCCACGTAGGACCGCAATGACGCCCACCGTGCTTGTCGAGGAAAGGATGCCCACGATGCTCGATCCTTTCACTTACAGCCCTAAGCAGGACCACGACGATGCCCACCATGCTCGTCGCAGAGGGAACGCCCACCGTGCTTCTCTCACCTGCAGCCCCCGCTGGGAGCAGGACCGTGGAGACGCCCACCGTGCCCGCCGGGGAGAGAACGCCCACTGTGCTTCTCTCATCTGCTAACCCTGCAGCACCCATCAAGGGTCACGCCCCTTGCTCGCCTCACTCCTCCAGAGGCCGAGTGGGATGCCCCTCCTGCTCTCCCTACAATCCAAGGGGCAGAGCCAGCTCTCCAGTGGAGTCGCTGCTGGAAAGGGTCTGGAGCGGCCCTACAGTGAGTCTGGGGATACGCTTACTACAACTAGCGCCCCTACGTCACCAGTTGGTGTCGGGCTCCTGGAGAAAAAGCCGCAGACAGCCCCTGTCGGACTCGCGACAAAGGCAAGACCGCAGCCCCCAGTCACCGAGGGACGCCTCCAGGACTGCCGGCTGAGACCTTCCCAGACCAGCCGACGAGCCGACCTCCACCAAGGGTAGGAGCAAGACAGCGTACCTACTCGCCCTATTCAGCCCCAGCCCCGAGGGCCGACGCACCTACGGAGGCTCCTCCAGCAAATAGCCTCCCTCTACGCCGCCCCCCAGCCCTCACCTGACAATCCAGCGTATGGTAGTGGTCCTGCGCCCATTCAGAGACTGCATACCTGACGGGACTCCTCCCATATCTGGGTGCCATCTGCAATTACCCTATCAGCATTAGTCACAAACTCCAATCCCTGTATCTCCATAGCGTGTGTAATCCATCACATTGTATTGTGCCCAGCTACTGTATTTCTTTATGTGTAATATACGTGTAAGATTGGTTAGCCTGTGTTTTTGAGCCCTGTTCCTCTGGTTGCATGCTCTAAACCCAAATCAGACCCTCGTACTCAGAGAGCAAGAAGTTGAGCTCTGAGTACGTGGCACAACAAAGAGTGTAAACGCTTCCCATGTCTTTTACTCTCCTCGCCATGGCTGTCATTTGCGGGAAGGACTGGGAAAAACATGCAGACTTCCCATGACTCTTGTTCTTCTTGCCATGGATGTCATTTGCAGGACGGACATCATAACCACGTACTGAAGTGGTATTTTTCAGATGCAACAGTTTCAGACCAACCAAGAGCCTCAATAACTCTACTACAGTATCTTTTAAGGTTGGCGGAGGGTTAGTGCCCCAACGCGTAAAACAGCTAACTCAAGTCAAACTATCATCCCTTACAGAATTATGGCATCTGGCTATAGACAGACGGATGGATCACAAGCGGTGTTTTAAGGTTATAATGAAGCTCCTCCGCACCCTCCTTCCATGATCGGCACTTATCCCTCGACTGCAAAAGGAATGTGAGCCTCTCGCATGCTAACGAGAAGTTGCATCAGCAAAGCTATTTATTATAGTTGCGGACCTGTAAGGAATTTCCATTAATCTAGGATTTCAGTGTACTGTAGTTCCGATATACATGGAGAATATACTGTACACTGTACCAGTACAACTTTTTTTTTTTATTATATATAGTTTTTCTGCTCTGTATATTATTATACATTTAAACAGAAAAACCCTAATTCTGTACAAAGCATTAAACACATAATCCTTGAAACAGCATAAATACTTCAATATGAAGTCTAGGATCGTTTACCCTGAAACATGATGAAACACTTGTTCGTTTCCATTTACCGAATTTCTCAGTTCGCAAAATCTAATTACTATTATAATAGTGCTGCATATAAATCTATGTATATTATAGGCTTTGAAACTCAATAACAGAAATTATCAACTTGTCTAGGAAGGGTGAAAAAAGGCTGTTTAAACCGAATACACGCCTTCCAAGAAATCGGACAAATGATCTGAGCAGCCGAAGTTCGTCCGTATCGTGACGTCAGTCGTCCTCCACCTTGTTGGAAGGAGAGGTGTGTTTATTTTTGCCTGTATGTGAACACGCGTAAGGTGACATTTAATATTGACACATACATTTCTGAGTGCCATTAAAAACAACTGAGGACGGAAAACTGACACTAGAGAAGGTAAAACTGCAAATCACCGTGGGTTTACGGAGCAAGGTAAACCACTTCTGCAAGTCTTAAGGCACTTTTGATCTGTTGGTACACTTTTCGCTGTTCAGTTGCTTATTATGATATATTATTAACTACAAGAGTATCGAGCAAAGATGAGGTGTCAAAACTGTGTTGGCGGACTGTCATATTCTTACCATACCACCCTAGGGCATTTCCACTGGCGATTTGGGAAAATTTGCAGTTTTTTTTTTTTTTTTTTTTTAACACCCCAACTTAACTCATGTAACTTAGTAACTGATTAAACGTGGGGAACTAACTAGCCTAATTGAGGAGTGTGACTGTCCAGAGTGAAGGAGCATTGTGGTGTGGATGTGAATGTGCTAAAAAGTGTTAGGAGAAATACATTGAGGTGTTTGGCCATGTGAAGAGGATGGAGAGTGAGAGACTAACGAGGAGAGTGTATGTGAGCGAAGGAAGGGTAGGCCAAGGATGAGATGGAGGGATGGAGTGGAGAGGTACAGTATATGAGAGAGAGGGGTGTGAGCTGGGAGCAGGACAGTGAAGTGGCAGGGGACTGGGTGACATGGAGATGATTTGTTTGTGGCCATCCTGTACGAGATTAAGGCATCTGGCAAAAAATAGATAGATAGATCGTCGAAAACTGGAATAATAACAAGAATTATACAGTAAGTTAGGCAAATAGAAAAGGTCTGCTACCAGATTTTTTTTATTTTTTTATTGGGGGGGGGTTTGTTAGGTTTGGTTTATGTTATTCCCATTAATACAGCTTTGTAAAGGCTGTAGGAAACATCAGAAATCATCATTGCACAGGCGGGAATTCAAACGCAGGCTGGCCAGGATTCAAACACAGACCCTTACACTCCTCCTGCATTCACATTACTCTCAGGCCAAAGAGAGGATCCCCATGTTACTTCTGGGGGTGTGGGATTCTATAGACCCCATTATGTCTTATTGTGAAGCCATGATTAGGGTCTGTTTTCAGGCAACCCTAACCTTTTGGGTCTGAACATAGAACTGGAGGATACAGTTCCGGGATTATTACTGAAGGAAATGTAGATAGTTCTTCAATAAAAGCTATTTATGTTGGTGAGTCAATATTTATGTGAATGTCCACAATATTATGTTTTTATGTAATGGGTTTGGTGTTCTGTGCTCCAGCCATACTCTGTTTGCCGTTATCTCTGTGAAAAGAATCTCAGAAATGGTCCTGGTACACTTCAGTATGGTATGTAAAGGCCACTAAGTATTCAGAGTAAAGTACTGTATATGCATGTGTTATTATACGTCTGATGATCTTTTATGTGCTTGTCTGTTTCATCTACATTACTGTATTTATGGAACTGATAAATTAGTACCAGTACAGTAATAACAGTTCTTTATTAATGTAGGCTATACCAAGTTTTACAGGAATGTGTGTGTGTGTGTGTGTGTGTGTGTGTGTGTGTGTGTGTTCTTACCTTACCTAATTGTATCTTTACAGGAATGAGTCAAGCTCGTACTGTCCCATGTCTTAAACCATATTTATCATACATATCCTTAAATTTGTGAATTGTTTTGGCACACACTATTTCATTCAGTAGTGCATTCCAATGATCAATTGCTCTGTTTGGGAAACTGAATTTCCTTACGTCTTTATCACCTCTCTTCTTATGCAGTTTTTTGCAGTGTCCTCTTGCTGATGCTTCTCCATATGTTAAGTAATCATTTATGTCTATTTTTTCCTTCCCTGATATGCACTTATATAGCATTATCATGTCACCTCTTTTGCTTCTCTCCTGTAGTGTTGGTAGATTCAGTTTATTTAGTCTTTCTTCGTAGCTTAGGTCCCTTAAGCTTGGTATCCATCTTGTAGCGGCCCTTTGAACTTTTTCAATCTTGTCTATGTGCTTTTTGAGATGAGGACTCTAGACTACTGATGCATATTCCAGGGATGGTCTAATGAATGATGTTATTATCCTTCTTAGCATGTCTTCATTTGTGTAAGTGAATGCTATTCTCATATTTGCAAGCAGTGTATACATGTTCCATACCTTCTCGCTGATGTGGTCAGCCGGAGATAGTCTGTTATTGATAATCACACCTAGGTCTTTCTCTCTTTCTGATGTGTATAGGGTTTTATTTCCTAACTTATAATCCCAATCAGGTCTTTTTCCACTTTTACCAAACTTGATTACATGACACTTGTCCACATTGAATTCCATTTGCCATGTACTACTCCATTCATGAAGTTTATTTAATTCTTCTTGTAGCTCTTTACAAGAGTCTGTGTTAGTAATTCTCCTTTGTATTTTTGCATCATCTGTGAACATATTCAGATAGCTCTCATTTCCAGTGTTACTGTTCATATCATTTATATACACTAAAAACATGATTGGTGCCAGCACTGAACCTTGTGGTACTCCACTAGTCACTTCTTTCCATGATGAGTAGTTTCCTCTTAGTACTGTTCTCATTTCTCTTTTTATGAGAAAGTCTTGCATCCAACAAAACAGTTTGCCTCGAATTCCTCCTTGATGTTACAGTTTCCATAAAAGTCTTTGGTGTGGTACTGTGTCAAAAGCATTTTTGAAATCTAAATAGATACTGTCCACCTATCCTTCCCTTTCCTGTATTGTGTTTGTTACTCTGTCATAGTAGCTCAACAGATTAGTAACACATGATTTTCCTTTTCTGAAACCAAACTGTCTTTCTGTTATCATACTGTGTTGTTCTAGATGATTTACCCAAGCTTTTCTTATAAGCTTTTCTAATACCTTGCTTACAACACTGGTCAGTGATACTGGTCGGTAGTTGAGTGGATTTTGTCTATTTCCTTTCTTCAATAAGGGGACAATGTTTGCTTTTTTCCAAATATCAGGTAGTTTACCTTGACTCAAGGATTTCTTGAAAATTAAAAATAATGGTTTACTTAACTCCTTTGCACATTCTCGTAGTACCCAACATGAAATTTCATCAGGACCACTTGCTTCTCCTCTGTCTAATCTACTTAACTCCTCCTGTATTACCGGTACTTTTTCTGCTATTTGTATATCTGGTAGTATGTGTGGACATGCATGTTCCACATAGTCCCTCTCAAAATTTTTTTCTTCTGTAAAAACTAATTGGAAATTCTTATTTAGTGCTTCACAAATATCTTTCTCTTGTGTATAAGTGATTCCCTCGTCCGTAATGGATTGTAATATATCTTTTACTTTGGTTTTGCTTCTGATATAGCTGTAAAACAGCTTTGGTTGATCACTACTTTTATTTATTATATCCTCCTCAAACTGTTTTTGGGCTTCCCTCCTTATTCTTGTATAATCGTTTCTTGCCTGTTTGTAATTATTATACGCCCTTTCACTATTGTGTCTTCTGTATCTATTCCACAACAAATCTCTTCTTTCTTTTGATTTTTTACAGTCTGTATTGAACCATTTCTGTATTTTCTTATCTGCTTCTTTGTGCTGTGGGATGTACTTCTGGGCTCCTATTCATATAATTCGCAGAATTTTTTATATACAGCATTTAAATCTTGTCCTCTAAGCTCATTTTCCCAATCAACTTCTAAGAAATACTTCTTTAGGTCTGTTAGAAGAGTCTGTGTTAGTAATTCTCCTTTGTATTTTTGCATCATCTGCAAACATATTTAGATAGCTTTCATTTCCAGTGTTACTGTCTATATCATTTATATACACTAAAAACATGATTGGTGCCAGCACTAAGCCCTGAGGTACTCCACTTGTCACTTCTCTCCATGATGAATAATTTCCCCCCTAGTACTGTTTTCATTTCTCTTCTTATGAGAAAATCTTGCATCCAACAATACAGTTTGCCTCGAATTCCTCCTTGATGGTACAGTTTCCTTAAAAGTCTTTGGTGTGGTGTGTGTGTGTGTGTGTGTGTGTGTGTGTGTGTGTCCAGTGATTGGTTGTGCTGCCATAGGAGTTTAAATCCTTGAGAGTATTTATTTATTTTTTCAAATACTTTCCCAGGAAAGAATATTGATCCTGTAGCACCACAACTTATTATTTTTCCTTTCATTTTCAGACGAAGCATCCTAAGGAAAGTGTGATTAGCATTGTTGTTGGTGTAGGATAGACCCAGCAGGATGTGTGCCCAGCGGTTGTGGCCCAGTGTACAGGCTCTGGGTCGTGGCCTGGTCAGCAGCCGTGGTGAGATCATCCAGCAGGGAGTAAAGGCTTACAATGCCCAGAACTTTGCCACTCACCATCACACACAGACGCACCACCACAACACCTTCCCTGGCAATGACCGCCTCCCGTGGACGCAGAGGATATCCCACAATGCAAGGGGGTCGTTTAATAAGGTGGTCACGCGCTCACTGCAATCTGGCACTGTACTCTTCGTCAAGGAGTTCACCGACAGTGAAAATGAACATGCACATGCAGTCCTGCGGTCCCTTCCAGCTTACCACGCCACAACAGTGACCAAAGACGAGACCACTTATTCAGGGTACCACCACCAGGCACCTCAACACATGAACGTGGACTGGGGGAAGTGTAGTGCCGAAGAGGTGGCCAATGGGTTCATCGCCATGTCACAGCAATGTCGATACCATCCAATGGATCTGGAGGATGCCCAATACTCGGGGTTATGTGCGGCACTGGCGGCGAGGCTTAAGGAACTGAGTGATAACCAGCTTATTAAGGTCCTGTCAGCACTGTCCCTGTGGCCACCAACTGATGCCACAACCACCCCAAACTTTGTAGCTTTGTGGAACTCCCTGGATCAGGCATGTACTGACCGCATCCGTCGATGGGACATGTCACGGATGTTCCTCGTCGCCGATCACTGGTTTGCCCTGAGACTGTCACGGATCTCAATGTACAATGTGCACATGACCAGAATACTGGGGAAACAGGTAACCTCAATGGGACCATCACAGTTAGTCCAGTTCCTGTTTTATGCCAACTTGAGTAGGAAATTGGAGCCTTTTATAATCCAGAAGGACATCGAGAAGCGACTCATCCACGTATTGGAGCACATATCAGTGGAGGAGCTTGGCGTGATTGCCATGGGGTTCTTTAAGACACAGACATTCCTAAAGAGTGAGAAGCTAGTGGAGATGATGGTTGCCAAGACTAAGGAGAACCTGGAGTGCGTGTCTGATGCGTCCCTGTGCGCCATCTTGAAATTGCTGCGTAAGAGTGTGCCAGTGGAGCGATGGAAGCTGCTGCATGGACTCCTGGACTCGTTGTTACCACAGTTGGGTCGTTTGAACAATATGTGCTTGCTTCAGGTTGCTCTGCTGGGGAATGACCTGTTAGTGTTTCACCCACAGGTCATGAATGTCATCGCAGCACGGTTTGCAGAGGACATAGAAACCATCCGCCTGAAGGACCTTGAGAGGATAACCTTTGCGCTGATGCTATACAACTTTGTGCCTCTGAGTCGGCCAGATATCTTCAGTCTGGTGGCGGAGGAGTTGAGGAAGCCAGAGAGGATAATGGAGATAAATCACTACCCCAAGTGTTTTGTGTCGTGTGTTGTGTACCTGACATCCATGGGTCTCTTTCCACAAGATCTCATTTCAGCAGCACTACAGCCCTCCATGCTGAACCTACTGAACTGTGAGTAGGCTATGCCCAATAGTACACCAATATCATCATCATTATCTTCATAAATCTCATTGTCATCATCGTCATCATTATCATTGTCATCATCATCATTACTGGTATTATTCTAACTTTGTCTCACGAGAAGATGGGTGAAGTATGAGACAGGAAAATTTAAAGAGAGGTTATGAGTGGGAATATCATCAACAGAATTAGTCCCTCTGTTGTTAACATGTTCAAGGCTGCAGAACCTAACTTAAACTCTTTGTTATATCATTCATTTTTTTTTTTTCCATAAAATTGTTTCATTATCAAATTACTGATACATGTGGATTAATCGTATTATCTGTTTTAAGTTCCTCATGATTCACTACTGTATAGAACAGTCTGAGTGATGCCTCAACTCTTGGGTTGGCTGTGGCTCAGCTGATGGTTTCTTATTGCACAAGGCTTTACCAGTTATCAAAATCACCGAATTCCTCCACATTGGTTGCTGGAAGCTGTTGTGAAAAAGACATTTGAGATCTGTGTTAAAACTTTTAGCTTAACCATATGAGCATAAAAGTTCAAGCTTTGACTTTCGTTAACCTTGCGATAGTATTCTGTTGCAGCTGATAACAGAATTTTATCGAACACAAAATGAATGTAGAACCATGAGTGTTATCACTTGTACCACAGTGCTGCTAATCATCTCAAGGTTAGGTACAACTTTACTTTGTATTTCAGCTGACAACTCCTGGTTTTATATAGCAGAGAGAGGCACAGGAGGGTGAGTGTTAATGGCAGAATGAGGATTGGAAGGTCAAGACTTAAAGACTAGGGAAGTACACAAAGGAGAGAAATATGAAGAACAGACTAGACTAATACATTTGGGAAGTATGTGAGGGACGGTTGGCTGGAATACTGTATTGAAGTACGGTACACCATTTTGCAGTGAACAGGAACTATGCCTCCATGGGGCGGGAGGTTAATGAGCTGGATTGGACTTTGGAAGTGGAAGGACCACCTACTTACCCAGGGTATCGTTTGGACCCTGACACACGGGCTCAGTTGACTAAGGTAAATTCCTTATGCTTAGCTACCATTTCCTCATTAGTGCTAATGATTTCTCAAAATATGGGAGAGAACACCTGGCAAGACAGACTTAAGACATGCTATCATTTCCCTATTGCGTTGTCTTTCTCAGCCATTGTAAATAGCTACTGGTAGTTCATTAGCTACCAGTAATCATAATTTTGCCTGACACTCAAGCTTTAGTTGACTCTTGTACTGTAAATGCCCTCACTCCATCAATTTATTCATGATGTAATCAGTAGTAATATTTCTCTGTATATACTGTATACTCTCTGAATCAGTTTTTAAAGCCTAGGTCCAAATGCATCACTTTCTCTGTTCACATTGCAGTAAAACCTTTTAATAGTTTCTAGTATCCTTGCACTTTCTGTTTTCCTTTTTCAGGTTGATAATAGTATTTCCACAGTTAGTAAATGACAAAAAGAACTAGTACAGTAAATCCATGTTATACATCAGGGGTGTCTTCCAGAACATCACATCTTTTTTCCATAAATCAGTTCTTTAAGTTGGGAGTAACTACCGGTAGCAAATGAGTTTTATAGGTAGCAGTAGATCATTAATAGAGAATCATATTATAATTTTTATTGTGAACTTATTGCAGAAAAAAAGTTTATAAAAAGGGAAGTGGATAATGAGGACTTTGATGAAATAAGAAGAAGAAAAAAAAAGCAGCATGCAATGAGCACTATGATCTATTTACAAAAAGAAAAGTACTGTATGCCAAAAAAAAAAAAAAATAAAAAAAAAAAAAATAAAAAAAAATAAATACATAAAGAGGGGGCAGCATGTAACAAGAACTTGGACTTCATTGCAAAAAAAAAAGGTTAAGAAAAAGGGGGGAGGTTAACACATACTGTATTTTGTACTTACTGTTACTGTATTTATGTGTACAGGAATACCTCGGCAAGCTACCCAACAGTTCGGCCAAGAATCTGACACACCAGGAGCGGCTTTTATTGGACGTTCAGGACAAGCTGGGTGCCATGATGGGTGGGGCACACTTCCTTACCATCACACACGTCCTGCCTCACGTACAGATGCCGGGTATGTTCACTGTGCCATCGTAATCTCATGTGTCATAACTTAACCTTGATGGGTGGGGCACACTTCCTATGATTGTATTCAGTTGTCGCTATATAAGTATTCGGAGTTCACTTAGTGTTAAAAGTTCCAGTACCAATAACTTTTGAGATAATCATTTAACCATTAAGAGAAAGAGAGAGAGTAAAATAGGAGTGAGATAGGTTACTGAGAATAATATATACTAAGTGGTAAGAGTTACAACAAACTCCCATACTGTGCAGACATTGTACATTGCACCAGCAGTGAGGGTAAAAAGAGAGAATGAGAGAGAGAGAGAGAGACCCATATACAGTAATAAAGTTGAAGTGAGATTGACTATAGAGTAAGATATAGCCTACATAGAGAGGTAAAGATTATGGTACATCTCATGCATTCCAGTAGTGTGGGTCAGATGAAGGAAGTATGCAGAGAGAGAGAAAGTTAATAAAGTAGGAATGGGAGATATAAGATAAATATGAGGAAGAGATAGTAACATAAAAATCTGTACGTTGCAGACATCGTATTCTGCACCAATAGTGAGGGTGAGGTGATGGAGCTACCTGATGAGTACCTCCACCTACCCCCCACGTCCCTTAAGCGCCCCCTCCCCTCCCCCATTGCCGAGCTGCGATGGAATGCAGTCATCGTGGCGGGGCGGAACTCATTCATCCGCAACAGTGAGGAGTTGAGAGGCAACGTCCATATGAAGCGCCGACAGCTCAGTAAATTGGGGTATTCTGTGTCTGTGGTGAGTTGAGTGATCTTTGCCTTTTTTTTATTATTATTTTTTATGTATGCTATTTTAGTTTAGTTTTTTGCTACTCCAGCCGGATCTGACCCGTTTAAGGGTTTAAACCAAGGAATGTTTGAGGTTTATTGGCCATGTAAATGTCACTAAGGGAAAGCAACTGATCATCCTTTCCATATGTGTCAGGATTGAGTAACTTAACCCCAGATTTCTACGTTCCTGATGGGACAGTAAATATTTTAACGTGATACAGAAGATGAGAGAGATTAGGATAGACCACTCATATTGAAGAGATAGTTTAATCTGGCTACCTCCAGACGATTTTGTTAAGCTTTGGAAAGACCGTTGGTAATGATGGGGTTAGGAACTAGCTCAGTTAACCCTTTCACCACCTGATGTCACCTGAAATTGAGTGAAAATTGTTTGATAGCAGAAGTTGCTGTAATAATGGTCTCATCGGCTGAATTAGTTAAAACTTTCCTTCCATATATTTGCATTAATAACTTCATTGTACGGATGTATATACCGGTATCTTCCGTGTGTACATATTAATACTTTTCTGCCATGTGCACATCCAAGTGCCATACTTGTGATACAACATCCTTCTCTCCATGTATGCACACAGATATTTAATGTATATATGTAGCATATGTATGGATGGAGGTTTGTTATTTATATATGTATGTACATGTATGTATCTCCCTTGCAAATGTACTAATTCCTTTCTGCCATGTACACATGCAGGTGCCGTACATGCGATACAACAAGAAGTCAGTACGAACAAGGCTGGGGTGTCTGGAGCGAGCATTAGCCGAGGGGTCAACACTTAACACTAGGGGCAAAGTGGACACTGCCTGGCTCGTACTCAAGGGCCCAGACCAACACCAGGCCAAGGCGGTTGCTTGAGGTGACGTGAGGGAGGGTGACGTGGTGTGGTGAAGCCAGAAAGGGATGGTAGATGAGAATGAGGTGCAGGGAGTAGGTTGGGAAGTATGTTGTAGGAAGTGGTAGTCAGAGAATGTAGTGGAGAGGGTGTGGGAAGTGGTACTCGAAGAATGATGAGGAGAGATAAGGTCGAGTCGTGCATGAGGTAGAATTGTTTGTCTTGGGATGCTGTTGAGGTGTAGGGAAGAAGTGGTAGACCAAGCATGAGGTTGAGAGAAGAGATTAGTTAGTGTAAGAAGGAAGGTAGTTTGTTGTGGGATGTGCCTTGCTTTTAACACTGATGGTACTGTAATTGGTAGTTTAGATGTGTAGTGGGTAGTTATGCCTGACTGTTTTTTGTATATATTAAAAAGAAGAGGAAAGACTGTTGCACTTATGAGAGAGAGAGAGAGAGAGAGAGAGTAAATGAATAAATAACAGCTTGCATTTATAAGCTAATATTAATCAAAATGTTGTGATTATTTTTATTATCTATAGGGAGAATAAGAAGAGGAAGACTGAGGTTGATATGTAAGGGTGAGGTGGAAGAGTGCATGAAGGAAGGTTGCATGTAATGAAGGGGAGAGAGAGAGAGAGAGAGAGAGGTGTAGTTTGTGATGGGGGAGCCTAGAGATACAGTGTGGGGCAGAAGTAGGCCCTCCATTCCACTGTATTAATTCACACTTAGGGCATGTTTGTCTCCTTTTCCCCATCACAGTACTGTATATACCAATGTGTGTGTGTGTGTGTGTGTGTGTGTGTGTGTGTGTGTGTGTGTGTGTGTGTTTATGGGATGCAAAACAAACCAAGCCCCTCTCAGCATAAGTGTGTTGAATCTGGTGTTGTAGTTTTTATTTGTTTTGCTGTATATTGAACTTATGGAGACTTCTTGTACTGAAGGGGTTGTGGAATGATTACGTACAACTCCTCCTGTTCATAAAGTCTCTCAGAAGTTCAATAAAATCATTTGGAAGTAACAAGAATAAGGTAAGACGTACATAATGGAATTCAAGGAGTAGGCCTGGGGAGGAAAATGAGGAGGAGTAGGTGAAATATTGGGGAGACTTGTTCTGGGATGAGGTAGGAATGAGTCTCCTTGGTTACTATAGTCTGTTTGTGTTCACCTGGTGGAACTGGGCCACTCCCACAACTTGAATACTAAGTCGTGGTTGGGTGAAATTCAATGAGCCTTGGTAATGCGATACGTATGTCTTTGGTTACTAGTCATATCATGTCTCCAGTCTGACAACACTTGGCCTGAGCTAAGCTGAAAGAGGTTTGGGATGTTTGTCAGGCTAGAACGAACACACTTTAATTAACCTTGGAATGCTTCAGCACATAGGTTGCATAGTATACTGAATAATTCTTAATGGATTATACTTGCATTGATAATTCAAACTGAATTGCAATTATTGTACCAGTATTACTATTCACTTGGAATGGTGGTAATGTGAAATTATATTAAATTAATATAATAAGTGTAGTGTATAGTACAAGCCTGTCTGACTCAAAGTACTATATAAACACTGAAAACCTTGGGTCACATTCTCGTCACTAAGCAGGCTTCCTAGCACCTCTTTGTAAGTGGTTTAGTTTTGCATATTACACTTACATACATACATCATATAATCCCGTGTTGCCACGTAAGGAGCATAGGAGCCAGTGGCTAGGCAAGTTGGTCTTGACATTTAAGATGAGAGTGACCGGCCTCATTCATCCCTGAGTGGCGTTACACGTAATGCCGGTCAGGGATATAAACCTGCCAAGGCTCAATCTGGCTGAAGCGCCTTAATTACCCACTAAACCTGTAGGCGCCATAGTTTGGTTATATGGTTACCATCCAGCATAGTAAATGGTTTCCTGGTGTACAGGAAACCATTTGGCTTGTCACTCAGTGTAGAGTTACCTGTAGACAGAAGGAAAAGGATAGAAAGACAGGAGAGGAAGGAAGGAAGAGAGGAAAGAGCAGTCACCCGAGAGCAGCACAATATTGAGTGAGTGGATGGTGAGCGCCCCCACCAACCGTCAAAGGGATATTGACCAGTCATATCCAAAAATAAATTGCTAAGGAAGGGGTGCTAGCGAGCTTCCTTTCCTGACAAGAATATGGAAGTATAATATGCTTAGGAGCCTTGTAAGCCTTGCAGAGTGTGGCCTGCCTAACCCCTTCACTCCAGTTGCTCTTGCTGCCTCCATACGATTATGTTCGGTGGAGGAGAAGCGTTTTGGACTGGAGGAGTTAGATATAGCCACTTGTATAGAGCCTTCCTGTGTTGAATATAATCATACAAGGAGATATTAAGTAAAAAGTTATAAAATACTGTACATCATAAGTTTGAAAGATTGAGCACTTAACTCGATCATAAGTTTGAAAGAGTGAGCACTTAACTCCATGGTTTATTTTTTTATTTATTTATTTTTTATACTATAGGTAATGCTGTATACCTTAGTTTTGACATTTGGTTTTATTCCTGCAGTGAAAGTGAATTATGATCATAATTACTGTTTCAGAATAATTCCCATTCATTTCGGTTAAATCTAATCAAGCCTGGTAGTTAAGTAGTCACCACAGAATCATCATCATTGTTAGAGATTATTTCCATCACCATCATCATCATCATCATCATCGTCAGAGATTATGTTCATCCATTTAACTAATAGAGTATCTTTGCTAACTAAATAAACTTGCCTGATAATACGATGCACAAATTTTACCCCTACCAACGCAAGTAATAGTGGACGGCAGGTGAAGGAAGCCATGTTATGTAAGAGAGAACAAAGCAAGGTCAATATTATTCTGTATAGGATGGTTTGTAAGTAGCACTGCATTTGAAACTCAACTGGCAGTACCCTGTGCACCCTGGGAATGGCTCAGTCTGCTGGTGTGGGTGTGGATATAGTAGTAGTGGTAGAAAGGAAATGATGCAGGGTAGATAATAATGCCACTTGACCCACACCCACAGCATACCAGAAACTGTCAAGTGGAGTGCAAGAGGAGTGTTATATATGGACCGCTCTGTGTATGCTGAAATTATATACTAAAATAGGTTGAAATGATGAGTGCAAGAGTAATTAATGGAGAGTTTGTGGTAATGATACACTGCCATAATCAGGATGTTAAGCTTGATGAATTTTACGGAGCAGCATCACTTACGCCGGTATTCACGGTAAGGCAGCTCCCTCACATATTTTTCTAAGGATTCATTTTGCTTATTACACCTTACTCTCCAATTCTGTGTTATATAAATCCATCAGACACCACCATACTCTGCCTAAATAATGTACAAAAGGATGATAACCCGCCGAATCAAAAAATAAATCTGTAAAGACATGGTGCTACGGAGCTTCCTTAACAGACAAGGATACAGACCTTATTGTCTACCATACTGTATTTACTCTAACTTGCCCTAAAGCCTCTCCATCTTTAATGCTGAGGTGTAATATTAGGTTAACAGTTGAATATGATGCTAGTCACAAAGAAGTGCTACAGAAAGGATGTAAAGCATGAATTTCTTCTGCCGCTGAACCATGCAAAATAAGCTACGGGATGAAAATCAAGGCCAGGTTAATGTAAACGGAGTATATAGGATTTGTGTAGGCAGAATGCTATATTAAGTGAAATGCATAACTCTTTAAGTGATGTACATGTCTCTGGCTTATGAGACCAGTCTTTGAGTTCGTTAAGGAAGCTCCCTAACACATCTTCATAACCAATTTATTTTGCTTATTACACCTTGCTCCCCTCTTCTGTGTTATATAAATAATTCTGATATGACCATACTCAGCATGTGCAAAATTACAGTAACATTTGGTGGTAAGTGGTGCCGACCAACATCCATTCACTTGATGTAGTGCTGCCTGCTTCTTCCTTCACCTTTATCATTCTCTTTCTGTGTCTGCCCTCCCCATTTTCTGTTCCTTCCTTCTTTCCTGTCACTTTTTATTACTCTTCTTTTCTTTTCAGGTGGCTTTACATTGAGTGACAAGCATAATGGTTTTCTGTAAGCCAGGAAATAATTTATAATTCTAGGTGGTAACCGTGTAACCAATCCATACGTGTTCCCTATGTGTCAACAAGTGGGTTGGTGGAGGGATAATGCCCCTCCCCATAAAACAGCTAAAGTCAGATGGCCACCCCATGCTGGATTATGGCATCTGGCTATAGATAGATTGATAGACAATAATCAGCCATATCCAGAAATATATAGCTAAGAAAGAGGTGCCAGGGAGCTTCCTTAACTGAAGAGAGTACAGGCCTGAGTGTCTGTAAGCACAAAAAGCACTCACGCTCTCTTTGCCTTAATCAGAAACATAACTGGTGACATAAGTTTGCCTGCTATTCCATTGCTTCGAGTTTACACTTATGTCGTGTCCCTCACTTAACCTCCCATTGATGTCACTATTTTGTTCACTTTGGTTCAGCTTATGGTAGTGGCAGAGGACCTTCGATCAAACAAAACTTAGAGGCTGTTGTAGTTTCTTGGTTTTGTTGAACTGTGCTTGACATTGTTTTCCTCTGTCACATGATCCAGGGCTTAAGAAAATGTGGTGATAATTCAGCCAACCAACTTGATCCCATAGCCATTCCCAAGCCTCATCAACTTTCATTCCTACCTTCCATATACAGTACACTTTTTTACCATATCCATCCATCTTTTCAACTACCATGCCTCCTCCCACCTTCAAAATTGCCCTCTCATTTATTTATTTATTTACTTTTTTCACTTAAGTACCATTTTGCTTGCACACATCGTATTGGTTAAGAATGTTCAATCATTTCTTGGTATATGGAGTAGGATGTAGTTTACATACCCAGTGATTTAGTCTTGTACAGTATTTGAAGATTGTACAGTAGTTATGTTTGTATTGGGTCAGTTCATAAAAGAAAATATATATTTATGTACTGTATTAACATGAGAAAATTCATATTATTTTGTATCTTAGTGTTGACCAGTCTTTGTATTTTAAGATTGTGAAGTAGTTTATGTTTGGTTGTAAAGAGAGCATTGCAGCACAATACAGTAGTTAGAAATTAATAGTTAGTTAGAAATAAGTGACTGTAATCTTGTACTTTATTTGAAGCCTGTGGTGTATTGTATATGAAAGGTTATTGGGACTGAAGTGATCATTATGCTGAAGACAAGTGTTAGGATAATCAGGGTAAATGTTTGGTTTGTGAATTATTAGTTGACAGCATTAATATCCACAGCCCAAGGATGTATTTTATTTATTTTTCCTTTACCAGGCAGTTTTATTCAGTTTTGGGGAGACTTTACAAACTGGTGAGATTGTTTTTGTTGTTTTAGCACCAAGATCATGTGGATGTGAACCCAGTGGACTGCAGGCTGGGGATGCCTTTCTCCTGTAGTCCACCATTGAGGGATAGGACTGGAGTTTGGGGTATTTACAGAACCAGGCAGCTTCACCATCCAGTTGTATCACTGACCCAATGGAAGGCATCCCTGAACACCCTCATGAGATTAGCTATAACTTTTTAACCCATTCACAGATTGGGTGCTGTTCTGAACTGAATATAATAATGTGG
Source organism: Coenobita brevimanus (assembly GCF_032717465.1). Taxonomy (NCBI): domain Eukaryota; kingdom Metazoa; phylum Arthropoda; class Malacostraca; order Decapoda; family Coenobitidae; genus Coenobita; species Coenobita brevimanus. The sequence goes on from NC_136976.1 coordinate 4,149,757, forward strand.
TTGTTGCATGAATGACAACTCCTGCATTATTTTATGAGTTATAATAAGCAGACTCTTAACCTTTTTGCTGTCATGAGTTTATGAATTTAATAAAATCATTCTGTGCAAGTTAGAATAAAATAGAAAGTGTTTATTCTTTGCCAAAACGTTCATTGTGATAGTTGTTTTTAACAGTTTTGGTGCTTTGAGTTTCTCTTTAGCATATCAGAATCATTTGTTGAAATAAAATGCAAAGTAATGGCAGTCTTGGCTGTGGCATATTAATCACTTTAGTCCCCAGCAGTTCCTAAATGTAGGGTCATCTTGCCATAATGTTATAAAACATCATATCTACTGATTTATTTTTGCTTACCACACCTTAATACTGTCTTGTTTCCTTTTTACAGTAATATCTTTTGTTATAGTGATATACCTGACATATATAACACAGTGAGTATTAATCTATGATATGCTAAAAAACTGGTGAGGAGGAGATGCTGGGTGAGTGGCTGTAACACCTTCAGTCCAGAGACATATTTTGTATTTTATTTTTGCTGTAGTATGTTCATGTGATTTCATTCATCCTAGCATTGCCTTGAATAGATTTTTCATACTGAAGAGACTAGATATAGTTTTCATTATTTCCAGTACTTCAAGAAGTTTACCTTAAATTTAAAAATTATGTGTTAGTAACAAGAATAAATAATATGATGTCAGATTGACTGGGTTAACTAAGAAGTACTGGTATGGTCCTGTGTTGCTTGCCACAGGGGGGAAAAAATGTGTATACAGTTCACAATAAAGGACACAAATGAAACAGCCAGAGGTTTGTTTGCAGATTGAAAGTCATGTGAAAGTCAAGGTACCACTGAAGCTGGTTTGAGCGGCAAAAGATTTAGTGACTTCATGTTTCCATTCATCTTGAACTCCTGTTCTGGCTTGAGTGTATACTGTTCTCTTCAAAGTAAAGATAGTCTAAAAAACATGCGTTTATACAAGAAAAACACTTCAGTTTGTCCAGAACAGTAATGTAAGTAATACTTTACGGGTTTATCCACCACTACCAGGAGTCTCTGGCTAGGGGGAATATCATTTTTCATTCTGTAGATGCAGAGTACACTCTAGTTACTGTACACGTGTAACTGCCTTAGTGATTATTGTATTTTGGAAAAATATCATAAACAGTATACTGTACCTGTATAATATACTGGGTATATGCTGATTGCATGGAGTAGACTGTAGAATTAGCCAATCTATTCCCATTCAGGATCCGCTTTGGTGGAGTTTTTCATCCTTTTGCAGCTTACTCCTGTAGCTCGGTGTCAAATTAAGACAAGACTAAAGCTCTGCATACTTTGCACAGGACTGTTGCTTAACTAGCATCTTATTCTGGTGTTAACCTTATGCTACAGTTCAGCACTGAAGATGGAGAGATGGCAGTTTGAGACAAAAATGAGGTGAAAAGAGTATATGAGACATAGGAAGTGTTTTGAATTGGCTTTCATGTTGTCAGCTTAGAAGGCTGTCTCACACCTGTTTTGTTTCTACATGGGGCAGCTCAGTATTCTCATGTGTGTTATCTATGCAGTCTGTATCAGTTTTAAAAAGATGTTAAGCATCCACACTTGAAAGTACTGTGTATGGAATGTGTTTAAGCAAAGAAGCTTGCAAATGTTTTAGCTAAACATAATCCACTGTTCAGTTTGTCATTGAAGTTTTCTTTTATCAGCAAAATTCTGACAAGTTTTAGAGAGAGAGGAAAAAAAAAAAAAAAGTCAGTGCAGCTTTGTTAAAGGCACCCAACTTTGGTACTTATATTAGAGCATTATTACAAAATGTTACTTGTCAGAGTAAAAGTATCATGAGGTGAATGTGCTCAAAAGGTTAAAATTATCTTGTTCATAAAGAACACGGAAGTACTTAAAGTAAAAAGTAACCACTAACTTCCCAGCCAACTTTAAGTTTTATACTAATTTACAATTTTGTGCTGGAAATGTGACATTATCAGCAGTGAGGATTACTGTGTAGAGACTGAAAAATAGGAAGGCAGCAGGTGTTGATGAGGTCCAGGTAGAGATGATTAAGAGTAAAAAGAGAGCATTGAAGTATTAGCTGGAAATATGTAAGAAAGATTGGATGACTGCTATTGTACCAGTAGGGTGGAATAAAACTGATTATGCTTGATATAGAAACAAAGATGATCGAAATAAGTTTAGGAAGAAAAAAAAAATGTCTACAGAGGGTTGTACAAAAGGTATGTGGAAGAATAATGCTCAAGAAGGTGAAGAATGCACCAAAGTGTCTGTAGAGTTATGAAAAGAGTGGCTTTAGGAGTGGTTGGGGTTGTGCGGAAGAAGTCTCTGAAATAAACTTGAGAAAGCTTGTGAAAAGACTAAGTTATTTATGGCACTGACAGATCATGTGAATGCTGCCAAGAGTGTTAATTATATTGATGAAACCCTGTGTTACAGTAGGTGAACATTAAGTGATTGACTAGAGATCAGTGTTGGAGTGAGTGTCATGCCAACATGGCTATTCGATGTACTGGTATGTGTGTATGCTGAGATATAGTAATGAAAGGTATATGATGGAATAACTCAGAGCTGATGTATGCAGATGAGTGGTACTTGGTGATAATAAACACAAGGTTTCCAAACTACTGCAGTATTGTTGAGGTCTGCGAATGTCATGCTTTGATAATAACTGTTGATAAAAGTGATGTCCGTTTAAAGAGAAGCTGATTCCCAGTGTGATGTAATGGTGAATGAAAGGAGACGAATTGGAATCAGAAAAGAGGTAAATGTGCAAAGAATGTGAAGAGTAGAGTAGCACAAGGAAGAAAGTAGCTGGTACTTTGAGGGCCTCGTAGTGCCCACATCAAGGTATGAGTGTGAGATTTTAGTGTAACAGGAGAACGAAAAGTCATGAGTTAGAGCAGTGGAATAGGGTTATTGAGGAACATATGTGAAGTGTGTATGTTTGAGTGTGCAAGATGTTAGTGAAAGCCGTGGAGTTAGGAAGTATCTTAGTAGAGCTGAAGGGTGTTCAGATAGTATGGTAGGTTGGAAAAAGATATAAGTAGCAAGACTGTAGCCTGACTTTTTGAGAAGGGAGGGGCATTTCTGCTGAATCTGGACTTGCATAGTACCTGCCTGGTCAAAGGTCATCTACATGCTTGCAGTGGGGGTCTGGGTGTAGCCTATGCAAGCAACGTTGAGAAGCAGCACAAAACTTCTGAACAATGGAAAGTAACTCATTTTGCTCTGATATTAAAAAACAGACCGTAAGAAAGTAAACCCTATGCAGGTAGAGGAGGATCGTTTGACCTTATCAACCCCCCCCCCCATATGGGCTTGAGCAGTATGGTGGCAGGAGGCATGGTAGGCCAAGATCAGTGGATCGATGATCGATATGGCTTTTTTTTTTTTTTTTTATGGAAGGAGGAAGAATTAAGCCCGCAAGAGTGTTCCCTCAAAGGGAAAAAAAAATAAAAAAAGAACAGACAGCCAAATTCAAGATCTGTTCAGTTCAGTGGGTTTAAAAGACTGGAATCATAGGCAATAAGAAATACAGACTACAAAGAGAAAAAAATGGGAGAAATGGAGTTCCCCTGAGCTAAGCCCTGTATTAGACTATATAGCCCCGCTAGGGTTACAGGAGGGAGCTACCCCTCCCGGCACGGCAGCCCGGGCGAGGCTCAACTTGCAATCCCCCGATCACAAGTCCAGCGCGCTACCACTGTGCTACCGCGCCCCCCAGGCTACAAAGAGAGGAAGACAGTTTCAGAGTTGGCCTGTTGCTTGCATGAAGGATTGAGAGTAGACCTAACGGTTAACTTTTGCACTAGTGTTGGAGTAAAAGTATTTGAAATCCACGTTTAAGTAAATGTAGTAAAAGAAATGTGTACTTGTGAAAAAGTTGATATCCTCAAGTTACTTGAGTAGGTAGCCTACTCAAGTAAATTTACTTCGTTACATTACAACTCTACTTAAATGACACCTAACACTTTTCCTTTAAGCTTTCCAGCTATGACTGTATGCAATCGCTAAAGTTTCTGTTATACTACCTGCTCAGAGCTCAACCTCTTGCTCCCTGGGTACAAGGAACTGATCTGGGTTTCTTTTCAAGACTGGGTCTAGAGCATGCAACCAGAGGAACAGGGCTCAAAAACACAGGCCAACCAACCCAACACGTATATTACCATACAAACATACAGTACTGAGCACAATAAAATGGGGCAGATTATACACACTGTGATGGACACAAGGACAAGAATTGTGACTACAGATGACTGGGTAGCTGTAGGTGTCGCCCTGGGATGGGAGGGGGTCCCGTCAGGTGTGCGCTCTCAGAAGAGGCACGGGACCACTGTTGTAGGCTGGATCATCCGAAGTTGGCTGCGGGGCGGCATAGAGGGAGGCCTTTCCCTGGAGGGGCCTCGGTGAGTGTGTCAGCCCTCGGGACTGGGGCAGAACAGGGTGAGTAGGCGCGCTGCCTTGCGCCTACCCTTGGTGGAGGATGGCTTAGTGGATGCTGTGGGAAGGTCTTGGCCAGGAATCCTGCAAGTATCCCTCGATGACTGAGGGCTGCAGCCTTGCGTTTGTCAAGAGGCCGCCAGGGGCTGCCTGCGGCGTCTCTTCCTGTGGGAGTCTGGCAGCGACGGATGAAGTAGGGGTGCTGACTGCAGTGAGCGTTTCTCCAGGCTCACTATGAGGCCACTCCAGACCCTCTCCAGCTGCAACTCTGCTAGGGAGCTAGTTCCGCCCCTTGGGTTGGGGGGAGAGCGAGAGGGGTGTCCCGCTCGGCCTCTGGAGGAGTGAGGCAAGCAAGGGGCGTTGCCCTCAGTGGTGTCGCAGGGATAGCAGACAAGGGAAGTACGGTGGACCTTCCCTCCCCGGTGGGCACGGTGGACGCCATCACAGTTCCACTAGACCCTGGGACTGCAGGTGAGAGGAGCACGGTGGGCGTCCTCTCCCCGGCAAGCACGGTGGGTGTTGCCGAGGTCGTGCTCCCTGTGGGGGCTTCAGATGAGGAAAGTACGGTGGACGTTCCCTCCCTGACAAGTACAGTGGGCGCCGCCGCAGTTCTGCCTTGCCCTAGGAAGGCAGGTGAGAGGAACACAGTGGGCGTCCTCTCCCCGGCAAACACGGTGGGTGTCGCCGTGATCCTGCTCCCAGCAGGGTCTGCAGGTGAGGGAAGTGTGGTGAACGTTCCCTCTCCGACGAGCACGGTGGGCGTCGTCGCGGTCCTGCTTGGGACTGGAGGTGAGGTAAGTACGGCGGACGCTCCCTCCCCAACGAGCACGGTGGGCATCGTAACAGTCCTACAGGAGGCAGTGGGCGAAAGGAGTACGGTGGACGTCCTTTCCCCGACGGGCACGGTGGGCGTCGTCGTGGTCGTACTTGGGAGTGTGGTTACATGTGTCCCACCCCGATCCTGGTGAGTGCTGGTCTGGGTAGAGAGTAGTGCAGCAGGGTGGTGTATCTCCCGCGGGCTTCGTTGAGGGGAAGAGAGGCGCATGGTGGCAGGGAACGTATGCCCGTCTTGCTCGGGCCCCTTCCGCGCCTCCCTGTGGTCTCCCCTTGGTGTTGGTATTTCAGTTTCCGAGATATCCGGTTTGGGTGTTCAGTTTGACTCATTTTTTTTTTCCAACGAATTTTGAAAAAAAAAAAAAGTCACGAAGTAACTCCTACTGATAACCTTTCTCCAGCGATGTGCGTAGATTCACTGTAGGCTACCTTTAACAGAATCAGAAATACAATTTTTGTGTTGTGCTAGTGCTCCACTTCTTCTGGGTACCGTACGTCAAAACTCAACTGCGTACTGATGCAAGAGAGAGAGGGCATCTCAAGCAAATAATGCGATTATTTCCTTACGTTCGTGCTTTAGGCATCCTTACCAGATAAAAATTCATAACCATAGCTTTCTTACGAGACACTGCAAGTCGTTATAGCACATTACTCACAAACTAGCGTCGACATTGGCTGTATTGCGTAATGAATTGTAATTTCAAATTGCGCGGGAAGGTGCCGTTATTTAGGGTATTATCACTGTTGCATTCCTATTGAATTAATTGAACTATTTCTACAATTTATGCAGATTCTGTGTTGCGTTATGAATTAGTTATAGTTGGAGGAGAATCGGATGCTAGGTTATATATTTTGGGGAGTAATAAGTGCGCTTAGTATTACAATGAATAATTTCGTACAGAACCATTTTAAAGTAAAACAATGTTTGAACAAGTGTCAAGTTAAAAGACATATAATTCTAGGGATTTAAATGGCTAGGGTTGGTTAATTTTGTCAGGAGTGTGAATAGTAGTGCAATGCGGTTGGTGAGAATAACCCCGAGTGTACACATGAGAATGATAAACTAGGCACACTGGGTTTATTTTCCTCTCCCCCAGCTCAGCCCTATGGATCACAGGTGCAGGAAGCGTGTCAGGGAAGCCAAAAGGAAAGCCCGACCAGGTGAATAAAGCTCCAGGGTTGTTGGTGTAGTAATAAGCAACGGAGAAGGAAATGAATATGCCTGAGGTCAGTCACGTAGGCTTGCAGGCAGCTGTGCTCAGTCACCGATAACTTTAAATTATAGAATTCATGAAATATCAATGCAGATCCTTTTATTATCCTTCTGTCAATCTTATCATTTACTTTAGTCAACGTTATGTTTACTAAATATCTGTACAGCATTAGAAAAGTAACGAGAATATCTGGGAGTGTCGCGCCTTTGTCGTTTCTTGGGAATGACATTTGAAAACATGAACTTTTCCAGTTAAATGGACATAATATCCACCTGCCATCACTAGAGATGAAATATTAAAGGTTATGGGCGATCTGAAGGTAGTTACTCTTTCATTGAGTTTTTTTTTTTTTAGTTATTGTCTGCTGGAGCAGCAGTGGAGGTATAGCCCAATGAACTGTACTTGAATGGAAGAGGGGGGGAACCATTATTGCATTGGTTGCACATCCAACATGCTGCTGAAAGGACCTGATTTCAATTTTTGGGCCAGTCAGAGTGTTGGGTGCAATTTGGTTGCCCTGGGTTGCCATTCATGCGACAATACAATTAGGGACCTGAATGTAACATCAGCTGTTGTTGGTCATGTTATAAGGAGAAACCAGGTCAGCAGAACTATATTGTCTGCTGTGATAATCATGATGCAGTCACTTTGTTTTTACCGCCAATGTTCATCAGTATCATCTGTAAAAAAAAAGTTAAATTAAAAAGAAGCCTAAATATAAGCCCACTTCTGACTTCCCGTCTCAGATGAAGTGTGTTCAGGCATCTCGAAATGAACAGATCTTGAATTTGGCTCTCTCTTATCTTGTTTTGATTTTTTCTTGGAACAATCTTTCAGACTTCTAGCCTTTAGTTCCTTCTTCCTTGTATAAAAAAAAAAATGTAACATGCCTAAATGCTGTGATGCTACTTCCCTGCCACTTTCATAATGATTGTAGAATTAGGATGTGGTATGAGAATGTTTACCCTAAAGATTTTCTGTTACCCTTTCTGTCCAGTGACTTCCTAGTTTGTTATTTTGCAGATGATTTTAGTGCTCCCTACGTGTCAACAAGTGGGTTGGTGGAGGGTTAGTGCCCCTCCCCGTAAAACAACTAACTCAAAGTCAAATGGCCACCCCTTACGGGATTATGGCGTCTGTCAGTAGATAGATAGAATAGATTTTATGCCGTTTAGAAAGACACGGTACTGGAGCAGTTATGGCAGGCTTCATGTATTCCCTCCAACTCAAAGTCTCCAAAACTGAATAAAAATGTCTGGAGAAAGAAAAAAATAAATAAAAATAATGAGGCTGCATTACCAGAACTCTTTTTCTTCTAACCTACAGTATTTAATTTCAGTGACGTGTCGACCAGCAGTAAATGTTATTGTTTTGTTTTGTTTCGTTTATAAAGGCTCCAACATGGTCGTATACATCTGCCTAGGTTACCTGTTGGCAGCTGTCCATGCTGCTTGATATCTGGCAGCCCCCCATTCAGTCCCTTATCCCCGAGTCACACTCTACGACCTTGTCCCAGGTCATTTTCAGTCAGCCTCTTGCGACCCTACCCACAACATTCACACTTCTCACTTTCTGCACCCAACTGCTATCCCCCATCTTCTCCCCAAATCATCTCGGTCTACCTCTGCTCATCACAACACCAGTACACTCCACTCACCTCCTTCCTCCCAGCTCCTCCATCGCAGACCTAGTTCCCCCAGGCTTCGCATTTAATGACCCATGGCACATCCACGTAATCATTGTCATTAATGTATGATTTAGCCTGCAAATATCCTCGTCCTTTACTGTCCAGGTCTTACTACAGTACAGCATTACACTCCTGACACATGCCACATACAGTACAAAAATTCCCTAGCATGGAGGGAGGTCTCTCTTAATATCGTGAGAGGCCACAGCTCCCAGACCTTCTTCCAACCACGCCTTACCTTAGCCATAGAGCTAGCTCCTGCCGACCTCCAGCACGTAACATATCTCCCAAGTACAAAGTGCTTCCACACACTCAAGAGTCTCATCAGCAGGATCAGTTGTATCATGCCTGACAATCTCCTCATGCTCTCCATGACACACCCCACACATGAAATCAGCATTATCTCGCAGTCTACCTCTAAGACCAGTCCATCTCTCACAAACACTGCACCAGATGGAATTACTTCTCATGCCTTGTGGCTTAGGTCAGAGTGGGTTGGGTTAAGTATTGCCCAATATTGTCTAGAAAAAAGCAGTACAGAGTCTAACACAGCTAAAAATTCCGGTGATTTTCTAACTAAATGTAACCAGTCATCAGGGTAATGTTTTCTGGATAAATGTGTAAGTGCAGATGTGTATGCCTGAGGAATGAAGTCAGATATCTGGGTGCTTGAATGGTGAGTGAATGGGTGTGTGGCCCATGTAATTGGGCAGATCCTGATTAGTATCTCATTCCATTTTTTTTTCTTTTTCTTTTTTCTTCCTTTCTTTGATTATTACCTTATCGACACTACCCCGTCCCGTTCAAGAATGGGGGAGAGGTTTGGATAATGATGAGGGTGATGCTGCTTAAATTTTCATTGCACAATAATGACTTAACTTACCATCATACTCTAACGGCTCCCCCCGTCCCCAGAACTGTGCCAGGAGCGCGGGACTTGGAACCGGCTCGACTATAAACACAAATTTGACTGCTCCGTCCAAAAGGTTCCCGACAATGCTGAGCGGATACATGTCAATGAGGTGACAACAGAGGAGTTTATCGAGAAGTATGAGAAGCCGTACAAGCCAGTCGTGGTGCGTGGCATCACGGAAAATTGGAAGGCACACTATAAATGGACTCTGGAGGTGAGGGTCTCTCTCTCTCTCTCTCTCATTTTGTATCTATCTACTGGCATCATTCTATCTACCTATGAATTACTTATGATTCTCTTTGAAGTTGCCAGTGAAAGGTAGTAATTTCATTAAAATTAACAAAAACAGCTCTGAGATGCAGATTGCTACTACCATACTACTGCTACTACTACTATTAGTACTACTACTGCTACCATATTCAGTTACAGTCTTCCACATAACCAACTGTTTTTCTCACCAGATACTGTGCAATGTAACTTTTAAACCTTTGAGTGGTAAGGGACTGGTGTCGTGGCCCATTTCACTGGATACTCTGATACAATTTTTTTTTTTTGCTGTGTGTTTTTCTTATTTCTGGATCTTACCCATTGATTTATTGTTATTCAAGCTCTGTTTCCCAGTAGTAATTTGAGTGGGCAAGATAAAAAAACAGAAAAAGTGAAATAAAGATCTAGGTGAACTATCAGCAAAGTACCTTGCCACAGTGGGCCACACCTCCAGTCACTCTTCATGCCAGCCTTGTAAGTTTTTAATAGTGGAAGGGAGTAGATGATAGTTAATGTAGATAGATAGATGGCTGGATACATTATAGAGTTATGATGATGTTGGATGTTAGATGGGGGCACTTACCATCCCTTTACAATGTAGTGCAACCTTCAGGGGCATCTGCACTGAGTGACAAGCAAGTGGTTACTGTAATCCAGGAAGTCGTATATTATTAGGTGTGAACCATGTAATCATTATTAGGTTGGAACCATGTAATCAAATGCATGCCTGATGGTTTAGTGGGTTAAGGCACTGCATCTATACTCTGTTTTTTTTATGGAGGCGAAGATGCACTTGACAGGTTGGTGATGATTAGCTGAATGCAACATGTCTGAATAACATTACCAACCCAAATTTCCCCCTCAGATATATGTTGTCAATTAATAATGCTAACAAGTAAAGAGATTATGAAGTAATATTGCATTCAGCCAATCATCACCAACCTGTCAGGTGCAAAGGTGCTTCCATAAAAGAAAGCTGAGTATAAATGGGAGCCATTAGGATTACATCTGAGGGTTGGCTGGAGCATATTGTTTACATAATGCCTGTCAAGGGCAAGCAAGGCTGTATAGTGCTCCTGATAACACAATAAAGGATTGGATGATAAATGAAAGATCTTACTGACTGTTGTTGTTTTAATACAGTAACAGGGTAGGGTAATGATGGCTTAAATGATTGTGTGGACCATTGGACTGGGCATGTTGTTGATAGTTCTTCTGCCTTTGTATGCATTTGGTTCTTCTTTTCCTTGCATTAAAAAAAAAAAAAAAAAAAAAAGGGGGGGAAAAAAGATATGATGATAATCGTTATGATATTAGAATAAAGACGGTATTCTGTAGGTCTAGTGAGGAAGATGGTAATGATATCCATGATGTTTACAGCGTCTGGCCAAGAAGTATCGCAACCAGAAGTTCAAGTGTGGTGAAGACAACGAAGGCTACAGTGTCAAGATGAAAATGAAGTACTACATTGAGTACATGCGCACCAGTGACGATGACAGCCCATTGTACATCTTTGACAGTAGCTTTGGTGAGGTGAGTACAAGTCCAGGAGCTTGGATTATGTGTGGAAAATTATTGTTCTATTTCACGGGGCATTTTAGGTCGTGGAGAGGGAGGGGGAGACTGAGGATGAGATGGAGGGATGGATAGGTTTACAAATATAAATATACTGTATATGTGTTAAAATAAGAAGAGCTGTAGATTTACCATGTGTCTCAGTGTTGCATTAACCAGTGAGCAGCCTTAATTCAAACGTTTTTTGGTTTCGGCTATCAGAGCTGAGTGAACGGGGTATAGCAAGAATAAAATTTAGATGTACAGTATATCATTGGGCCAAAGGAGTTAATCTATCACATTATCCCGTTCTCATAGACTCCTCTTTACAGTATTTAAATGCTGAAATATTACTGCACTTGGACACTGGAATACAGGTATCTTTTTGTATTATGTAACCACTCCAAGTCATCCTCCCACGTACACCCAATTGGACACTGGGATTCAGGCATCTTTTTGTATTATGTAACCCAAGTCATCCTCCCACGTACTGTAACCCCACTGCCTCCCTAACAGCATGTACGTCGTAAGAAGCTTCTGGAAGACTACGACATCCCCAAGTACTTCCGCGACGACCTGTTCAAGTACACTGGGGAGGACCGACGACCACCCTACCGATGGTTTGTGATGGGCCCGGCACGATCTGGTACCGGCATACACATTGACCCACTCGGTACTAGTGCCTGGAATGCCCTACTGAGGGGACATAAGAGGTATGTACTGCACTGGCCAGAGTCCTGTAGTTGTAGTAATAGTAGTAGTACCAGTAGTAGTAGTTCTAGACCTCTTCCTTAATTTAATATAGTTACTGCTGTGTTGGGGAGATCAAGTGGACATTGTCAGGTGTGAAGGATTGATCTTGCTGGTGAGTCACTCACATGTGTGGAAGAGTTGTATGTGCTGGAGGTGGGGCAGGAGCTAGCTCTGTGGCTAGGGTAAGGAGTGGTTGAAAGAAGTTTAGGTACCTGTTGCCTCGCCAGACATTGAGAGGGCTCTCCCTCCATGCTATGGGATCTTTGTATACAGCATGTGTTAGGATTGTAATGCTGTATGGTAGTAAGACCTGTGTAGTAAAGGAAGAAGATATTTCCAGGCTCAAACATACAGAAATGACAGTGATTAGGTGAATGTGCAGTGTGTCCTTGAATGCGAGGCCTGGGGGGGCTAGGTTGACGATGGAAGAGTTAAGAGGATGGATGGGACTGGAGTATATTGATGTTGTGATGAGGAGAGGTAGATTGAGGTGGTTTGGCCATGTGGAGAGGATGGGGGGATGACAGTTGGGTGCAGAAAGTGAGAAATGTTAACACTGGGGGCAAGGTTGTGAGAGGCAGACTGTAAAAGACCTGGGATGAGGTAATAGAGTGTGACCTCAGGGAAAAGGGGCTGAATAGTGAGGCTGCCAAAGATCGAGCAGCATGGAGAGCTGCCATTAGGTGACAAAGGCCGATGCATGCAAGCATGTTGGGGCCTTTATAAACAAAACTACTGATTATTGACTGCAGCTGATAGGGGGTATGAAGCAAGGAGGTGTGTGTGTATATTTATGTCTGTGAGTTGGAGTTATGATTCTAGGGGCTTGGATGGTGAGTGAATGGGAGTGTGGCCCATTTAGTTGGGCAGACTGTGGTGTTAGTTTTTCATTGTCAATTTTTTTCTGGCTCCCTGGACCCTACCTCACCCTATCCTTAGCTGGGAAAAGAAGTCAGGATGATGGTGAGATGAGGGTGATGATGATGATGATGACGAAATTTAAGGATTGTCTGCATTGTAGTGGTAGGTGGTGGTGACCATCATCCACTCACTTGATGTAGTGCTGCCTACTTCTTTCTTAGCCTTCATCATTCTTTTTCTTTGCCTGCCCTCCTCTCCTCATGTTTCTCCCATCTTTCCTGTCACTTATTATTGCTTTTCTTTCCTTTACAGGTGGCTTTACATTGAGTGACAAGCCAAATGGTTTCCTGTAAGCCAAGATACCATTTACAGCGCTAGGTGGTAACCATATAACCAAACCATATGTGCTCCCTAAGTGTCAACAAGTGGGTTGGTGGAGGGTTAGTGCCCCTCCCCATAAAACAATTAACTCAGAGTCAAATGGCCACCCCTTACAGGATTATGGCGTCTGGCAATAGATAGATAGATAGATAGTCTGGATTGTGATGTGTGAGATGATTAAGTGTGTTGTTCTGAGGTGGGGGCTGCAGTGGAATGACTTTAATAATGATTTAATAATAATGAATAATACTAATAATACTCCACCATCCACCCCACAGATGGTGTCTCTTCCCAACGGACACCCCAAAGGAACTACTGAAGGTGACGTCGGCAGAGGGAGGCAAACAAGTGGACGAGGCAATCACGTGGTTCTCCGTCATCTACCCACGCACACAACTACCATCTTGGCCAGAGAAGTATAAGCCTGTGAGTGGATGGAAATTTGAATATACTGTACTGTCAGACTAAAGTTCAGTCTCCTCCCCTGCCTCTTGCTCATTTCTGGGTTCATAGATGTATTAATGAGACATAAACCCATATTCTTGTGGGTTAAGGAAGCTTCCTAACACCTCTTCCCAAGCAGTCTCTTTTGCTTATTACACTGTGGCATCATCTGTTACTTAAATTATTTCAATATTACCATATTCTGTTTAAATAATGTACAAAACAATATTACCCAATCATATTCGAAAATAAATCATTAAGGAAGAGATGTTAGGGAGCTTTCTTAACTGTAGAGAATACGAGCAGTAGTGGACAGAAGTGTATATTATTACCGATAAATGACTAATAACATAGGCTACACTTCAGTTTGCTACGTCACATTCAAGTGTCTCTGTCCAGCGTTGAAACAGAGGAAGGTGAGGTGAACAGACTTTAGAATTTTGTTGTACTTTTGTGAGTTGGTGGAAGCTTCGGATGTGTTGGTATGAGTTGATGGGATTTTTAGATGCATTGTGGAGACTGATGGTAAGAGGGAGGCAAGTTTGATGATGGAAAGTGAAGAGCCTCCTGTCTTTTTGTCAGCCTTTATCCTAGCCCTCCTCTCATCATCCCATTGCCATTTTCATGTTCGTCTTCCTCTCCTCTGGGTCTTGATCATGAGTTCACTTCTTCCTCTTTTTCTTCCTTTCCTCATTCATCAATTCACTATGACTTTCTTCCTATCCTTAGTCCTTTCCTGACTCATTCATCATTTCTGCTCCAATTTCTTCCCCACTTCTTTCCTTTGCTCATTCCTTCCACTTTGTTCCTCGCTTCTTTCCTTTACTCATTCCTTCCCATTTCTTCCTCACTTCAATCCCTTCCTCATTCCTTCCACTTTCTACCTTGCTTTTTTCCTCTGCTTATTCCTTCCACTTTCTTCCTTGCTTCTTTTCTTTGCTCATTCCTTCCACTTTCTTCCTCGCTTCTTTCCTTTGCTCACTCCTTCCACTTTCTACCTTGCTTTTTTCCTTTGCTCATTCCTTCCACTTTCTTCCTTGCTTCTTTCCTCTGCTCATTCCCCCAATATCTCCCTCACTTCTTCCTTTTGCTCATTTTTCACTTCTCCTCCAGTTTCTTCCTCACTTCTTCCCTTCACCCATTCCTCCACCACTTTCAGATTGAGCTAGTTCAGAATGCCGGGGAGACGGTGTTCGTGCCTGGCGGGTGGTGGCACGTGGTCATCAACTTGGACAACACCATTGCCATCACCCAGAACTTCTGCTCCATGACTAACTTCCCCGTCGTCTGGCACAAGACTGTTCGCGGCAGACCAAAGCTGTCCAGGAAGTGGCTTAGAGTCCTCAGGGTAAGAGAGACAGACAGATAGATAGAGAGAGGGTAAGAGACAGACAGACAGACAGACAGAGAGGGTAAGAGAGAGACAGACAGACAGACAGAGAGGGTAAGAGAGAGACAGACAGACAGAGAGAGGGTAAGAGAGAGACAGACAGACAGACAGAGAGGGTAAGAGAGAGAGAGACAGACAGACAGAGAGGGTAAGAGAGAGAGAGACAGACAGAGAGAGGGTAAGAGAGAGAGAGACAGACAGACAGAGAGGGTAAGAGAGAGAGAGACAGACAGACAGAGAGGGTAAGAGAGAGAGAGACAGACAGAGAGAGGGTAAGAGAGAGACAGACAGAGAGGGTAAGAGAGAGAGAGACAGATAGAGAGAGGGTAAGAGAGAGACAGACAGACAGAGAGGGTAAGAGAGAGAGAGACGGACAGAGAGAGGGTAAGAGAGAGACAGACAGACAGACAGAGGGTAAGAGAGAGAGAGACAGACAGAGAGAGGGTAAGAGAGAGACAGAGAGAGAGACAGACAGATAGATAGAGAGAGGGTAAGAGAGAGACAGACAGAGAGGGTAAGAGAGAGAGAGACAGATAGAGAGAGGGTAAGAGAGAGAGACAGACAGACAGAGAGAGGGTAAGAGAGAGACAGACAGACAGACAGAGGGTAAGAGAGAGACAGACAGATAGAGAGAGGGTAAGAGAGAGACAGACAGATAGAGAGAGGGTAAGAGAGAGACAGACAGATAGAGAGAGGGTAAGAGAGAGACAGACAGATAGAGAGAGGGTAAGAGAGAGACAGACAGATAGAGAGAGGGTAAGAGAGAGAGACAGACAGATAGAGAGAGGGTAAGAGAGAGACAGACAGATAGAGAGAGGGTAAGAGAGAGACAGACAGATAGAGAGAGGGTAAGAGAGAGACAGACAGATAGAGAGAGGGTAAGAGAGAGACAGACAGATAGAGAGAGGGTAAGAGAGAGACAGACAGATAGAGAGAGGGTAAGAGAGAGACAGACAGATAGAGAGAGGGTAAGAGAGAGACAGACAGATAGAGAGAGGGTAAGAGAGAGACAGACAGATAGAGAGAGGGTAAGAGAGAGACAGACAGACAGAGAGGGTAAGAGAGAGACAGACAGATAGAGAGAGGGTAAGAGAGAGACAGACAGAGAGGGTAAGAGAGAGACAGACAGAGAGGGTAAGAGAGAGAGAGACAGATAGAGAGAGGGTAAGAGAGTGTCTAAGAGGGTAAGAGAGAGAGAGACAGATAGAGAGAGGGTAAGAGAGAGAGAGAGACAGATAGAGAGAGGGTAAGAGAGAGAGAGACAGATAGAGAGAGGGTAAGAGAGAGAGAGACAGATAGAGAGAGGGTAAGAGAGAGAGAGAGACAGACAGACAGAGAGAGGGTAAGAAGAGAGCGACAGATAGAGAGAGGGTAAGAGACAGACAGATAGAGAGAGGATAAGAGACAGACAGACAGATAGAGGGAGGGTAAGAGAGAGATAGACAGAGAGAGCGTAAGAGACAGACAGAGAGATAGAGAGAGCGTAAGAGACAGACAGAGATAGAGAGAGGGTAAGAGTGAGACAGACAGATAGAGAGAGGGTAAGAGAGAGAGACAGACAGAGGGTAAGAGAGAGAGAGGGACAGAGACAGACAGATAGACAGACAGAGGGTAAGAGAGAGAGAGAGACAGAGACAGACAGATAGACAGAGCATGGGGTTTTGAAAACTAAGAGCAAGTTAGAGAGGGAGCGGGGGAGAGAGAGAGAGAGAGAGATTGTTATGATTGTGAAGACATGTGACGTTCAGGTCATGAGTGTTAGTTTTTCAGTGTTGGATCAAGACTTATGTTAACCCTTTACAGAATTTCATTGTTTTTGTCTCATTTATTAACATCCTTTTGTGTGTGTGTGTGTGTGTGTGTGTGTGTGTGTGTGTGTGTGTGTGTGTGTGTGTGTGTGTGTGTGTGTGTGTGTGTGTGTGTGTGTGTGTGGAGTCCATAGTAATTCTTTTTTGTTTTCATACCTCTTGTAGTAAAAGAAAAGACTATTAAAGGTCCACTGTTACCAGTAAAGCAGATTTGCAGACATATGCAAACTTTTATCGATAGCATCAGTTGAATTAAAAAAAAAAAAAAAAAAAGTCATTTATGAATCCATTTTTTTTTTTTTTTTTTTTTTTTTTTTTTTTTTTTCATGGGGCAACGTAGGATTGGATGATGGATGGATGGATTTTTTTTTTTTTTACAGGAGAAGAGGCCAGACTTAGCGGCCATTGCAGACGGTATCGACACCTCCAAGAGCTCAGGTATGGCCTCGGACTCTTCATCGGATTCATCGTCGTCGTCTTCATCATCGTCATCATCATCATCATCAGACAGCGAGAGTGATAGTGGCCAAGAGAGCCTCCCGGAGCACAAGAAGAAGAGGTAAGAGAGAGAGAGAGATAGAAAGAGAGAGAGAAGAGGTGGGAGAGAGAAGTAGAGAGAGTGTGAGAGGTATTATTTGAAGTGTAACAGGGATTTTTCTGTTATTTTTCTATACACTTATCAGTGAGAAAGTTGAAAATTATTCCGTATGATGAAGACTCTTTATATTTTTATTAAATTGAGTGAATGTGTCTGTCTTCTGGAATGATAAAAGTGCGAGAAAGAAGGTGGGGGTAAGAAGAAAGAAAATGGTATGTGAAAGAGATGGTTAAGGGAAAAAATAGTAGTGAGAGAGAGAGAGAGAGATTTAAGAAAAAAATGTGAGAGAGAGGGAGGGAGAGTAGAAAAACAGGGTGAGAGAGAGTGCAAGAGAAGAAAATTAGTATGAGACAGCAGAAAAAATAGTATGAGGGGGAGGAAGCAGAAAAAACAGAGCGAGAGAGAGTGAGAGATAAAAGAATAGTAAAGAGAGAGAGAGAGAGAGATAAAAGAATAGTAAAGAGAGAGAGGGAAAGAGAGAGAATCACACTAACACCCTCCTTTCCCTCCCATTCCAGACGAAGGAAGTACACGTCCCCCTCCCGCTCCTGAGAGAACGTCAGCCTAGGTCTTTTCAAGTGTGTAAAGTGTAGTCATAGCAATAGTGTTTGGGGGCCATGTTCTGGGGGCCATAGGAGCTGCCCGGCCAGCTCTTCCTCATCAGTTTATATTACCTATTACACCTTGATATTCGCATGTACCGCATTTGTATCTTTGTAATCTGTATTAATTGAATTTACAGGAAACATACAGGAATTGCATACTGAACTTTAATGGTGTCTGGTATGTTATGTTGGACTTAAACAACTTGTGCACAAATAACATCCTCCTCCCCCTCGTCATCATCATCATCACGTGTTCCCCTCCGAAAGATGAAGTGAAGTAGGATCCAACAAAATGGGGAAAGAGGAGGTAAAAAATTGGGAGAACTATCAATATCCCGGTGAAAAGGGCAACACACTCACACACACACACACACACTCACACATCATTCATGCCTGTGGAATCCTGGGTCCACCTCACAGACAAAAATATCAGACAAATAGCATACAAGAGATCATTAACCCCTTCTGTTTGGTGGATTTGGTTTGTAGTTTTACCATCAGCAGACACTTTTACACGACTATGGAGAGGCTTTGTGAACTAGCTCCATGGTGCACCAGAATCAAAATTGAGGAAATGGAGAATAGAATACAGAATTTTGGACATGTGGTGCCTTCAGGGTGTCTCCAAGGACTGCCTCATAGTATTTTTATGATGTTGCTCTGTGGTGGAACTCAGGAAGCAACAAGAGTAAAAGGCTTCATTGTCGAACATCCTTTATTATTATTATTACTGAGTTCAGCATGTGTGGAATTATTGCCCAGAGCTCCTCATTCTAGTCTTCAGTAATCCCTTCACACTGGAGTTCCTTCACAGTTAAATAAAGTCATTTGGTGGTAGCCTAATTAAAATGAGATGTACAGTAAGGGTTACAGGGTGGTCTGTTAATAGCACTCCTTTAGAAACTCACCTGGAGTCATCCTGTGTGTTGCAGGGATAGCTCAGGCTGCTGGTTTGGGTGAAGTTTTGGCAGTTGGGGTAGGAGTGGGATAAATGTAATAGGGTAGACATTGATAACACTGACTGAGCTGGTCATGCAACACAAGAAATGGCCTGACAAAGTGGAAGAGGAGTGTTGTATATGGCTTACCCCGTACATTAGTAAAATCAAGGTGTTAAAGGTGACATATGGAGAAGTAAACTGATAAGGAAGAGATAGCAGGACACCTAAAGCCACCAGAACCTGCCCCCAGTGTAACAGCAAGATGGCCATACGCCTCGCAGTGACAGAGATGGGACGCAGGAAAAGGACACTGTGGTGGGTGAGTCAGAGTGGGGATGAAATTAGGTTAAGGGACTGTGTTTATGCTGGATGGTGGTGGTGGAAGGAGGAGAGAGTGACTGAGAATGAGGTGGGATGAGGAGTAAGTGTAAGGGGAAAAATGAGAGTAAGTTGGAATAAAGCATAGGAATAAGAGAAAGAAAGAGTGTTAGGTCGGAGAATAAAGTGTAGGAGGATCAGATGGAGAAATAAGAGGAAATAATGAATACTCCCCTTCCCCAGTAGAGAAACCCTGGGCCAGTTATCATTTCAGTCACTCAAAGGTGAAAGAAACATTAGGGAAGGGTGAAGATTAGGGTGAGTTAATAATGAGGTGATGAGGAAGACATTTAGAGATAATACTGTACATATCAGTGGTACATGGCTTTGTCTACACTGGGAGGCAGGGATACCGATTATTGGTTTTACCTATTCAGTTACGAGCATGCTGGTGGATGCTGATAAATAGTGAAAAGGTGACCAGTGACTCTCAGAACCCAGTGAAATAACTGTTGGAGCTCAACAGCCTATTCAGAATATTATGTGAGTTTCATAATTGTTGAACTTAAAAGTGGAGCATATATATATATTTTTAAATCCACAACTGTTCATGTAGTGAGAAAAGGGAATCTGAGAATTAGTCTCCCCCCTCTCACCAATCCTCCCTCACCTTGTTCTTGGGCAGCCTTTTTCCAGCCACCACATGCTCTTGATCGGTGAAAATGCTGTAACATACATTTGTAAGATACTGTTACTCTGAAGTGGTAGGCTCACGACTGGCGATTGACATGTTCCTGAGTGTTGTAAGATAATTGGTATAGCTTGTACAGTTGGCTCCAGGAGTCGTATTACCCATGCCATCCAGCTTTCGCTCGTGTGGCAACAGCGCACAATGTCTCCAATCCCTACCCCTCTGTCCCAGCCCTTCACTCTCCTCACCACTACCATTAACTGCCACCACTCATACAGTGTTAGCCTTGTATTCTAAACAGAATGTAGTAGCCATAATTCATGATCTTATTATATTTTCCATTCATGACATTGCCCTGCAGACAGCATCAAAGTTGAAATTACCGGTAATTACAGTACAAGCTGGGTTATCAGGCCAAAGTGAGAATGAAATGGCAAAACAACTTCTGAACTTCAAGGATACAAACACCCTATAGTTTATGAGTACTGAGGCCTTTGTGAGATTTTAGGGCCTGGATATCCCCATCAGCTCCTACTCTTTTGCCCCTGGAAGCATGCAAGTCAGTGACTGATGGGAGATGGAATAATAATAATATTACCCATTATACATCAGCTGAAATGTTGGATAGCATCATTCCTTTTTCTCTCATCCCATCATCTCCCACTCATGCTTCTTTGGTGCTTCACTTTCCTGTTCTCCTGACTACCTCCCCTCACCCTACCCCCTCCATCATCCTGCCTATTCCACCATGCTATCACTTTCTTCTTCAAAGGCAGTATATATTGCAAGTAACACCATATACCCTCATAGAGTTTCCATATTATATTACAGTATATCCTTTGTGCATCATTCAACAGCATGTTAATATGTCGTTTTATTGTAGCAAACTGTTTAATAATAAAATTCTCTGCTTTCTGCCTCCTACCCACACGAGTAGTGCGCCGTTGCCACATCGACAAGACAGGGATGGCAGGGGGTAACAGGACTCCTAAAGCTGACTGTACTGTCACTCAAAAGAATGTCTTTACGTGAACGCAGGACTCCATAATGAGCAGGGCAGTTCGAACAGTTTTGGCATTCCATATTTCGTCATTTGTTGTGTCAAAATGACTTGCGTCACTTTAGTAAGGATATTTTTTTGAGTGATAGTACAGTGTAATTAATCATTC
This sequence comes from Coenobita brevimanus, assembly GCF_032717465.1. Taxonomy (NCBI): domain Eukaryota; kingdom Metazoa; phylum Arthropoda; class Malacostraca; order Decapoda; family Coenobitidae; genus Coenobita; species Coenobita brevimanus. The sequence goes on from NC_136976.1 coordinate 4,170,639, forward strand.
TCAGTATCCAGGCCATATAGGAAACATTACCATTATTTTCATTTATATAGAACCATCGCTATTTTTTTCACTTATATAAAATATTTCAGCAATTCTAATATCATAAATCATGAAAGAAAAAAAAATAATAATTTCTCTCACTGTCAGTTATAAGCTCTGTGCAAGTTCTGGAAGCTTAATTTTTTACTTTAACAATTAGGAACTGAGTTGTATGACAAGGCTAACTAAGGACGTTTACAAAAATAGGGCTAACCACCAGGTGCTTAGACCTCATTAAAAAAAAAAAAAAAAAAAAAAAAAAAAGGTAAAACAAGATTTTAAAAAATAGAACACAATTTAAAAAAAGAAAGACATTGAGAATGTTTGTGGCAAATAAAATTATTGTCTGACCTGCATCTTGACTGTATTTTTGTTGGTAAAGTTTTTGGGTAAAATAAGTACCTCAGTATTTTGCAGGGGTTGATTATTTGTTTCCTTTTGTCTACATTTTATCACAGCCGACTTACAGACCAATGATTTACATTGGTGATTTTCTTTTATCATTTCTGTTATTGTATATCTAATTTTCATGTGTACAGTATTTGTAAGTTTCAGTGCACTCAAACCTCATCTTCTCTTTGTATGCATGTTATGACCCCAGTAAACTTTCAGGTATCCATTGTAATTCAGCCAAGCCCAATGCCGAATAAAGTGAAATGCTGGATATTGCATAATACCCCTCCATCAGCTCAACATTTGGTGTCGAGCCAGATATTGTGTTACAGTCTGTCTTGACCCTCCATCCTAAAAACTTTCCCAAGAGTAAAAAATGAAAACTAAGCACAAAATACAATAGAATAATGATAGAGTACAGTAATACAGCTCCAGTCGGCTGCTGCTTACAAGCCAGTTGTTACACCTCAACGCCGGATGTTGCGTAGAACCACTGGTTACATCCCGTTTTGGCGCCAGATGTTGCATAATTTCGCCGGATATTGCTTTAATAGAGCCGAGCCAGCAGCGCCAGATATTGCATTGGGCCGGATATTGCGGTGATGGATAATTGAGAGTTTATTGTCACTACACTACAAACCCCCAAATTCCAGAAGCTTTTAATTTCCAGAGTACTTTTTCATGGTTTAGAGGGGTGTTGTTGTAACCTCTCCTCTCACAAACAGTGCATATTTTGAAGACAGAGTTCTTCTGTAGGCATGTGTAAGGGTAGATGAAAGGTTACTAGTGCAAGGTACTATATTTTATTGACTGTGTTCTGGATTTTTTTTTGCATGATATTCTGGTTATAATTCTATATCTGTCTGTAGTCAGACACCATAATCCCATAAGGGGTGGCTGTTTGTCTTTGGGTTAGTTGTTTTACGGGGAGGGGCACTAACCCTCTGCCAATCCACTTGTTGACATGGGAACACGTGTGGAGTGGTTATATGGTTACCACCCAGCGTTGTAAATGGTTTTCTGGCTTACAGGAAACAATTAGGCTTGTCACTTAGTGTAAAGCCACCTGAAAAGGAAAGGCACTTTCCAAAATATTCCATTTGTCATAAAGCCTTTGGAACCAAGGATTTTGGATTTGGGAGTTTGTACTGTATTGCCATTTCCTTGTGCTTAGTTTGTAGCATTATTTACATTCGTTGAAAAGTGTATTGACTCCGTTGAGTGGGGGATGGATTTGGAGGGGTTTGGTCTCAACTTGATTTACCCCTAAAGTTAGTCTTACTTGAATTCCACTTATGTGTTGTTTTTGTCCAGTACCAGAAACGTATTAGAAGAGGTTTAAGTGTACAGAAATGAGGTAGATTTTATGGTTGGTGGCTCATTATCCAGGCCAATGGTAAACCATGTATTATTTTCATTTGCATATCAAAGCTTAGATTAAAGTTATGTTTTGTTTTGGACCTGCGTATCGCCTGTTTAAATTCTAAGCCTGTTTTGTTGTAGTACAGTACTGTGTGTTGCATTACCTTTATTTTTTTATTTTTTTCTCAGCTACCAAGTTGCATATTCAAACTTGACAATTTTTCTGCCTGTTTAATTATTATGTGTTGCTTATTCAGACTTGATCGAATTTCTGTTTGTTTTAGTGGTACTGTATGTATTGCTTATTCAAACTCAGACACACTTGGTTTTGTTTTTAGTACTGTATATTGCATAGCCTGACAATTTATTTTTATTATTATTATTATTATTATTTCACTACTGTATGTTGCCTGTTCAAGCTCGGGCAAAGTTTTCATTTGTTTACTGTGGTATGATGTTATACTCTTGGGTTTGATTATTCACGAAGCCATTCTTGAACCACTGTTTTATTTTGACATAAACATTGTACCCATAATTGACTAAATGTTTTTCCAGCCCATACAGCATGTTGACACCTTTTCAGTATTATCCTCCCTACCTCCAGACACCTTTATTCAGCTGGGGGGAACCATTTGTCATAAAAGGGTTCAGTGTTTCTTAATTTTAACTCTACCCATTTTTCTCTAAATTGGTCTAAAATTGACACCTCTCCATCATGAATATTTAATTGCAGCAGTAGATTAACATTAAGATATATAGTAAACTCTCAGTTATCAAGCATAATTCAGCCAAGCACTATGCCGGATATTGCATAATAACCCCCATCGGCTCAGTATTCGGCGCTGAGCTGGATGTTGCATTATTATCCGTCTCAACCCTCAATCCTAAAAACTTTCCCGTGAGTAAAAGATCAAAATTAAGCATAAAATACAATAAAGTAATGATAAAATACAGTAATATAGCACCAGTTGACTGCTGTTTACGAGCTGGTTGATACACTTCAATGCTGGATGTTGCATAGAACCACCAGTTACATCCCGTTTCAATGCCAGGTATTGCATAATTTCACTTGATATTGCATTAACAGAGCCAAGCTAGCAACGCTGGATATTGCATCAGGCCGGATGTTGTGACGACAGATAATTGAGAGTTTACTACTGATCGTGAAGAAGTGCTATGGAAAGGATATAGAGCCATAATGTGTTGTGTTTGGGGGGTGCTCCTCCTTCCTTCATTCCTTCCTTCCTCTTCTGGCTTCTTTCCTTCATGCTTTCCTCTTCCTTCTGTTTACGGGTGACTCTACATTGAGTGACAAGCCAAATGGCTTCCTGTACACCAGGAAACCATTTACTACGCTAAGTTGTCATTTTCATTTTTGTCATTTTGTTTTTGAAGGCTCCAACATGCTTGTATGCATTGGCCTTTGTCACCTTATGGCGGCTGTCCATGTTCCTCGATCTCTGGCAGCTTCCTTATTTAGTCCCTTAACCCTGAGGTCACATTCAGTGACCTTGTCCTAGGTCTTTTTCGGTCTACCTCTCACTACCTTACCCCCAACATTAACACTTCTCACTTTCTGCACCCAGTTATTCCCAATCCTCTCCACATGCCCACCCACATGGACGGTAACCATATAACCAGATTATGTTACCTGGTGGTTTAGTGGATAATTACGGTGCTCCAATCGGATTGAGCCTTTGCAGGCTTATATCCAAGGGGTGGTTGGAATTTATTGCTCACGTAATGCCACTCAGGGATGAGTGAGGCTGGTCACTCTTATCTTAAATGTCAGTACCAACTTGCCCAGCCCTGGGCTCCTATGCTCCTCATGGGGCAACATAGGGTTGGATGACGATGATGGTATGTTGTCTTCCACCACTGACCTACGTGAAATGGGCTGTAAAAAGATGAACATGTAGGGTACGTTAGAGTATACCAGAGACCTTCCCGTGGGCAGAATATGTGTTTGGAGGTAGGAAGAATATGTAAAAAAAAAAAAAAAAAAAAAAAAAAAAAAAAAAAAAAGTGAAGGGTGTTGATTACAGTATGGTATTTGAACATTGACAATAATATGTTCATGCATAATTATAGTTGGAACAGTACAGTATATGGTTTTATGTATTAATTCCTATCTTAAGTCATTTCCATAAATCTGTGTTTGACATGGAAAAAGGTTGGATATGGTTAAATATTATGATTACTGAAAAAAAATTATATAATATACTTAAGCCCCGTCCACACGAGCGGGCAATGCCCACAGGCGCAAGCGAGCAGTTTGCCTGTTGACGGGCACAAGCGGTGAGCCCGTCAACAGGCAAACTGCTCGCTTGTGCCCGCGGGCATTGCCCGCTCGTGTGGACGGGGCTTTACAGTTGCTGATTATGTTAAAGCTATTTTATAGACCTATGTGACATTACATGGATAGTTCAAATTTGACAGTTGAAAGAATGAGTTGTAATTATGTGGTATTGTTGATTGAATAAATACTGCTTTGAGATGTGTCAAGAGCCAAGAAGATTTTAACAATAAATGGAGAAAGGCCAAAAGCAGAGCACAGGGCAGAAATAAAATGCATCCTATTTATTCTGCTTTCAGTCTTTATCTGTTTACTTCATTTAAATGCTTTGTTGCAGAGGCCTTGGTCGGTTGCCAAAGAAAGCCTTAGAAAACAGGATGTAGGGTATGGTTTAAAGAGGAAGACAGTATGTGATGTGGAGGAAAAATTGCTAGGGGTGTTGCTGAAAGAGGGGGACAGTATGTGATATGAAAGAAAAACTACTAGAATATAGTTAGCAACAAGTTGTGTCGCCTTTTCTTGTCTCTTCATGGACCTTGATAATCAGTCAGCCATGTGACTCCATGGCAGTTTACATTGATTGCTGCACAATAAACCCTTGCTTCACTGTACCCCACTAGACCTAATATCAGATTTAAGAACACTTTGAGGACCCCTGGAGTAACCATCTCATGTATTGGATACCATCTGGTAAAAGGGAAAACCACACAGATTTATAGGATAACTCTGGGCCCTCCGCACGTTTTTATGTTTAACGTATAGTATGTGTTTCTTGGGTGTATGACAACCTACCAAATCCAACTGGAACACATCTTACACGCAGGGTGACTCAGAATACATTTACCAGCACCAATGGCAGTTTTTCCCACCCACTTGGGCTAGTCATGAAGTAGTACTATGACAAGGGTGTGAAATTATGGGCAGAGTTAGTGTAAATTGGGTACTGTTTTAATTTTTAGCACTAGAATATGCTGTTTTTCTTATTTGTTTTCCATTATTTGCTTGAAATCCCACTTCAGGGGGGGAACTATCAGACTTATTGGTTTATTGGCTTTAATGGATCGGGCTTCCCCCCCCCCCCAGTTGATCCGGTATAGAGAGGGTCTACTGTATTTGGCCTAAGATCAATGCCAGTATTTTCGCTTACTACAGATTCAGATTAATTTCAGAACCTGTGGAGAGAAAAATGGGAGAGGAGACAGCATTGTTGTGGATTGGACATGGTGAGAGGAGGAGTAATAGTGAGGGAAGCACTGAAAGTATCTTGGAGGCAGTCTGTCATGGTCATCCCTTTTTAGTGGTTTCCATAGTGAGGGCAGTATATCAAATACAGTGTTGACTCTCTGGCCTCTATTCTTGTTGGGTAAGGAAGCTCCCTAACGTCTCTTCCTTACTGATTTATTTTTGGAGATGGCTGGTTAATATCCTTTTTTACAATTTTTGTGCAGAGTATGGCAATACCAGAATGATGTAAATGACTCAGAAAAGTACAGGAAGGTGTAATAAGCAAAATAAATCACTAAGGAAGAGATGTTAGGGAGCTTCGTCAACTGTCGAGAATACGGGATTTGTATTTAGATTAAGTCGTTGGTTCTCAGATTTGTGTGTTATATAGAGGAAGTAGTGTTTAATATATAGTATTGGAACAAGGAAGAAGAGTGGTTGAGAGTGGGAGAGCTGGGGAGGACACAGCAGCCTGGATACTCATTTGTCATAGAGCATTCAGATGAGCCAAGCATCAGTGGAAGTGATAGATGTACAGGCAGGTCCCTGTATGTGAGTGGGATGTGTTAACAGAGGACTGCTCAGATGGCAGAAAATTGTATAACGGATAGAATAAAAAAGGATTATGAAATAAAACAGAGTGCGTAGCGTATGGGAACAATGGGGTTAGGCTGCCTTACACTGCTCACATTACGAAATTTGGGTGCAAGTTGCTCATTTTCAAATCACTGGTTTCTCATATAGCGGATGCCCGTACAACGGAACCCGCCTGTACTGTATGGGTAACATCCTCACATCCTTATATTTGTCATCATGTACAGAACAGGTATTTCACAAAGTGCACAAGTGCTATTTAGAAGCTTGCTTGTCTTAGACCATTCAGAGGAGCAGTGTGAGTGGAAATAATTGATACACTATAAATAACCTCCTACACCTTTATTTTGTGACCATGTATGGGACAGGTATTCCATAATGTACCCAAGTGCTATTTATCATCATCATAATCATCCTTATCATCCAGTATCCCACCAATACAGAGATGGCAGTATCCACAAATAGGAAACCAGAGGAGTGGAAACTCTTAGATGGTGCGCGATGACAAGACGTACATATCCATACACTCATCTTTCATGTGTATGTTTTTATTATGTAAGTTTTGGCCTTTTCAGTCTGTTTTGTGATCACCATGCCTTCATCCCCCCCCCCCTTTTTTTTAGTATCCAGATGATTTCATTAAGCTTAAGATTTCATTTTTTTTTTTTTTTTCCTTCCCCCCCTCCCTTCCCCAATGCATCAGACTCTGGGCATAGGCCTAAAAGTCTATTCCTTATGGCCCAGCTCTCCTACATACCACACACCTCCACATGTCACCACTGGAGGGGTTAAATATAGCCTTCATTAACCCTCTCACTTCCAGGTGGCTCACTGATGCAAGGATAAGCAAAAAAAATAAGTAAATAAAAATAAATAAATGATTGTAGTGGAGGGCTGAATCAATTATCCCCCCATTTAGTTCCCCTCTGGGTTGTTTAGTTGGTTAAATAGTGGAAAGGCCATAATATTTTGAATTGTTACAGCATTGTACAAGGAACTTTGTAGAGTATCTCCGAATGCACCAAAATTGAAGTCAAGGAAACATAGGATATAATACGAAATTTTAAAATCGTGGCACCTTTGGCGTTCCTCCACAGAGTGCCTGGTATTATTCACATAATGATGATTTGTGGGGAAACTTTAAAAGCACCATAGGTAAAAAAAAATTGCTTAACCTCATTTACATGGTTTATCAAGTTTGGCACGGAGCTCCTCCTGTTGACCGCAGTTACCTATTAGTACTGTACTGCTTATTTATTAATGACAGGTTGTAATAGCCCACCTTAAACACTGATCCTGTTACATCCTCTTGTTAATGTAGCCTGTATACAACTTGTTAACCATCATGACTGAAAGAGCACAAATTCAGTACCACCCCCATTGCAGTAGGTCGGGGCGTGTGGATATGATGGGGAAAAAAAGTCATAATTACGTGATGGCCACATGTCTTTTAGACCTGCAGTGGTGAGGGGGGGAAGGGGTTCTAGCCCCACACAGATGATGGTGCTTTGTGGTACGACATTCTTATAATTAGCCAGTGTTGCCTTTTGTTAATTTACCTTTGTCTCACCTTCAAGTCTCAGCTGGTGTAATTCCAGGCTGTATTTATTTTTGTGATGTATCCATATATGTAGTTGCAGGTATTATAAGTATTGTATACTGTAATTTCAATATAGCAGTGACTTTTTTAGGAACCAATGCCAGGATTATGGGATGTTGTTGTGAGTTTGGAAGAAATTTTGGAATATGGTGAAATATACTATACTGTAATTTCAGTATAGCGCTTTAAACTAAATAATAATAATAAGCAGCAGCAGCCAGTGCTAGGATTGTGGAATGTTGAAGTATTGTGAGTTTGAGGAAGGAAATTTTGGCATGTAGTTAAATTTCAGAGTATGATGGAATGGTAATATGACTAATGGAATGTTCATACCCTATGTGGCCAGATTAGTTGAATGATAGGGTTTTGAAATGCCATATTTTTGTGTAGCCAGAATATTCTAATGCTGATATAATGAGACCACTATAGTTATTAATTTGAATAACGGAATTCCAGATAGTGTGGCAGGAATAATGGCAATAGGTATTATTTTGCTCTGTGTGAGTCGGATACGTTTATGTGAAGCTACAGAACGTGGTGAATGATTTTGGCGTATCAGATAGAGCCAGGATTCCGGGGGCTTGAATGATGAGTGAATGAAAGCATGGCCCATTGGATTGGCAACTTTGGGCTGTCTGGACGTTGCTACTCCTCACCCTGCCCTAGGGTGGGAAAGGAGGTCTGGATGATGATGATATTATTATTATTTTTTCTTTTCTTTTTTTTACCAGAAAGTGTGTCTGTGGGTATAATTGAATCCATTTGAGTAAGGGTATTGTATGAATGAAATCCATTTGAGTAAGGAACTTGTACGACTTTTTGAAAATCATTATGATCACCTAAATTTGTATCTACAGTATGGGCAAAATTAAATCTGTTTAAGGTAGGGTATTATAGGATGTTTATTTATTTATTTTTTTTATTGTGTCCCTGGTTGTAATTAAGTTCATTTGAGTAATTACAAGACAGATGACACACAACTCAGGACGTAACGTGGTGCCACCTTTATGGACAGTGTCGTAAAGGGTAACCAAAAGGTGCTCGTCAGTGCTCTGCCTCGTTTCCCCTCACTTGATGCACTTAATGGTCACTTCATTACTCTGTGTGCTATGTTGTGGATGATATAACTCCCACTTTCACTCAGACTTGGTCATGATTCACTAAAAAGTTGCTGTTCTGTCAGAAATATGTATGTGTTTTATTTCCTGCTTGATGCTGGAGAGGGATGCCTTCAAGTGGTAGCATTGTTATAGACAGGTGGCTCCACTGCCCTTGCTATACAGTCATCCCTCAGCTCCCTCCCTATCCCCTGAAAGAAGGATGGTGGGCAGCAGGAGGGCAACTTCAGCCTGCAGTCCAAAGGTTTGCACTTCAGATGAACCTGGGGCTTTAACAACTACTGCCGCAATCCCACAGTCAAGCCAGAAATATGTGCATCATTTAGATTTGCATTCTCAGTGGCTTAAGAACTTGATTTCTGCATGTGGTGCTTCAGTAATTTTATATAATCTTTACCACCTGTATCAGTTTACAAAAGCATAAATATCATAAAGAGAATAGTGAACTGTATTATGGAGCCTTTATAAACAAAGTGAAACAAATATGTAAAATTAAATGCTAATGATGAAGTGTTTTCAAGGACCTGTGATTAAGGGAGAGATTGTGGTGGATGATTATAGGGTTTAAATTGCCTCCACTTAGCTAACTAGGCTTGTATATGAATGATGTCAGGTATTTTTTATTATAATAATAATTATTATTATTATTATTAGTTTTTTTTTATTTTTTTGGGTAAGTGTTGAAAATGTGTCGAGCACCAGTGAATTCCTTACTGGAAGAACTGGCACTCATGACGAACAAAAAGCTGGACTCATATACTTGTTGGTTAAGGAGGCTCCCTGGCACCACTTCAATAGCGATATATTTTTGGATATGGCTGGTTAATATCCTTTTGTACATTGTTTATGCAGAGTATGGTGATATTTGAATGATTTACATAATGCAGAAGAGGTAGGAAGGCGTAGTGAAATAAATCACAATAGGAAAAGGTGTTAAGGAGCTTTCTCAACAGAGGAGAATACAGGCCTTGGTATGCCACTTCTTGACGGGATAAGCATCTGGCAGTAGATAGACAGACAAATATCAAACGATACGGTATTTAGTGTGGAGACAGTGAAACGAGAGTACCATGTGGTTTGTTGTCATGGCCTGCACACACACCTGAGAACATACTGTAGTTTGAGGATATATAAAAAGGGAATATATAATTTAATGCATTGTAATAATACCCATTTATTTTGTCCATAATTAGTAACGATATGGCTGGGATATCATAATACAGGTTTGGTCAGTGTTCAGTTGTTATTCTAATTTACCTTCCTCTGTTCAGTAGTGGGTGTAATTTCAGGTTGCTTCTCACTGTTACAGTAAACATTGGCTATCATGGGTGCAGCTACTGAAACAATTTTTTCGAGGAGCCAAGAAGAATTTTAAAAAATGGAATACTTAAATATTGGTTGGCTGGTAAAATGTGATACCAAAACAGTACATTGTCAACAGTCTTGCTGGGTTTACAGAAGTGTATTGCATATAATTGGCTTAATATACAGAAATATAAGTTATGGGGAAAAGAAGATGCATCAGTATGTTAAGCCATTTACATCTGGTATCTTTTTTTTTTCTTTTCTTTTTTTTTTTTTTTTTTTTTTTAAAGAAGAAATGAGGGAGAATTTCTGTACAGTAATCAACAGTATTTCCAGTTATGTGTGCCACTCATTCACTAACCATTCAAGTCCCCGGAATCCTAACTTCACCACAAAGGCATAGCCATCCACACTTATGTGCTTCAATTTACGTATCAGCTAGGGTCAATCTGATGTTTGTCACCACAAGGTAAAAACAGGGGTGCCAAACCCATCATACCCTCCTCTGTACAGTCTCTTCCAGCCAGCTCTATTTCCTGTTAGTTTTCTGCCCTCGTTTACCGTAATATCAACCCCACCTTCAAACTTACTCAGGTACATTCTTTACACCACCCTTTTCACAGCTCTTCTCTCCCAGTGATCATACCATCTAAGTACGCGCTCATCTCTAGTATCCACAGACTTTCCTACGTCACATCTTTCAGGAATCAGATTATTGCATATCCTGTCCACTCTGCACACAGTTCCTCAATAACCCTATTTCCACTGCTGTTACTTTAAACCTAGTAAGATATTTAGAACACAGATTATGAAGCTAGAATAACAGAATGCTGCAATATTAAGGGGCTGGCACATTTATATACTGAATACCAGAAGACAAAATGTTAGAATATTGAAATAGTTACTAGAATACTGAGAGACTGGAATAAATGGAATATCACACTGTTTTGAGGCCGGAATAATGGAAAACGAATATTGTGAAGCCTGACCAATGGAATGTCATGCAGAATATTTTGTGATCAAAATAAGTGGGTATTAACTATTGTTCTACCTTCACTGGCTTGGTGTATACTGTGTGTCCTCATTTGAAGAAAATGATGATTTGTACTTTTCGCATGTAAGAATAAATATTTATGAATTTGAATTATTTTGTGTTAATCAAGTACCCCTGGTTTATCTGTCCATCTTAGTTTAATTTGTATTGTCTCCATTTTAAGACGAGATATACAATATACTGGCACCCTTTCCGGACTTAAGGCATCCAGCTGTAGATCGGTAAAATATATTAGTCTGACACTACTGAAATGCTTGATATTTAATTTGCTGACTGAAAACATTACATGAAATTCAGACAAGTCATCAACCAGTTTGCTCACCCGCTGTCATAATTAAAGGTTATGTAAAAAGGAAGTGTCAACTTGTTCATGAAACGGAGCCACCAGAATAATGTAATGACCCAACACCATCTGCATCACGTGCAAATTCATAAGTTTATTGTCTATTGTGCTGTACGCGTAGCGTTAGCCAATCTCTTGTGCCCCGCCCTCTTCCAGCTCGCTCGAGCCTTACTACAAAACAGTATCGTATTATTTACTTTCACTTTGATTTCATTTCTGTATGACAAAGGAAGCACTAAAATTTGCTAACTGAATCAAAATCAGTTTGAAAAGAACCAACCCGCCTCCTCCCGCGACTGCAGCTGAATTTTGGCGCCAAGAAAGTTAAGAGCTTGGCAATAACACACCGCAGCTGTGCCGCTGTTACCATTAAACATATTGCGTCATCTATCTCATATTTGGTAAGTTACCACAGTATCATAACCATATTGTAATTTTCCTTATTAATTTCCTTCATTAATTTCATTAAAATTAGAGAGATCGAATACAGCTAGTAGGAAAACGAAATGTCACTGGCTTTGCCTACTCAATACAGTATAATTATTTATACCAACAGTGCCATATAAGAAATTTGATTCTATACACGTGGTCATTCAAATCTTATATAAGGAAAATGGTTGTGTGTGTGTGTGTGTGTGTGTGTAATTCACCGGGTCGGTCAGGATCACTGGATGGTCGTGATCGTCAGCTTTTACCCTCCCGGAAGGGAGCTGAGAGCTCATATAGTCCGATCTAAGGGCAAGGCTGTGACCTTCACACACGCACACACCCGTCCCCTTGTTCAAGGGGGACAGTAACCGCCCACTTCGTCAGTGAAACTTCGCAACCTGAGCGAGGCTCGAACTCCCGTCTACCAGATGGCAAGCGAGAACGCTACCACTGAGCCAGCGAGCGGTGTCGTGAGAGAGAGAGAGAGAGAGAGAGAGAGAGAGAGAGAGAGAGAGAGAGGAAAAATGTCAAAACACTAAGTTCTTTGTAGAATGTATACCTTTTTATTTTCATAGAGGGAACTTTCGTTACTTTACAAACCTTTCAGGCCGATGACGTTCCTTGGTACTTTTTTCCAACATCTTTTACTACAAAACATATACCCTAGTTAAATGTATAAGATACTGCAGTTAATGGGTCAAGTAAAAGTTTTGTTACTTCGATTAGCAAGAGCGCCTGACATGTATACCCAATGCTGGTTCAGCAAGACCGTACTCGGGCCGGTGCAGCGTTATAATCTGTGTGAGTGGGCGGGGCCATTAAGGGGGCGGGGCACAAGAGACTGGCTAACGCTACCTGTATAGCATCTAATACTTAGAACAGGTATACAGTATGTAGGGGGGAGGAACACGGCATATAACAACATATCGTAATGTTTATAAAGGCTCCAACATGCATGCGTCAGCCTTGGTCACTTAACGGTGCCTCTCCACGCTGCTCGATCTCTGGCAGCCTCATCATTTAGCCCTTATCCCTGAGATCACACTCTATGGCCTCGTCCCTAATCTTTTTTCAGTAAGGTCTGCCTCTCGCAGCCCTACACCTACATTCACACTTCTCACCTGCACCCAACTGTCATCCTCTATCCTCTCAACGTGCCCGAACCATTTGTCTACCCATTACAACACCAATACACTCCATTCCCATCCTTCTGAACTCTTTAATCGTAAACCTAGCTCCCCCCTCCCCCCAAATCTGGCATTCAAGGACGCAGAATACATCCTGCTAATCATGACATTTCTGTACTGCGTATGGGCCTATGAATATCCTCTTTCGTGCCCAGGTCTCATTACCATACAGCATTACATTCCTAACACATCAAAAATTCCTTTGCACTAGCATTCCCATCCTCCTCGGTAGTACCACCCTATTTTACATCGACATACTCTGCAAAAAGTAAAAAGAAATAATATTGGTGACATGTTTTCCAGTACGGTGGGGTGGAGGAGGGGTTTGGCTCTCGAGTGGACGCAGCACTGTATTTCACTAGACCTTGGACCCACCCAAGTCCAGCCCAAGGTTCACAGTGTCACCACGTGTAAGTTCCACGACAGAGCCAGGTGTCCAAGTGAGAATGGAACTCATGACCTTGAGATTACACTCTGCCTCTGCACCGTCCTAACAATGGAACCCTAATGCCGCATGAGTAGCCTATGATTACGGAACATGATTGAGAAACACCCATAAGGGAAAACTTGCCTTCATATTAAAGAAATATTGTGTAACTCTCTTGGTGGCTGGCAGCCAAACGCATAGCCTCACCGATGCAGTTGGTGACGTCACGCGCACAGTGATATCACACGGAGCAATTGTGACGTCATAGTGGTCGCTTATCACCCATTGACGGCTGGGGGTACACGTGCAAGGATCGAGTAGCCATGCCCACCTCACGTGGATCCCTCAGTGTCGGGTGGTGATATCCTTTTTGGAGTTTGTGTTTGTTCATTATTTTGTACACATAAATTCAAACACTGACATTTACATAACTGTAACACAAAAAGTAGGCTACCTACAGAAGAGAGGGAGAGTACCTACCATCATAAAAAATTTGTGAAAATTATCTGAAACTGTCGAACCTTGCGACATTCAGACCAACACGTTTAACCAGCGGCCACTAATGAATATCGTCAACATACTTAATGTGAGGGTCATCTTTTCCCACTGTGTGTTAAACATCCTTCTAAGCCTGTTTACCTCGCTTCCTGATGGCCGACACCCTGCGACGTAAGATTCTTGATAAATCGCAAAACAAGACACACTAGAAAGCCGACTGAGTCGACGGGTATATGACAGTAGATCACCTTGACATCCTGGCCTATTTATTTTTTCCGACTGCTTGGTACGTAACCACACATTCACCGCCTAATAAAAACTTATCTAGAATGATTTTACCTTTTGCTCTTGCCTTATACTTTCTGTTATCATTCTTTTTCACTCATTTACTTTGGTGACCTGTTTTTAATTATGATCTTTGTAACTTCAGGCATGAGTGAAGATCCAGGGGGAAGGGGGGGTGTTGTCCTGTTATCCCCAGTGGTTCACGTAATCCAGAAAAATGCAAAATTAAATCAACAGCTACCGTCCAGTACTTAATGACCCTAAATTGAAAAAGCAGTTATAAAAACATTACAGCTGAAACTCCAGAAAATATTATTGCATGAGAAACGTTATTTGATCCTATGTGGCCGTGGAAGTAGCAAGCTGATTTGTAAACAAATTACAAGTGCAGTTGTGATGACGGAAAAGTGCCAGATTTAACTACAAATAACAGATTGTGCTAGTGTTTTTTTGTCCTCGTACTTCTAAAATGATATTTTTCCTACTTTCGTGTTTGTTCAGAAGCAGTTGCCTCAGCTCACTTTCCTCAGCTGTGGCCTTTTCTTCTCTCTACTACTATGAAGTTTCAAAAGTCACCCTTACCCCTCGTAATAAAAAGCAAAATAAAATAAATGCATCGTCTCGGGCGGCAAAAATGATTCAAAATAGGTCATCAGACCGAAGGGGTAATTCAGCCTACGTCTATTTGTTTGCGTTCCGTCTATCTTTCCTTCTACCTCTTCATGTGATTTAATACAATTGTACAATTATCATTTTACATAACTCCACTATCATTTTACATACTATTATCATTTTAGATAACACATTTACAGTTTCATTTTACATACCACGCATTCACATCCTCTTGTGGTGCTGGCTAGGGACGTTTTAATGGGGTGGCAGTGTAATATAACGCGGAAGCTCAACTACCTTATTATGCACACTCCTCTCGCACTTCCCTGTCCCCCGAAATGAGAATGATGGACTGCAGAAGAGGAACTTAGCTAGTCTACCGGGCTCATATTTAGATAAGCCTGGGGTTGTAACTACTACTGCTACTACTACATCCTCTTGTTCTTCTCCTTTCGGCTCTCCCCTTAGGGGTCGCCACAGCGGATCACCCGTCTCCATCTTACTCTGTCTTCTGCATCTTCTTCTCTTACACCTACCACCCGCATGTTCTCCTTCACTACATCCATAAACCTTCTCTTTGGCCTTCCTCTCTTTCTCCTGCCTGGTAACTCCATTTCCAGCATCCTCCTCCCGACGTACTCCTCATCCCTCCTCCGCACATGTCCAAACCATCTCAGTCTCGCCTCTCTAGCTTCGTCCCCAAACTGAATTACGTGTGCTGTCCCTCTAATATGTTCATTTCTAATTTTGTCCAACCTCGTCACTCCAAGTGAAAAACGCAACATCTTCAATTCTGCTACCTCCAACTGTGCCTCCTGTCTTTTTGTCAGTGGTACTGTCTCCATTCCGTACAACATGGCTGGCCTCACTAGTTTTATAAACTTTCCCTTTCATTTCTCCAGAGACTCTTCTGTCACAGATCACTCCTGTCACCTTTCTCCACCCACTCCATCCCGCCTGCACTCTTTTTTACTACTACATCCTCTTGTTACTGATGAAAAAATGTCGATAGTAGACAGCTCTCTCTCCACCAATATTGCCTTATCGGAAACGTAGGGGAGCGGGGCTAGTAATTTGACCAAAAAACATGACCGCAATATGCGACATGAAAATAATATCTCCTAGAATAAGACGTGTTGTAAAGCTGTTTAAAGTTAGTCTAGAATGGATAACAATTTATTGTTAATTTGATGATGATGGTGATGATGATGATGATTACGGTATATGCTGCAGCAGCAGCTGATGATGATGATGATTATTATTATTATTACTATTATCTCGTAGTATTGGTTTAGAAGTGGTAACAGTACTAGTAGCGGCAGCAATAGCAGTAGCAGCAGCAGCAGTAGTAGCAACAGCAGCAGCAATAGTAGTAGTAGTAGTAGTAGTAGTAGCAGTGGTAGCAGTAGTAGTAGTACTGTAGTAGTAGTAGATTTTATTGTAGATAGGAACTTTTTTACATTTTTTGTGATAAGCTGCGTGATAGAGGAAACATTACGCCTGTCATGGACAGATAATACGTGAGTGAAGGGTAAGTCGCTCAAGGACACATGCTAGATAAACACATGAGTAATGCACTGATTGCCATCGCAGCGGCCGTGGGGTATTTCTCAGAAGGGGGTGGGGCATTAGTCAAGAGGTTATAGAGGTTGTCTGCTGTTCAAAAGGTTAATTTGATAATACTCTAGGGCAGGGAACATTTTGATTTTCGTTGGAGGTAGAGAGGAGGTGACAGCAAGTACCCTAGCTACTGTCTTTTCTTCAAAAGGAAGCAAGTTCGATCCAAGGTGCAGGAAACATTCTGAATATTTGAATTTCGTCTAAGCCGACTTAAGTCTACTGTAAATCAGGTTAGGTTTGTTTTGTAAGCATGAGGTCGTTACTTTGTTAGTCAAGTTAATGTGTTAAATTAAGTTAGGATAGGCTAGGTTAGGAGTGAGAAAAGGTGTGTATATATATATATATATATATATATATACACAGTATAAAGAGAGAGAGAGAGATTATCGACGCTGTAATCTGTGTGATCTTGACAACAGAACCACCTGGCGTGTCGCTCAGCAACAACCTCATTTCCCGTGACATGAGCCAGACTATTTACGTCACCATCTTGTTATTCCCCCCCCCCTCCTGTCTCTGTCTGTCTGTCTGTCTGTCTGTCTCTCTCTCTCTCTCTCTCTCTGCCTGTTGAGTCAATAATAATAATAATAATAATAATAGTAGTAGTAGTAGTAGTAGTAATAATAATAATAATAAAATGTTCATTCACTGAACAGAAACGTACATTTCAAGTGATTAAACTGAAACAATACTCCATACATGCTACAGAAAATGAAAGCCAAAATGTATACTTGTGCTGATGCGTATATGAGAACAAAGAAACAAGGATAACTGCAGTAGGCCAGTAGGAGTGACTAAGCATACCAGAATAAGACAAGGATAGCGATACATCTACCTTTTCTTTTATGAAGTGTGGATTTGTATACATTTAAGCAAGTGCGATGGGCGTTTCTTGGGCTTGTGTTTGTGTCAATAATACACAAGCTGGTCTAGGGTGAAAACTAGACAATATCTACTCAAGACCCAGTAAGGTCAAATGAGCGTCCTGTTAGTGGTTGAGGTGGACGGATCTCAAAACTCAGACGTCTGGGCACACTATTCCTGAATAATGCAGACCTAACATGTAAGTAATATCCATGTGTATGGATGTTCCACGCACCAAGCCTGCACTATAAGCATGGGTTTTCTCTGCAAATTTCGAATGACTCCGTCCACAACCTGCGGTCGTCTCCGCTTGTAGGCCTACACACTGTGGATACATGTAGACCCTGCCCAGCGATGGACTTGGCACTTTGAAAAGGCTGACCTGTCACCTTATACACTCTCAAACCAGTCTGAACTAGACACAGGCCAAAATCCAGATGGAATTAGCCTGTGGGCAGTAGCCAGGTGTTGAGGCCCGCCTGTGGCCGCCACACAAGCTGGGTTGTGCAAACGCCCGGAAATGCCGGCCTGAGCCTTTTTAGGACACTTCAGAAGTCATCCTCATAATAATCACGTAAATCTACGCTAATGATGATAACAAATACGATATTTAACCGTACCGCTAGGAATTATCATGGGAAAAGAGGAACAATAATTATTAAAGTCAAATTTTAATATCAAAATTAGCGCTCAGAGACGGCCTACGACAGAAACATCTGACTGTTGGTTATTATTTTGATGGAAAATCCATATTACACAGGACGGAATTATTGCCCACTTAGCGATTTATTTTGCTAATTACACCTGGATATTCTCTTCCATGGGAGTTGTCTTTTTAATATCGACACAGCTGCATTAGTAATATATCAATGGATAATACGGTGTAATAAGCAAATTCAGTTGCCTAGGATGAAGGGTACGAAATCTCCAAACCCAACAAAAATGCGGCCTAACGGTACTTCTTCCTGAACGATTTATTTTGAAGTTTTCCCTTCAGAGCGCAACGATTTATTTCTTACACTATGCCTTGATATTCTATTGCCTGCTGTTCATCCTGATATTGACAGTTTGGGTCAGTGAAGGTTCTTTAACTGGTAGTCTGGTACGGTAATATTTCCTTGTATGCTGTTTTGTAACTTCTGTTGATATAAAAGATTTGAATTATATAAGAGAATGATGTACTGTAATAGGCAAAATGAATCGCTATGGAAGAGGTGTTTAGTTCTAAGGTACGAACAGGAAATCCCTTGCCTAATACACCACCGGGGCCCACCCTGGACTGTACCGGTTTATTCCGCCTCACTCAAGCCCTCAGGTGTGCGTGAGGCAGGGGAAAGTTGGGAAAGTTGGGAGATAATGGAGTGGTGTGAGCGAGGTTGAGGTTTGGAATGAGGTGTCAGGGATCGGTTTCATCAGCACTTAAACAGGATCCATCGTGATCATCCACGTCGACGTCGTTGTTCTCGCCAGGCGCCAGTGTTCCTTGGGCAGTGAGACGGGTAGGTCGTGTTGGCAGCTCTTCCAGTATTTCATCATTTCTCTATAATACACGTGACTTAGCCGTGGTTTGTGTTGATGTAAGTTTATGTGTGGTTACTTACGGTGTTTTGAGGATCGATATAGGTTGATTACGGAAGTTGTGTGTCTTACGTAATTGAAATGTCGAGAATTCATAAATAATCCGGATACGTAATTACCTGCAAGGGATATATAGTACCATTTTAAGCAGTCCAGTATTCAGATAAGCATAAAGATTTCCTTGTGATACTGGGGACAACTCCACCCACTTATTCCCAGCGCGTCGTAAAAATCTACAAATATGGATTGGGCAGCTGGCCTGGAAGCTTGGTAACATCCATTTAATCGTTATTACAAGCATCCCCGTACCTCCTACCGTGGGATTAGAGATGGAACTTGATATCCTACTCCTAGGAGAGAGTGACTGCAAATTTTCCCCACCCCATGTAGACGTGAGCAGCGTGGTATTATACAATGATGAATAAGCTGGTGTTGGGAAAATGTTATGTAGCTATATAACGAAGTCCTTTCATGAGAGAGAGAGAGGTTATATGTCATATGTATTTGGTTTGCTTTCCTACGTGTGCGCGCGCG
>NC_136976.1:4200000-4297500 GCF_032717465.1 Coenobita brevimanus
CTTCACTCTTTTCAGCACTCTTCCTCATGTCATTCACTTTTCAGCACTCTTCGTCTTTTCTTCCCCTTTTCAACACACACACACACACTTCACTTTTTTTTTTTTTTTTTTTTTTTTTCGTCACTCCCCGCCCCATTTTCACGATGCCCCACCCCCATCTCAGCACTTCCCACCCTGTTTTCATTACTCCCCGCCCCCTCTTCATCACTCCCACCTCCACATCACCACTCCCTCCCCACCCTCTCTTCATCACTCCACTCCCACCCTCTCTTCATCACTCATCCTCTCTTCACCACTTCACTTTTTTATTATTATTATTATTACTCCCATCTCGTTCCCCACTCTTAAGTCATGCAGGGAGGTGGTGGAGGAGCGCTGTAGTGTTAGTGTAAGCGATCAGGTATACACGATGTTTTAAGAGTACTTTTTTTATATTTTCTATCAGATTTCGAATAATGCAAGAAGCCATAAAAAAAAAGCCATAGGTTGTAAGTCTAAAATCGCTCCTTTCAAAGAGACAGAATCATGACCGGGTCGAGACGTTTATGATTTTAGACTACATATATACACACATCAGCCACGTAGTTACATTGAAGAAAAAAAAAGGGGAGGGGGAAGTTGTCAAGAAGTGGTGCTGTATACGTAGGTCGCAGCCAAAAATACTGTACAGTTCTCCATCTCAAACCATCGTCATTATTCACGCAGACTGGGTACCGAAAATGCGATATGAGGTACCGTAGGAAGGGCCTTTCATTGAATGGGTTAATGAAGGCCGTGCCTAACCCCTCCAGCCCTAATAATCTCTCTAACCATCAAATTTGAGAGTAATTAGAAGTAACTAAGGGAAGAAAGTGGTCGGAGTCATCAGGTCGAGCCCCAATTACCCCTATTAGCCTAATTCACCCTTCTGGTCATTAATGTGTGTGTGTGTGTGTGTGTGTGTAAGTGCGCGCGCGGGTATAAATGCGCGTCAGGTGTGTGTGTGTGTGTTATCAGTCATAAACTCACTTTTCTTTAACCTCACTCACTTTTCTTTAACCTGAGTGAAAGTGGGCATTGGGGGCGTGTTGTCGGTCAGAGGGCGGGTGGTTCGTTGCGGGTGAAGTGGTGTTACTGGCCAATAATCAGTGATGCTTGAGATAACACAGGATAACACACCCCTCGCACCACCCCAATATCATATCTGGCACGGAAACATCACCCCACTCACTCTCACCCTCACTTGACCCCTTCTGTCCTCTAAAACTCATGAATTTAATCTTTGGAGCATAATTTCCACAACCATTTTTACTTACTATTATCTATCTGTCTGTGTGCCCACCTATTTATCTGTGTCTGTCTATACGTGCGTGTGTGTGTGTATTATAGTGTGCTTGCTTCTGTCTTTTCCTAATTTCTTCCTTTCATGCCTTTGGAGCCTATTGATTTAGGGACAGCTTTGGTAGCTGTGTGTGTGTGTGTGTGAGAGAGAGAGAGAGAGAGAGAGAGAGAGAGAGAGAGAGAATCATGCAGCACCAGATAAAACAAGTTGATATATTGCTTTCGTAATTCCTAGAGAGAGAGAGAGTCACGCAACATCAGATAAAACAGGGTGATATATTGCTATAATTCCTAGAGTATTATTGCAGTTATTACTATTGATTGCGTGGTGCATGGAGGATTAGATTAGGATGATGGTATCTATCTATCTATCTATTGCCAGACGCCATAATCCCATAGGGGGTGGCCATTTGACTTTATGATGGTGATTGATGATAATGATAAATATGAAGATAATTATGATGATAAACATGAAGATGATTATGGTGAATAAGAAGAAGACGATGATGATAAATACTAAGTTGATGATGATGATGATGATGCCTGACAGTGATTGAGAAGGTAACCATTACATTCAGAATATTACATTGGCATAGGATGAGGACCAGGTGGAATAAATACGTGTGCAATTTACAGGTGTTGCTGACGTCATACCAAGCACAGGTGAATAAACTACCGTAATCACTTTTATTGCACACACACACACACACACACACACACACACACACACACACACACACACACACACACACACACACACACACACACACACACACTACATACTGGTACATAAACTCTACTCTCTCTCTCTCTCTCTCTCTCTCTCTCTCTCTCTCTCTCTCTCTCTATCATATTTCCCTGCAGAGATAGGGCTACGTATTTATCTTAGATTAAAGTAGCATCTCGTATTTTCTATGTATATAAACCATATCCTTCAATATCCTGAGTATTTAATAGGGCAGTTGTGCGGATTAAATAATTACCCCACGTCCCCGTCATTGATACCTCCGTTTTAAAGTGTTCGTTGGCTAATCCTTCCCTTCAAACTTGGTGACTGACAATAGTAGTAGTAGTAGTAGTAGTAGTAATAATAATAATAATAATAATAATAATAATAATAATGATAAACAGGGGGTAAGGGAGATGGGATCATTTAGACAATATGCATACATTAAATAAACCAAAATTTGAAGTTGGAGGGCGGTGGGAGAGGCAGGGGGCTTTACTGGGTGGGAGGCTACCTAGGTCCCCCCCCCCCCGGTAGTACACCGCTGCGGCTACTTCTTATCTTTTCCCAACGCAGTATTTGATTTACGTTGGTATGGTGTCATGTCTTATCTCTGAAAATGGCTGCTGGGTGCGTGGTGCAGTCGTGTGGACTTTATACTCTTGTTTTTTGTAGTGTCTACTGCGGACTGTTCCTCGCCTCCTTTGAGCATGCCTCGGTACTTTTCCGTAGCCCTCACGTGGTTGGCTCCAGTCAGGCGAGTTCCTATCCCCAGCTCCTCTCCTCCTCCCCCCTTCCGTAGGTTCTTTCCTCCTCCCTCTCCCATAGGTCATCTTCCCTTTCCCTAGGTCATCTCCTCCTCCCCCTCCCATAGGCCATCTCCTCTCTATCCCCAATGTCCTCTCCTCCCCCTCCCATAGGTCATCTCCCCTTCCCCCTCCCCTAGGCCCTTACCTATTCCTCCCTCCCCTAGGCCCTTACCTATTCCTCCCTCCCCTAGATCCTCTCCAGCAACCCCCCCCCCCCCTTCCACTCACGCAAGTACGGCCGCGCGGACCCTGTAAGCACATGGCCTTTCGAGAAGAGATCGAAGAAAGAAACTTGTAAATGAATCGATGTAAAACAAGAAGGAAAAAATCAGTAACTGTGTTTGTTTGTTGTTCCAGCCACCCTTTCTCCACTCACCTAAGCAATGTACGATCACTACATCACAAATGAGTTTAATATATTTTTTTTCTGTATTCTTCCATTGTGAAGTTAGGATCAGTATCTTAAAACAGCTACAAGCTATATAGCTAGCCTAAACGTCCGAGGCCTTAAGCTGTAGGCTAGTGTTAACATTGCCAATTTATTATATATACTAATTCTTTTGGTGTGAATATTCTCTTTCCTCCCACGGAAGTTAGGATTCATGTGGTCAACGCCGCATCGGTACTTGTTAGTTTGCAATAATAGTAATATGTTAATGATTTGATCGAAATGCGTTTTTTCCGGCTTTAGGCAAGATCTGGCTAATTTTGTATAGATTTATTCACCCATTAACTATTTAATTATCTCAGTATTAGGTGTCAGTATATGAATATTAAGATTTCAGACCAGTGGTGAAATTAATGTTAAGGACATCAAATTAGCCGAAGAACAATTCACGGGTTAATACAGAGCATTAGGAGGATGCTGATTACATAAAGTCAGTGGAAAATCCCTGCGACGAGACGGGACATGGGTGGTGCATTGTAAACAAACAGTGGTCGATCTAGGCCTGTCACGCCGCACTTTTTGGCTGTTTTTAGAGTGCCATGTACCGTTATCCCCTCAAATAAGGTAAGATAAGGTATTGGAGGAGCAGGTAGTAGTGAACTGAAGGGAGTATAGGAGGTGTAAAAACTTCAGGAAGGTTAAGTGAGGGAGCGTTTCATAGAGGCAAAAACCTGCCAATCGGCCTATCTGGCGTGGCCTTGACACTCTCAGGGCATGAGACATTGGTACAGGTGTAGATTAGGAGGGGTCGTTACTGATTAGGGGAAGAAATGACTGGAGATTTCTTTATCGTGGCAGTCTCACATGCTGCGGCATTAGGTAGCAAGTTACGTTAGTTACTATAGGATGGTAGCGTATAGGTGGAGAAATCATGTGTCAGCGTAGGAAAATGTCTTTTGTATTTCATTGTCACAGATGGTTGATTAACACTTTACAGAAACTGACTAAATATTATCATCAGCATACCATACTCGTAGCCTATAATGGTAATATGAGCTCCTTCCCACAGTGACAAATCAACCACTCCAGCTTGTTCTGATAAATTTTTAAACGTTTTTCCATTAATAATACACATATAACAATAAAGTACATGAAGCATCCATTATTTTGATATCAGGATCCTTTGGTTTTAAAACAGAGTGGTTTTCAGTTGAAATTAAATTCATGTTAATGTCTGTTTTCCTTTTAAAAATGCAGTTTTGGTTGGTGTGTCTTCATTATGGATGGGATCTCTTGATATTTACTGTGAAATAGTTTGTATGCTGTGCATTACTACAGGATGCCATTATTATTATTTTTTCTTTTTCTTTATTTTTTTGCTGTGGTTAGGATTATGGCAGTCATAAGTATACACTCATGGACTATGGGTACGGCAGCCGTAACCTAACGACTCTAGTGCCATAATCGTAGTCCTTGAGTGTATGTGTACAATTACAACTACTGTAATCATAACCACTTTGTTTTATTTTACGAAGTGCTTTGGATTACAGGAGCTGTAATCATACAAATACACTCACAGACTACGATTGTGGCACTTACAGAACTTTTGTAGCTACATCTAATGAATGCTAGAGTTGTTAGGTTAGGTTAATAATAATACTGCTACAATTCAGTTTAAACTGGTAGAATTTAGTGGGTGTGTTTGTATAAATATATATGTACAGTATATATATATATATATATATATATATATATATATATATATATATATATATATATTTTACTGCGAGAAGAAGGAACCAAAGGCTGCTAGCCCGCAATCATTGTTCCTTCCAAGAGAGAAACAAAATACAAGAGAGAGCCAAATCCAAGATCCGATCATTTCGATATGCCTGGACACACTGCGTTTGAAAGACTGGAGATCATAGGAAGTAGGAAATACAGACAGAGGGAGACAGTTCCAGAGTTATATAAATGTATATATATACTGTATATATACACATACATACATACAGTATTTGAGTTTTACACCATGGCCCCCCCCTTTTTTTTTTTTTTTTTTTTTTTTTTTTTTTTTTTTTTTTTTAAGGGCTAAGGTGTTGCCCCTGGGTAGAGGACTTTGGTTTTGGAGTGTGTAGCACTTTATGACCGGATGCCCTCCCTGATGTCTACCAGTGACCCTAGGGTGGACTCAAACCTCCAACCTTTCGATTAGAGCGCTCTAACCCAGTGAGCCACGGATGCTACAGCCAGCCAGGTGACAGGAGACCACGCCGGATATTGTAAAATGCCAGACATTGCATAGCACCCCCAGTTGCCTATCCATTCAGGGTTGAGCTGGATGGCTAATATATTACAATCTGTCTTGACCCTCTATCCTAAAACTCTTACAATATTACCCTTGAATAAAAGATTAAAGCATAAAATACAATACTGTATTGATACAGTACATTTAGTACAGTAGTACAGTACAATACATGATAAAATCATAATCATACTGTACTCACCTAGTGTTGGCATTGATGGAGGGTAGATAAGCACAAATACATCCTCACTATACAGTAGTCGGAGCACTAGGGCACAGAGCACTGAGGGGCCACAAGGTTAGTCACAGCACTACATCAGCAAGCGAGGCATGGGAGGCCACAGACTAAATCACAGCACTGTGGTTTAGTCACCATGTAGGTTGCAAGAGCAGAGCATGCAGATTCATCCTCATTGTACGGTGTCCACAGGAAAAGGCTGAGGGAGCAACGGTAGGCTCGGGGTGCCGGGTGGGCTGCTTTTGCAATGAATTGTGATTGGCTGGCACTTTGCAGAGGTCTGCCCGTGCTCTGATTGGGTCTTTTATCTGAGCCAGAGGGCCAGTTGCTTCCCATTTCTGAGCCGGATATTGCATAATTTCGCTGGATGTTGCTTTAATAGAGCTTAGCAAAAAGCACTGGATATTGCGACTAGCGATAATTGTTTATACTGTGCCTACAGTATATTTTTTTATACAGTACTGGTATGTAGGCTTACCAAATGTGATGGTGGGGTCTTCATAACTTTTCCATCATAGTTGCTTCATTTAGTACCAAAAAAGTAGACAGTAGAGGATATAGGTCCATCATTGTTTCATCTACTGTTAAGAGGTCTCGTATTAATGTAGCTATTGTAGTGGGTGGAACCAGATGGTGGAGAAGTAGCCCCTACCCCCCCCTCCACTGTTTTTAAGTATTAAGTATATTAAGTAAAACATTTATGATGAGAGTTAAAGAGTCCCCCCCTCCCCATTTGTTTAGATATGTTAAAAAAAAAAAAAAAAATGGTACCAGAGGCATATACTGTAATAATGACCAAATTTAACCTGTTAATTTTGAACTCTGTGGTTGATTTACCTTTCTGGTTCAAAGGGCCTCATTTGCTGTAGGTAGCCTACAGTACATTACATATATTTTTCATTATGTACGGTACTCAATGATGATATAGTACATAAGTTTTGTACCTAAGCAATTATGGAACTGAATGCAAAGGCATTTCCATACAGATTGGTTGTTATTATTGTGTAGTCAGTAGTGTTGTCACTTTGTAAAAATTTTGGTCGTTTTGAAAATGAGGATACCTGAATGAAGAATATTTTTTACCTTTTTACCAGCATACTGTTGTTTCCATTACATACTAATACTGCTTTGAGTTTGTGGCAGCACACTTTGAATGGGTTGATTGCTTTCCTTGATATGAATACCTCTTTGATTTGTAGCAGCGACTTTGACTGTAGACAAGTTTACACATTCAAGCTGCGTTCTATCGATCCTGAAAGGCAACTGGTCTGTAGATCCAAGGAACACCACTTCCTGTTACTGGAGAGGTTTTTTGTCCCTGCCCAATGTAATAAGTACAGTTGTGGGTGTGGGAGGTAGCTATTTGGAGTGTGGGATGAGTTCACGTGGAAATATTCTGTTAGAGCAGAACCGTTGGGTCTTCAGAAGTAAAAGTTGACTTCAGAGGCCGACATAGTATACATCAGATTATGTTTCAAGGTTGTACACAGTGTGCAGAGTATTTACACAGGGGCCAATACACAACCAATTTATTAAGTACTAGCATCAGCTACTTACTGTTTTCATTGGGGAGGGAAACTTATGATATCAGTACCAAAAATCTAAATATCTATCCTTTCATTTGAGGCATTTTAGAGTGGAATGGATCATTACCAGATATGAATGAAAACTGGTCACTGCTGAATTTTGACCATCCCACTTCATTTCCTATAGGTTGAAGATATAGCTGCAGACTTTATCTGCAACATAATAAATAGATGTTTCTTAGAAAGCAATTTTGTGCAGTCTGAGAAATGTGCTTTGCTTAGGCCCCTAATTAAGAAACCTGGCCTTGATGTCGAGAGCATGACAAATTATCGTCCTGTCTCTAACCTGTCTTTTTTTATCCAAGATTATTGAGCGGGCCGTACTCGATCAACTCTTACCACTACTGGAACACAACAGAGTTGTTCCTGTTGTTCAGTCAGCATACAGAAAATACCATTCAACTGAAACTGCACTAACAAGGATTCAGAGTGACTTGGTGGCAGCTTTTGATACAGTAGATCATAAACTATTGTTGGATGATCTGTATTTTTATGGCATTCGTGATAGTGC
Organism: Coenobita brevimanus; assembly: GCF_032717465.1. Classification (NCBI taxonomy): domain Eukaryota; kingdom Metazoa; phylum Arthropoda; class Malacostraca; order Decapoda; family Coenobitidae; genus Coenobita; species Coenobita brevimanus. Next base: position 4,207,885 of record NC_136976.1, read on the forward strand.
CCTTTTGCTCCTTAAGTCGTACCGTATCTGTCGGACAGATCTCAGAGAGTGGTTGTTGATTACGCTAGCTCTGATTCTGCTCCTCTTCTGTTTGGAGTCCCTCAAGGATCAGTTTTGGGTCCAATTCTATTTACTGTCTACACAAGTAGTTTATTGTCTCTACTTGATGCTCATGATGTGTCCTATCATTTTTATGCTGATGACACCCAGCTCTATGTTAAGATGTCAGATATCAAAGATACTAAGACAAAGTTTGAATCTCTAATGTCTGATATTAAGATTTGGATGGCTAAGAGGAAACTTAAGCTGAATGATGGTAAAACTGAGATCATCATCATCAGAGGAAACAGAAGGGCTGATGACACTGACAATGCCCTGGCTTTGAACATTGGTGTGTCACAGCTGCATCCAGTCGGTTCTGTTCGAAATCTGGGTGTTTATTTTAATTCTAAGTTAAATTACAAAGAACATATTAATCAGGTTGTAAGAGGGTGTAACTTGCATATCAGAAATCTGTACTCTGTGAGAAGATGCCTGAATAGACGGTGCCTCTTAACATTGGTCCATGCAGTGGTCTTGTCTCGTGTTGATTATTGTAATTCACTGTGGGTTGGTCTTCCAAATAATATACTAACAAAAGTTCAGTCTGTGTTGAACAGGGCGGCACGGCTTATCTTTGGTCTCCCCCCGAGAACCTCAACTACCCCGTTTCTGATTGAGTTGCATTGGTTACCAGTAAAGGCTAGAATTGAATTTAAACTGTGACTTATTACATTCAAGGTTCTTAAGTTTGGTGAACCAAAGTATCTTGTTGAATTGTTAAAACTCCCATCAACATGCCCGGGTGTGATGTTACGCAGTGAAGATGATTCCTTGCATATTGATGAGCCAGGAGCCATTCACCAGTCATCTTTCTCTGATCGTTCTTTTGCATATAGAGCCCCTAGATTATATAACAGATTGCCATTGTCCATAAGACAACTCTTTACTGTTGAATCCTGTAAGAGACAGCTGAAAGCCTTTCTTTTTTCAAAATGCTGTGACCTGGAGAGAGGTACTATGACGGATGATTATAGGGTTTAATTATTGCCACTTTCATGTATATATGATGTAGCTTGTATTATATACAAGAAATGTCACAATTCTTGTAATTGTAAAAATAATGTTTGTGTGTCGAGTGCTAGTGAATTCCCAAAAGGAAGAACTGGCGCTTTTGAGAAACAAAAGGCCAGATTATTATTATTATTATTATTATTACATTGGGTGTGCCTTCTCAACTCCACAGGCCAAACCAACTGCACCTACATATTCTGTCCAGCACCATTCATTTTTCTTTCCACAGGCGAGACGAAAATATGGACATCCCAGAGATATCAGGGTGTGTGTGTGGCCGACGAGGGGAGGTGGGGTCGCTGAGTGGGAGCATCGGGATGGGCTCATGGTCAGACAAGAATGGTGCCTCCACACCCTCCACAAGCCTCCTCACCAAGAATAAGCCTTTCCCCATCAGAGGTATGTGTTTTTAAGGGCTTTGTCTGGTTGGAGTTGATGAGGGAGGATGGCTGTGGTGTGGGATGGAATGAAAGACAGGACTGAGGAGTGTGTAAAGGAAGGTGGTTTTGGTTGCATTGAGGACAGGATTGAGTATTGCGTATGTAAGAGGGTGGCTTAGAATAAACTGAAGGACAGAGTTGAGTAGTGTAATTGGGAGGGTGATGTGGGGTGGACTGAATTGCAGTGTTAATGAGGATAGTAGGGAAAGTAATTTGGAAAGGAAGGTAAAGGATATTACAGGAAAATGTGTACAGAACAGTATGCTGTGTAGAGGAAAAAAGTAAAAGTGGAATAGTAGACCTACATTGGTGATGGGAGTGTGTGAGAGAGAGAGAGATGTATGTTACAATTTGCTGACTGGAGGTGATTCTGACATAGCTGTACCCTGTCAGAGAGGATGGAAGAGTTTAATTGAAGGGGAAGATTGGGTATGAAGTGGTTGAAGGCAAAGTGGCAAGGGGGCAGGCCTAAAAGGATGTGAGGTTAGATCTTACTTACACATAAAAGACTTTATGATGAAGGGACTAATTAGAGTGGCTGCAAGAAATTAAGAAACCTACAGAGAAGTCATCAGGTGACTTTGGCCTTTATTCTTGTTGGTTGAGGAAGCTCCCTAACACATTTTCCTAAGCAGTTTATTTTGCTCATTACATTTTACTTTTCTGTGTTGCATGAATCCGTCCAGTATCATCATCATCATCATCATCATCATCATCATCATCAGCCGTTGAGGTCCACTGCAGGACCGGCCTATCCCTACCGAAGCAAGGATGATACACCCAATGTATCTCTACCCAGTGGCTTAGGCTGTCTGGTAGAGACTATATGTAGGGTGAGAAGTGCTTGTGAGTGTGATTGTAGTGTTGTAGTGGCTTTGGATGTGTGTGTAGTCTGTGAACCAAGTGTAATCGGCCCGCCTTAAACTGATTGGTTGCAAGCACTCTAGAATGCGACACTGGTTCAACCACAGCACCCCTTGTGTCCGCCAAAGTAGCAAGTGGCTTGGTGAACGCTTCCCAAAGTTTTAACAACTCTGGCGGGAGGCAAACCCACGCTCACCAGCGTGCGAAACACACGCACTACCACTGTCCCACAGAGGCTCCAGTATCATCATACTCTGCATAAATAATGTGCAATAGGATACTAACCAGCCCAAACCAAAAACAGAACACTAAGAAAGAGGTGTTAGGGGGCATCCTTCACAGATGGAAATGTGGTCCCAAGATTTACAAATCTTGGCATGGTCAGGGCCTTCAAAATGGTAATGTAATTAATGTAATGTTCTTGTCACTTCACATGATTATTTTCAGCTGAAGATGGATCTCTTATAGTGAAAGGCTTGGGATATTGTGAAACTTAAGAAGGCATGTGAGTGCATTTGATTAACATGTAAGTGTCAGTATGGGGGTGGGAAGTGAACTCTGATAGCCAGGTTTAAATGTGGGTTATCTCAGTGCAAGGTCACTGACAAATGACATACAGTATACCTTGGATGCATTCCCCGAAAGATAGTTTTTTGTGCCGTTGTCATTGTTACCCATCATCATCATCATTGTCTTCATTGTCATCATCATCATCACCATCATCATTAGGTCAGAGAAATCACTTAGGAAGAGATGTAACAATAGCTTCAAAGCTAAATAAAACCTCAACCCTCAGTAATCACTAATCAGCAGGAAACATCTGCTGCAGGTACACGGAGTCAAAGTCCAGCCTGACACTTTCACAATAACAAGCCTCATAATACTGTACTTCATGTTTCTATTCCTTAACAGTTTTCAGCAACTTTTGAGGAGTAATTAGCCGGTTTAAACTACCATGGCAGCTCTGTTTGGGGGGATTCTTAACAAGCAGTGTGGTGTGTGTTTGTGTGTGTGTTTTATTTAAATAGCGCAAATAGTTTTACCGCAGGTGTGGGAATGTAACAGGTGATGTTGTTGCATAATGGACGTACAAGGGTTAACGCAGGGGTACCGTATAACATCCTGTGGAAGTTGATAAGGGCACACTGTAGTCAGGGCTGTGGTGCTGGAGGCAGTGGCAGCGGTCTGAAGTTTTATCATTGTCAGTTTGGAGGGATTTTATTACTGACAGTTTTTAAGCAAAACACACACCCAAAACACAAATTCCTGATCACACCAAGTTTATAGTGACGTGTGATTAACTTAGTGGAAACAGTTATCCCTTACTTCAGTTCAGTACGATCCCAACCGTGACACTGCCGTAATCAAAGCAACGTCTGGTGAAAATAGGGATTAGTTCTTTTTGATAGAAAGCCTTGTATATATATTTTAGTGAACTTATAGAGTGATTTGCAAGATGATTCGACACCGAAGAATGAGTTTTCGTACTATTAGCTCAGAAGGTGAGTTGGTCACTGATGTTGCAGAATAATTATCATCATCACCATTACTGCCATCATCGTCATGATGTCGTCCTCGTTATCATCACCATCAAAATCTTTATTGTTGGTATAACCATTGTCTGTCTTTTTTCCTTCATTCTTTCCCCTTCCTTCTGCCTGTGGGTGACTGTACACTAAGTGACAAGCCAAATGGTTTCCTGTACACCAGGAAACCATTTACTACGCTGGATGGTAACCATATAACCAAATTATGGCGCCTATTGGTTTAGGGAGTAATTAAGATGCTCCAATTGGATTGAGCCAGTGTGGGTTTATATCCAAGGGATGGCTGGGGTTATTGCTCACGTAATGCCACTCAGGGTTGAGTAAGGCTGGTCACTCTCATCTTAAGTGTCAGGACCAACTTGCCTAGCCCTGGGCTGCTGTGCATCTCATGGGGTAACATAGGATTGGATGATGCATGGATGGATGGATAACCATCATCACATATCTTCAGTATCATCATATTGATATGTCTTCTAAGCCTTTCTTTCCCCATCAGGAGTATAGGGTCCCAGGGTTAAGCTGCTTATTCCTGGCATTTAAGTTGAGGGTGACTATCCTTGCTCTTCCATGAGTGGCATTATGTGGGCAATAAACCCCTTCTGTTGGAAACCCTTCCAGTCCTAATGTGGCTGGAGTGCCATAACCCACTAGACCGCCATGCATTCATAATTATCACTCAGTGTAGTATATGATCCTAGGATTACAGGGAATCGTTTGGCTAATGTGGATTAAAGGAAATCGTTTGGCATATGTGGATTACAGGGAATCGTTTGGCATATGTGGATTACAGGGAATCATTTGGCTTATGTGGATTACAGGGAATCATTTGGCTTATGTGGTGTAGAATTACCTGAAGGGTACACTACACTGAGTGAGTGGATGCTGCATGGCCCCACCTACCACAATATCATCAGCATTGTCCCAATTCTATTTCTCATTGTTATAATTGGGGTTGGCGGGATCTGGAAATAGGAAAGGAAAAGACAGATTGGAAACAGTTGGTCAGATATGTATTAGGCCACAGTTATTTCATAACAGGTCATCCTTAGTGATATATTTACACATTACATCTTAACAGTCCTGTTGTATGTTAATGATGCAAACTGTGTCAGTAATGAACTGATATGCTTAACGTGCAAGAGTAAGGTGTGAAAAGGAAAATAAATTGTCCAGGAAGGGACACTGAATTTGATAAAGTCAGCCAGATTGTGGTCAGTGGCTTCAGACTAGTGAGTGAAATGGTTCGTATAACTTTTCTCTCCTGTACTGTCATACAACAAAGGGAAATCCAACTGCCTTCATTTCTAAATGCTACAGGGTGTGGCATGTTCGAGATTTTTGTGCAACTAGTGTGTTTGTATGTTTCATGTTTACTGTGTTGGAACAAGCCCGTTAGAACAATAAAACCTTAGTAGATGCAAGACATTAACAAATATACTGGTGCCACCCAAGACCCTAACACATCACCTCTTGTAATACTTGGAAGTGGAGCCAATTGTACCTCTAGGCTGGTCATGTGCCTTTACTGCTTACCTGTGCCTCAACAGGGATGAAGTGAAATTGACTGGCTGTGTATTGAAAGGTTGACCATGAGAGTAGAAAATGAAGTTGGTGAGAAAATAAGGAGCGAAATACCAAGGATTGCTAGTTTGCAGTATGAGGGTAAAAGTTTAAAAGAGGTGGTTGGAGGAGGGAGAGGTAGATAGTGATGATGATGATGTGCAGTTCGATATGTTTACAGGTGAACGAGCAAATTGCGTGAACACACCACATGTCATAGTAATGGTGGGACTGCCGGCAAGGGGGAAGACATACATGGCCAAGAAGTTGACACGATACCTCAACTGGATCGGCATTAAAACAAAAGGTAAGAGACTTCATAAGTGATATCAGATTTTGCATGTTACACCTTAGCACTTCCGTCTATCTATCTATCTATTGCCAGACGCCATAATCCCGTACGGGGTGGCCATTTGACTCTGAGTTACTTGTTTTACAGGGAGGGGCACTAACCCTCCACTAACCCACTTGACATGTACGGAGCACATATGGTTTGGTTATATGGTTACCACCTAGCATTGTAAATGGTTTCTTGGCTTACAGGAAACCATTTGGCTTGTCACTAAATATAAAGCCACCTGTAACGGAAAGAAAAGCATTAAGTAGTGACAGGAAAGATGTGAGAAATAGGAAGAGAGGAGGGCAGGCACAGAAAAAGAATGATAAAGGCTAAGGAAGAAGTAGGCAGCACTACATCAAGTGAGTGGATGATGGTCGCCACCACCTAGCACTTGCTTCTGTGTTATTTATATAATTTTTGACATCTGTAATATGGAAGAGGGTATTGTGGTGTAGTATCCAGAATAAATTACAAAGGAAGGTATGTTGAGAAATCTCCTTAGCCACTTAGAAGATAAAGTTTGGACTGAGCACAAAGTTTAAGATTAAAATTGGAATAGTATGTACCCATTTTTATCTGTCAGTCTGTCTACAGGGTGTACACAAATTGTATCAGTGGTTTCAGCCTGAAATTAACTTAGCAAAACTGCTGGTTTGTATACTTATTGTTCTTTTATGTTATAAAGAATTCGGTGGTTGCACTTGACATTTTCTACATGTGTTTGAATGTAACTCTGTATACAGTATGAAGAAAAATTTTATAAGGTTTAATACTTATTCTGTTAAATTGTATTTTTTCCCTAAGTAGTCTGATATAGTGACTTTGTGAGGTCCTACTGTAGGTAGGTTAAAGCTTCAGTTCATGCAAATTTGACATTATACTAACTCAAGCCAACTCTCTTTATGTACCTTAGTCATCAGTACAGCAAGGTTTTACTGTAAGTTAAGTTAGGTATTACTGTATTTAATTTGAGCCTTGACATAATTTCACCAAATCCTAGTCATCCTTCCTTATATACTTCACCACCAACAGTGTTCAACTTGGGGGAGTACCGACGACGCGTGACGCAGAAGTACAAGAACCACAACTTCTTCCGCAGTGACAACCAGGAGGCCATGGCACTCAGACAGCGCTGTGCTCTAGATGCTCTCGAGGACGTATGCGAGTGGCTGGATAACGAAGCAGGAGAGGTGGCAGTAAGTAGTGAGATCATGGGGAAAGGTTTAAGGAGAAGGAGAGATGCCAGAGACCAAGGGGAAGGTGGAGAGACTGGGAGGGAACATAAGAGAGGGCGTATAATAGTGAGGTGGACGGATTAAGATATAGATCAAGAACAAGGTGGAGGGAGGATGTAGAATGTTATTTTAATTGGAAGAAGAGACCAGGGTTCATATTCCTCTGAGGTAAGGAAGCTTCCTAACATCTTCCTTAGTGATTTCTTTTTGGGTATGGCTTATTAATACAGTATTCTTTTGTGCATTATTTATGGAGAGTATAATGATACTGGAAGGATTTATGGTAACACAGAACAGGACAGTAAGGTGTAAATAGCAAAAAAAAAAAAATAGTGGTGTTTAGGAGATTACTTAACCTATGAGAATACAGGCCAAGGAATGAAGAGTAGGAACAAGATGCCGAAGAATATCAGGCAAGGTGTGATGGTGTGATAGATGAAAGGGAAAAAAGGTAAACCAACATGTGTCCACAGCATAGAGGCAACATTGTGCTCTAGACACTCTTGAAGACATCTGAGTGGCTGGATAACAAACCAGAAGAGGTGTTGGTGGGGAATGGGCTTTTGAGAGAGGGTGGAAGGGAAAGGAGTAGACCAGGAAGGTGTATGATATGATATTTGTTTTGAAAGAAGGAAAAGGAGAGGGTGACAGGAGTAGAAAGAGGGAAACTAAGAATGGGGTGAAGAAACTGAGGGGAATAAAATGTATGGTTGGGTGTGGTGAGATGGAGGGAGATGAGGAATGTGGTGGAGGGATAGAGTGGGGGAGGACATGTTTGAATTGTTGAGTGCCGTTGTTTGAGTTGATTCACAAATGTATGGAAGGATGTGGTGCGATGGAGGGAGACAAGGAATGTGGAGGAGGGCATATTTGAACTTTGATTGCCAGTGTTTGAGTTGACTCGCACATATCATGTATGTTTACCGATACCTCCCCCCCAAGGTTTTTGACGCAACGAACACAACGATGTTACGCCGTCGACTGATCTACGAGAAGGTGGTGGTGGAGATGGAGTATAAACTGTTCTACGTGGAGTCTATCTGTGACGACCCTTCCATCATTGAGTCCAACATAAGGGTGAGTAAAGACACAGTGACAGAAAAGTTAGATGAACGGACAGACAGAACCTGCAATGTGAATGATCTTCACCATGTTTATTAATATAATTTAGACGAGAGAGAGAGATAACAGTATTAAAAAAAAACTAATGAAAACCATCTTCATGAATAATTTTTGCAGTAATGGACTCTCTTAAGCTTGATAGTGAAGCCAAAACCTGGTTATGTTATTTAGCTGAGAGAAATTCGTGTGGTCAGATGGTTATTAGTGATAAGATTGCAATACAGGTAGTTAAAATACCCTCTTCATTCCATCTGCTAGTTAAAAACGGGATTAAAGTGATAATGATGATGGTGATTTTAAGGCCAGTTGAAATAATACTGTCCATTCCATATGTTGTAAAACAGGGCTGGGGTGGAGGTAATGATGATGGTGATATTGGTGATGATTAGGATGGACAATAATTTCATGGACTTAGGTGGCTCTCTAGCACCTCTTTTCTCTCAATTAATTATTATTATTCAGATTTATTACCCTTATTATTGTTTTGTACCAGGTGATGTACAGTTGCACTCATGGTTCCCTGAGACACCTGTGGTGGAGGGTGTTTGGCCCGCTCTGCTCATACTAAACGACAAGTAGTTTTGTCAGACTGCTCTACCAACACAGTGAAGCTGAAAAATGGAACTGCTTCTTATAAACGAGAGAGCATGAAAAAAGAGATGGGTGGGATATAAACAATAATGATGGACAGTATCATTGCACATACGGTAATACAACACAATAATTTTACTGAAATAATTCCACCTACTATTGATTACATATAGCTTGAAAGATGAAGAGATATGTTACTTGGTTTGCTGTCCGCCATTCACCTCCCCAAGAATTTGCTACGGACGTTTGATTAATGCATTAGTAAATCCCTCTACATACTGCGGGTCTGCCTATTAGTTATTTAGCAATAATAAACGTATTATAGAAATGTATGGATATTTCACAATATCGTGGTTGTATGACTGAGTCCCATTATGTCGTCACACTGACTGGATCATGTAATAATATTTCAATACTGTATTTGTTACACATATCAGGTATTCTACTCTTGTTATCAGTGATATTTGCACAACAAATAATGGTATCTGGGGGTACTGATACAATCAAAGCAAAGAAAAGATATTTACTGCAGAGATAGGAAACCATTTCTCATTTCATGTAGAAAGAAACACATAATGAAAAGGTAACATGATTGTGATAGCCCCCGCAAATATCCTACAAGAGGATGAAAAAAAACAAAAAACATTCCCCATATATTATATATATATATATATGTTAGCTGTATTCTTTTTATTACACTGTGGGTATATATAAATAAGTGAATGCATTACTTAAATGTCGCACCTTTTACAGCATCAAAGTACTGTACTGGTATCTAATATTTCGTCCAGCCTCCCTCTTTCTCAATTACGGCATTTAACCTATCCGGCATGGAGGAGATAAGGTTTTGGATCATTTCCGGTTGGCCCCTGCAAAGATCCCACTATATGTAATCAATAGTAGGTGGAATTATTTCAGTAAAATTATTGTGTTGTATTACCGTATGTGCAATGATACTGTCCATCATTATTGTTTATATCCCACACATCTCTTTTTTCATGCTCTCTCGTTTATAAGAAGCAGTTCCATTTTTCAGCTTCAGTGTGTTGGTAGAGCAGTCTGACAAAACTACTTGTCGTTTAGTATGAGCAGAGCGGGCCAAACACCCACCACCACAGGTGTCTCAGGGAACCATGAGTGCAACTGTACATCATTTTAACCCTCATGTAGTGGTGGAGATGGATGCCTTCATGTGGTGGCACTGATGTCACTTGGTGGATGTACTGCCTGGATATACAAACATCCCTCACTATCATCCCTATCCCCCCAAAATGGCATGGTGGACTGCTGGAAGAGGGTAACTTCAGCCTTCAGTCCACAGGGTTCATGTCAAATGAACCTAGGGCTACAACTACTACTACCACTACTGTTGTTACTATTACTCCTACTAGAACTACCACCACAGCTACTACTACTACTACTACTACTACTGCTACTACAAATCCAATCCATCATCCAATCCTATGTTGCCCCATGAGGAGCGTAGGAGCCCGGGGCTAGGCAGTTGGTCCTGACATTTAAGATGAGAGTGACCAGCCTCACTCATCCCTAAGTGGCATTACGTGAGCAATAAACCCCAACCACCCCTTGGATATAAACCTTCACCGGCTCAATCCGATTGGAGCACAATAATTAACCAATAAACCACCAGGTGCCAAAATTTGGTTGTATGGTTACCACCCAGCATAGTAAATGGTTTCCTGGTGTACAGGAAACCATTTGGCTTGTCACTCAACGTAGAGTTGCCCCCAGGCAGAAGGAAGAGGAAAGAATGAAAGACGGAAGAGGGAGTGTAAAGTCACCCACAGGCAGAAAGACGAGGAAAGAATGAAGGAATGAAAGACAGAAGATGGAAGGAAAGAAGCATGGAGAGGACAGGGCAGACACTCGAGAGCAGCAATACACTGAGTGAGTGGATGGTGAGAACCCCCACCTACCACAAATTACTACTACTAAGAATAATAGTAACTACCACCACCACTGCTTACTACTACCACTGACTACAGACTACTAACTACAAATTACTACCTCTGCTACTAGCTACTACTAATACTACATTCAGGTGACTCAACATTATGACAAGGCATATGCTTTCTTGTAGCCCATGTCTCACTTTATTACTTAGTTGGGTGGTAACCATGTAACTGATTGGCTGCCTCATGGTTTAGTGGGTTACGGTATTCCAAATTGATGTGATGCCATAAGGGGTTTGCATCTGAGGGGTGGTTTGGGTTTAGTATGCTCATATTGACATTCAGGCAAGCAACGAGTCCTTTGTCTTAAAATGTCTGGACTAGGTAGTGTAGCCCCAATCCTCAAATTCTCCTGATTGGGCAGTAAAGAATTGGATGATAGATAAGGAAGTACAAAGAAAACCCTCAAGAGCCCAGTGTTACTCATCACTGTGTTTTTTTGGAAGGTATAGTGTACTGCCCTACACTTACTGGCTTATATTCATGAAACTCTTAGGGTCAAACTTTAGGATTCCTCCATTAATTACTGGTTACTAAAATACTGTATGACACACACCACTACTCCTGGGTGATGCTGGACTCTGGAGGTTTGATGTAAACAACAGTTTGCCTAAATAATGTACAAGAGAACTATTAAAAGCATCATATGCATCAGTAATCCATACATTTCAGTATAGCAATGTAGAGTATGTTTTGTTCTTACTGTCTCCAGCTGATTTTCTTTCCCCTCAGAATATACTTTTTTGGTTACAGGGTTTACATGTTGCTTTCATAAACCTCCAAATAAATCAGAACTTAAGAATATTGTTCAGCGATAGCAAGAATAACAAAGGTGTTGGAGAGGGATGTCCCCGTGCAGTGGCAGTGATATAACCAAGTGGTGGAGCTGCTTGGTGAATTAAATGTCTCTCAGATACCTTCCTGTTCCCTGAAAGGAGGATGGTGGGCTGCAGGACGACAGCGTCAGCCTGCAGTCCCTTGGGTTCACATAAAAAAATAATAGAAAATATATGCCCTTTGAATGAGAGGGATAACTCAACAGTAGAGAGACACTAGAGGCTTCTTAATCTGACCAGAAAATGGCCTCATGTGGCAATAGTGTATCTCTTGTATCGTCTGTGCAGGATGTGAAGATCAATGGACCCGACTACTACCGTCCGGGCTCCTCTGATTGTCCCGCTGATCATCCGTGTTCGCAAGTTTGTAGTGCTGGTGGCGTTCGCACTGATTTGTGTAGCTCTGTAGTGGTTAGATGCAGTGTTTAGCTTGGTGTGACCACAATGACAAGTCCTGTAGCTCACTGGGAGTTCTGGCTGCACTTTGAACTGCAGTTTGCTGTAGTTATGTGTGTCTGGGGGGAGTAATTTAAGTTTAACCAGTGTTTTTAACCTGATCTTTAGTTACTTAGATGGCTGTGAGACACGCATAATAATATGTTAACCATTAATGCTGCTGGGGATACTGGAGCACTTTTATTCGGAACAACACAAAATTTTCTAATTCCTAAAAAAAATCTTTTCAAACAGGACAACAAATAAACCCATATTGAGGATAATACAATTTTTAATGAGGATAATACAAAATTTCTTTTTCATGACAACCAAGAATTTTTATTCAGGACAGCAACAAATGTTCGTATTCAGGATAACAAATTTTCATACTTAAGGAGAAAACAGAATTTTTAATCAGGACAACAAATAATTTTTAATCAGGACAGCAGAGAACTTTTAACCAGGACAACACAGAATTTTATATTTTCAGCTGAGAGAAATCCAAACACAGTATTTAAAGTTTAAAAACAATATTGCCTTCTATGTATGCCCTTTAACCCCTTAATGGCCCCTCAGCATTGAATGATGCCACACTGCTGTAGGTGTCGATGTAGTGCATCTATAAAAAACTGCAAACAATTATGGGAAGGGAATGAAGGTCAGTGGTATGTTTACACGAGCCTTCTGTACCATCCCAAGCACTCGGGCAGTCAGTTCATCTGGCACGTTATCCCTCATTGGTTTACAGTACAGTATTGGTAGGTGTGTAGTCATTTGATTAATTCTCCCATGAATCATAGTAAATCACAGGATGGGTTGAGGGAGCTAAAAATCTATCTATCTATCTATATATTTACCATATATAAAGAAAAAAATAAAGTAAAAGTGTATTACCTGGTGTGCCACAGTTCTCTTCACGTGGGGGGAGGGGCCATTGAGGGGTTAAATAATCAATTCAGGCCAACAGAAGGCAGTTTTCTTCATGTGAGAGACTCCTATTCGTCAGAGCTAATATAAAGCTTTCCATTGCATTATTTGTTACTGTGGATCCAGTAATCATTGGTATTTAGTTAGGCTTACATCAGGTGAGTTTGGCCCAGAGTAGAGAAATCCTGCTTAAAAAAAAATAAAAAATAAGGAAATAATGATGATAATTTCATGGTATGCTTCTTAATTTTACAAGTACTGTAGATGTAAAGTGCACACCTGTTTTGTCAGGTGTGTGCAGGAGCCAGGCATAATAATAGTACGCTAGAATTTTGAGAGGCTGGAAAATTGGAATACCACAGTTAGAATACTAGAAGATTTGAAATGTTAAATCTGGGTGCTGTACAGTATTGAGATGCTATATATATATATATATATATATATTTTTGGAGGGGGGGGGGCCTGGAGCATACAGCATTGTCCACATACTGTATTTCACCATTTGCCAGTTATTGTATTTTGTAGGAATGGCTCAGTCAGTATTAGCTATATCTGTATCCCCCTTAAATATAGGAAAAGACTTGTTACTCAGTGCATTCATAGTAAGTAAAGGTAATATGTTCCTGGCTGCATAACTTGAACATGCATGATAACCCATACACCCACACCCCAGTGCACATCCACTCCCACTCCTACTCCTATTCCCACACCTGCAGACTGAGCCATTCCCACAACACAGCATTTGTCAAGGGTGCACAATATATGGAGCACCCTGTATAATTGAATACCACATTAGGAGACTCATTGCTAAATTTGCCGGGCCGAAATAATGAAAACAAATTTTAGAAAATGAAGATAAAGCTGAGATTTTTTACATTTAGATGAAGGTTATGCAAAGATGCATTATAGATAAAGAGGATGCAAAGATATATTAGTTATCCTTTCCTTTCTCTGTGATGATGTGAGTATATTCAACAGGAGGTGAAGGTAAGCAGTCCGGACTACAGCGGAATGACAGCAGAGGATGCTCTGTCAGACTTTTTGCAGCGGATCGAGCACTACATGGATCAGTACCAGCCCTTAGATGAAGAGGCGGAGGATCACTTGTCATTCATGAAAATTTACAATACAGGTGGGTTGAGTTTGGCAATGTGGAGAGGATGGAGAATGAGAAGCTGAGTAGGAGAGTGTATGTGTGTGTGATAAGAGGGGTTGAAAAGGAGGGGGACACTGAGGATGGAATAGGGGGATAGTGTGGTGAGGTATATGAGTGAAGGAGGCTTGAGTTTGGAGGGAGTGCAGTCAGACAGCAGAGGACAGGGTGACATGGAGGCGATTCATTTTTGGCTGTCCCTTGCATCTGACAGTAGATAGATAGGTTTGAGATGAAAGGGCCCAGGTTTATCTGAGTGTGAACCAGGTGGATTGCAGGGTGAAGTTGCCCTTCTGCAGTCCACTATCCTTTCCGTGGATAGAGAGGGAGCTGAGGGACATTTATATCACCAGATAGCAAAGTCACCCAGTTATATCAGTGCCACCACATGATGGCATCTTTGTTGAGCACCTACAGGGAGAAAATTTGGAAGTCCTTGTTTTCAGTAAGGTGTAGGTCTAAAAATATCACAACCTGTTACACTCAGATGTTGCTGTAAATGGGGAAAGCTGGTAAATCAGATGTAGATAATAGTGACACTTCAGTTGGCACTTTTTGTATAATTTATTGCGGATTTAGCAGGAAAACAAGGCAGTGAGGGCGACATAAACGGACTTAGCGTACATTCATATATTTAGATAGATAAATTTTGAGATCTTTAATGACTGTATGACTACTACACTGGGCTTCCTGGTGAGAGTTTTTGAATCTTAATCACCCCATCTTTAAGCGAGAACAAGGGTTAGCTTGATGATATATATATACCGGTATATCCAAGGGTTGTTGGGGTTGATTGCTCATGTAATGCCACTCAGGGATGAGTGAGGCTGGTCACTCTTATCTTAAATGTTGGGACCAACTTGCCTAGCCCCAGGCTCCTACGCTCCTCGTGGGGCAATGTAGGATTGGATGATGGATGGATTTCTGAATGTTTATGTATGACTCATGCAGTGTAATGTTTAGATGCAGTGGGCTTAAGTCATTCATATCTGATCTGTTTCAGTTGTGTGATGTGAATAAGGGTCATGGATAAGATTAGTGTTAATGTAAATAAGCAGACATTTTCTAAGACATAGCAGAACACTGTATCCTCCTCATCCCCACAAATGAGGATGGTGGACTGCAGGAAAAGAGCAGGTTCAACCTGGAATTCAGTGGGTCCATGTTCAGTTGTGTCTTGGTCAACAGCAATAAGCAATTATAACATTCAGCAGATGGATGTGTTGGTAAGGAAAGTTTAAGCACAGGTACTCATGTTGTAAGGGTTCAGTCCAAGGGATGGTTGCAGTTTATTGCTGAGTGTGCTGCTCATGGATGATTGATGGTCCACCTACCATATATGTAAGGTTTGAATAACACAGCCCCAATTCCCTGTCTCTCTTGGGTCAGCATAGGATTGGATGATGGATGGATGGATGAATGAATGTTTTTTAATCTGACCCATCTCTTTTAGTGGAGGTTAGGTTTTGGATATGATGATGATGGTGATAATGATAAAAGAATCTGGTGGTGATGGTGGTAATGATGATGATAGTTGGTCATGTTGATTATACCGATGGTATATAGTGTTTGATATTGTTATTATGTTGTCCTGAATACATTCCATTCTTGCCAACAGGTCAGAAGGTGTTAGTGCACAAGCATGAGGGTCACATCCAGGCTCGCATTGTGTACTACCTCATGAACACTCACGTCACACCTCGCACCATCTACCTCGCCAGGGTAAGGCACACACAGGCAGAAATAATACTTAGGGATGAGTGACGTGTGTATGGAGACAAAAATGCATATGGCTAGTTGGATTGCATCTGCATTACACATAGATGTCTGTTATTTTCTGCATAGACTTGTGTTAAAGAGTATCATTTATGGGAGGAGAAACATGGCAGACCTCTCTTACCTTCAGAATACTATAGTCATTGTGTTCTCTAACTTGGCCTAAAACTGCCATCTTGAATACTGATGTAACAATAAATTTACATTATGATGCTAGTCATGCAGATGTGGTATGGAAAAGATGTACAGGTGTTGCATTGTCTTTTTTGGGCATTAAGCTTTGTGAAATTAGTAAATATGATACAAAATGATGAATCTCTGGTCCAAGTTAAAGAGTACCAGCAGAGGAAAGTGAGGAAAAAATAAAAAATGAGATGGATTGTTAGGTGAAGTTTCATTTTTAACTGTACATGCTTTTGGCGGATAGTTTAGATGTTATAAGCACTGCAGGCCCCAATTTCTGACTTCACAGCAACTCCAGTCACTAGCAGTTGAAGTGAAAATAGGTTAAAGTCATGAGCAGCTGGGCAGTGAAATAACCGTAACCACTTTTTTCTGATGGTGAAGTTTTTATTGTATTCTTGCCACTTCCAGATGATTTAATTGGCTCAGAAGATGCATTTTTGAAGTGGATGTGTTGGATATCACCTCAGTTTTAACCCTTTTGCCACAAGACATTTATCCAAGATGAATAAAATGGTCTTGTGGCAGCAAGGATATATTATAAACTTTGTGACTGTAATGTTTAACTTAAGTAGTGATTTCAATAGTTATACAGTAAATCTTTAAAAAATCACAAAATCTCCCCCTCCCTTTTTTTTTTAATCAAGTATCGTGAAATCATAAAACTTGCCAGGTAAAATCCCATTTAGTACCTGTGCATTTAGTGCTGTATCCCAGTTTCAGCTCCAGATTTGCAGTGCAGTACCACACAACCTGTATGGAAAAGGTTATGGTAGTTTGCAGTACATACCATACATATAGCAAGTACTTGTTGTGTGTGTAGTTGTGTATGTAGCGTAATCATTTTTGTGCCATCTACAGCATGGGGAGAGTCATCAC
Source organism: Coenobita brevimanus (assembly GCF_032717465.1). NCBI lineage: Eukaryota > Metazoa > Arthropoda > Malacostraca > Decapoda > Coenobitidae > Coenobita > Coenobita brevimanus. Next base: position 4,224,859 of record NC_136976.1, read on the forward strand.
AACCTGGTTGGAAGGATCGGTGGCGACACGGACCTCACCAAGAATGGGGAGAGGTTTGGTGAAGCGCTGGCACAGTACATCAGAGAGCAGGACATCCCTAAGGTAATGATGGAATTGGATCTTGAACCTTTTTCTATTTTATTTTTGTTTTATTCTTGCTATATCTGGGAGATTTTATTCAGTTTAGGAAAGCACCATACTGTATTTCAACTTTGATGGGCTGTTACAGTATATTAGAGAGCAGGATATCCATAAGGTAATGATGGAAGTGAACTTGAAACCCTTTGAACTTTATAAGGTCTTCGTTTTTTTTTTTTTTTTTTTTTTTTTTTTGTGTGTGCTGTACTTACTGATGTTATGAGGGATACCATTTTCACGCGTAAGGTCATCATTAATTATAAGTCTAACATTTTAGAACCTGGCACATGCTGATACAGCATTTATTAATAGTTTTATGCAAATGTGGCCTAAAAATGTCCTCTGTTATGAAATTGTGTAACAACAGATTATTGCAATTATATGGTGCTACTCATGAAGGTCTTTGGAAAGGATGATAAGCCATAGTCCTTTTCCACCACTGAGCTACATGAAGTAAGCTACAAAAGGACGAAAATCTGGGCCAAATTAGAGTAGAAACAGTATAGTCGATGTGAGTCCTAGAATAATGTCCTATAATTTCTTACACTTTGCCTGGGACACTTATAATCCACACTTACAAATTATAACATTAACCTGATATTCTCTCCCTCTTTCACACAGCTACGAGTGTGGACATCGTGGCTAAAGAGAACGATTGAAACCGCCAAGGGTATCGATGCACCTCAGGAGCGATGGAAGGCCCTGAATGAGATTGATGCCGTGAGTGTATTGGAAGGCTTTATAGCACCTTTTCTTAAGTGAATTATTTACCATGTTACTGTTAAACCTTCTCCAGTTTTTTATATGGTTTTAATACAGATGGTTTGTATTGCCTTAGTTTCTGTCAGTAATATAAGAGAGAGTATTGAGGTGTAATTTGCAGAATAAATCGTGAAAAGTTAAAAAAATCTCCAGTGATGTATGACCCCAAATGCTGTAGGTAACTTCGTACTTGAGTCATTTAACCTGTACAGTACAGTGATCTACTCAACGTGGATGAGTAAATTACATGTCAAGATGAACATGACAAAGGGTTCATTTTTATTTTTTAAAATATTTTTTTATGCAAGATTTGGCAGGTGGTGCAGTGACTCTACCCCACAAGTTTTATTAAAGTAACTTAATCACATGTAGCATGTACTGTAATGTGGGATGAGATTTTCCAGGCTAGAAATACCGCATGGCATATTTCACTGGCCACGCTGTGTAACTCGCCTACTTTTACCCTTTCCATTCATTAGTGGGAAATTGGGTGAGGAGGATGGTCATTCAGACAGTTATAATAAGTCAGGGGTGTGGTCAAAAATACCTTACATACAGTATTTGTTCTTGTTGTTGGTGCTGTACCCTCTTTGGTTTGGGGATATCAGTTTTAGTTAGCCGTATATTTCTGCTGTCCTGTGGGAGTTATGTACAGCCTTAATAAAGCCCATGAATATGAGACTTCTTGCTTGAGTAAAATTGTTTGGTAGGAGTAAGAATCAAGTTAGGATGATTTGACCGACATTCAAGGTGTTAAACTGATGGAAACCAGAAAATCTGCTCCATGCATAGGAATGGAAATGTAATTAGCGATTTCTGTGGAATGTATGTGGACTTGGAGAGAGAGAGAGAGAGGATTACTCAACCCATCCCCCTCAAAAATGTTTCATTTTTTTTTATTATATGTTTTTTGAACGAGAATAATTCAATATGTTTCTGGGAGAAAGAGAATTTAAAAATGACTTATACTGTTGCGTTGTTGTAGTATACCAAAATATATTGAGTTATGAATGTGTTCTTTCCTCATCAGGGCATCTGTGAAGAGATGACGTACGCTGAGATCAAGGAAAAGTTCCCTGTAGATTTTGCATCCAGGGACCAAAACAAGTTCAGGTGAGTGGGATGGTTATTGTTTGGGAGATAATGTATATTCACGAACAATAATAAGTTCTTGGAAAATACAGTAAAACGGGGGCCAGTGAGCAGCCCATTCCCTCCCAAGGCGAGACAAATCCAGGAGAGGGTTTGAGTGAGGGTGAACGAACACAGAGATGATGAGGATGGCAGTGGGTGGTGATTTTGTAAGTGACAGACAACTCTTTCTGCTGGGGGATACTGATTATAGCTTTTGTTTGTACACCAAGCCACTAACCTAGCTGGAGGGTGGGTGTCAGAGGGGTTAATTGACCACCCACTATACAAGAAAGGTAAGAGAAAATATGCTAGCTGATTAGTATAATAATGGCAATGTAATGTGTAAAGCCCAGAGGTTATATGTAATGTAGAGTACAATATTAATTTTTCTTTGCCAGTCTTTGTTCTTAAAATCAGGTTATATTTTTTGCAGTTAAATAAGTTAGTCACATGAAATATTTAAACTATTAACTGCCACTGACACCTATGGATGATCATGTAGGCCAGTGCCATTGGTGTCCATTTGGCAGGCTGTATCAGAAACCAGAGACAGTAGGGAGTGAGGAGTCAGAGTTGTAGGCCCTATGTAGGGCCCCTCACCTCTCCCTCCCATACCATGTTTACTAAATTTAGTCATGGTTTCTCTGCGTTTAGCAAATGGATGAGATGATTTTATTTATGTATTTATTTTTTCTGAGTATGATGTAACAGGGCAATGTATTCTAAGACCTGTTGGAGATTTATAAAATTTTTTCCTCAGCAGTTCAATCAACACATTAGACCACAGCATCATTTTTGGTATTGAAGCAAACATTGTCAGTATTATAACTGTGTAACATGCAAGAGAATGTTATGGTGTAATATGAAAACTAAATTGCTAAGGGGGAGACCATGTAAGAGTAAAAAGAGTAACATCTCCCCCTCCTCCACAGCTACCGGTACCCACGCGGTGAGAGCTACGAGGACCTGGTGGCCAGACTGGAGCCAGTGATCATGGAGCTGGAGCGGCAGGGTAACGTGCTTCTCATCGCCCACCAGGCTGTCCTCCGATGCCTCCTTGCCTACTTCCTCGACAAGCCATCGGGTAGGTTGTGTGTGGTTTTGGTGAGGGTAGGATACATTAGGAACACATGCCATCAGATGGGACAGGTTAGAAACACATGGGTCTTGGAAGGGGTGGGTTCAGTTTAGTTTTGTTAGGTTAGGGTGGATCAGTTAGGGGAGATTAAATTAGGTTGAGTTAACATAGGGTAGGTTGTGTTGTGTTAGATTAGGAATACACAGGTTAGGCTAGGTTAGGTTTGCCTTGGTCATGTCAATTCAAGCTAGGCTAAGCTGTCAAGTTAGGTTAGGTTAGGTGGGCTTAGGTTTATACCGTATTAAGTACAGGTTATCAGAATAGGGTTTTTTAACCCCTTCTTTCAAGGGATTGCCAGGGTAACATGTATACCATATTTAAAAGACTTCATCCTCTTGAATCAGGAAAGTTAGGTATGGTTGGGTTAGTTGGAGTTTGGGTAGATTATATTCTGTCTGTAATCATAACAGAAGAGGTCTAAGTAGGATTGTGTTGTACTTTCACAATAAACACAAATTCATCCGATTCTTTATTGTTACAGATGAGCTGCCCTACATCGAAGTGCCCCTCCACACTGTGATCAAGTTGACTCCTGTGGCATATGGATGTAAGGTGGAGTATTTACCCCTGGGCATACCCTCAGTCAACACACACCGACCCAAGCCACAGGTGAGGCAGAGTTCAGTTTGAGAAGTGCCTGTTATTTTCTGCAGCAAATTATTCCACAGTATCAATCTATTTATCTTTATCTATTTACCTACCTACCTACCTATGTGTGTATTGTCAGACACCGTAATCCTGTTAGGGGTGACCACAAACTAATTACCATCACATTTCCCTTTCACATGCCATGTATTACCCTCCTTATTTACATCTTTCACATTGACGTAAATGATAAAAATGACCCGCAAGAATTTATTAACCAGATTCAGAAAATAAAATGGTGTGGAAAAGGTGCTAGAGAGTCTCATTTACTGATGAGAACGTGGGCTGTATATGCAAACCAGTACTTTACTATGGTTGTTTTTAAAAATACCTTTCAAGATAGAATGGATAGATTGTTCTCCACCATACACAAAACAAGCAGCTACTAGGAATGTGAGAAGTTGCTAGATAATATTCCACTGTCCATAACACAGTCAGTCATATGATTCAGAGATTAGTTTTTATTTTCCACTCGTATTCCATTAATGAAGTTGAAATCATGGGTTTGGCATCCATTTTGCAATCTAGACTTTAACCTGTAGAGCATGAGATACCACTCCTAAGGTAAATATAATCATGTGTTGGTATAGTCAGTTTGTTTTGACAACTGGGTCACTCACAACTTGAATACTAAGTCATGGTTGCAGAACATTCTGTGAGGCTTGGTTACGAGATAGGAATAAGTCCCATTGGTTAGCAGTCAAATTAAACCCTTGAGTCGACTACACGAGCTGAGAAGAGGGGAGGGTGTAGGTCTTTTTGTAGTGAAAAGAAGTAGACCAGAGTACAACATCCAAAAATTCATTTATGGTGAAAGACTCGGTATACTCTCTCTCTCTTTACTCGGCCTAAAATTGTCATCTCTCCATCTGAATGCTGAGTTGTGATAATAGATTAACACTAGAATGTGATACTAGTCATGAGGAAGTGCTATGGGAAGGCTGTAGAGCTGTACAGTAGCCTTATCTTCTGCCACTGAGTTGTATGAAATAACCTGCAAAAAGACAACAATCTGGGCCAAGTTGAGGTGAAAGAGGTTGAGTACGTTGGAAATAAAGTTCTTCACATACATCGGCATAACTCGTCTTTGTTTACTTACAGATTCCTGGCACCCTCGAAGGTTACGAGTTCCCACAGGTGCTGGACATGGACTTATGATGACTCCTGTACTTAGGGGCTGTGTTCTCTGCCTTCGTCGTATGCCTTGCTTCCATTTGCTTTGAAACTTAGCGCCAAAGTGCATACCTCATTTTACCATGCATTCTCGTTGTGTGTACCTGTCCAATCCCGGATCCTATCATGCAGGTGTCAAAGGGGGGTTGTTTTAGTTGTTTGTTGGTATGATTATCCTGGTAGCTACTTATCCTGTTTTATTATCCAGGCACCTGTGTGTCTGTTTGTCCTGGTAGCTATGTTACAGTGTGATTATCCTTATAACAGTACTTGCATATTCACTGATTTATAGTTTGATCATCCAGGTACTGACACTTGTTAAAGTTTATGGGTATCCCTGTGTATATGATTGTTAATCTAGTCTCCACCCATTACTAAGCAGCAAGTCTCTGTGCTGCAATGTGATGACACACACACAAACATGCACAGAAGAAACATTCGTGTACGCATTGTTGCCTGTCCTGGGATTCGAGTTGTGGTTAGACTGACCCCACGCTCACACAAGTCCCCATGAGCTTTTAGGAGTATCTGTACCTCCTTGTGTGTTCTGTTTATCCAGTCTGATTATCCAGATACACTTATGAGCCATAGTTAAAATTGTCTCCGATCCCTCTCACTGACTGAAGGGAAGGGAAGTTATGAAACCGTTGTTGATAGTTGTAAGAATTTCTAGACTGCATAAATAAGTGTCATTGCCAGCTATACCTCATGTAGTCTGCCAAAGCTTACAAACACCCCTAACACTGAGCAGTAAAATTCTATTTGGGTTTGAACCCTTAGGCTCAGCCAAAAACAGAAATTTGTTTCATATTTTCCTGTTTAATGTGTGCCTATTACTCTGTTACATGCCAGAAATTTGTTCTGAGTCTGCCAATGAATAATAACTATATATTGTTATTTAAAGTACCTCCTTCAGCTCTGTGCAGTGTGGTGTTACTTTAATCTCTTTACTTATGTTAATTGCCATCTCATGATCGTGAATGTCGTCATAAAAATAGACTAACACATGATGATGGTCTTGAAGAAGTGCAGTGAGAAGGATATAGACCCATGGCATTATTTATTCCTACCACAGAGCAACGTGAAATAAGCTGCAAAAGACCAAAAATCTGGACCATTTGAGGTTAAAAGGGTATAACATATCGTACAGGGAAACAGCGTAAATATATGACAATGATTTTATAACTTCCTTTCAGCCAAGAGCAGGAGTGGAAAGTGAGCAAAAACCAAGGCTTGCGAGTGTACCTGTTTATTCAGAATTATGTGAGCAGTATTGACGTACCATTTTTCTGTGGCTTAAACTGTTGTAATGATGATGTAAATAATGTCTCAAGTTGACCAAAATGAGAGGAAATGAAGATGTAATAAAGTTAGAAATTTTGGTACAACTTTTTTTTTTTTTTAATAGGATTATAATGGTGACGTAGGAGGACTCTGATTATCCAGATAGTGTTACTTTATTGTCTAATTTTATTTTTACTGTCAAGGTCACACTAAATTATTGAAAACTTACGTATTAAGCTTTCATTGATATCTATAAAAGTCAGTTTGCCAGTTACCCCATATATACAGTAGTAAGTGTATGGAAAAATTGATAGTTTTGAACACATCCATGACATACTGTATATAATGATGATTGCCTATATAAATGTTTACTCAGAGGAGTTGTGTTAATTTAAAAGACTCGTGAGGCAGTACATGATGAACACTATCTAAAACATTATATAGCTAGTGAAAAGTTGCAGGTTCTTTGTATTCTTCATTTCAAGCAACCCAAACACAATTAACTTGAATGTTCAGGATATGAGGTGTGATTTAAGTACAGTATGTTTTTACAGTTTGAGTAAGTATGGACTGTGGACTTTATGTATAGATGTGGACACAGTAAAGTGATTGGATATAATTAGAGGATTTTAAAGGCAATATACTTATTGAAGAGATACTCCATATGGTTGTGGGTCATGTGTGTCAGGAAATATACACAAAAATCACATGTACTTGGCAATTTTATAGTTAATCATTAGCAACTTCATTGGAGTTAATTCATCAGCAACTGAATGAAACAGTAACTTTCCTGTGAGTCATGAACAGCTTGGGGTGCAGTTAAGAAGTTAATAAGCAGCTTAATTAAACAACTATTAAACGCCAAGTTGGTCACTGGATAATTGGAGTCCTGTCTTATAAACCCGAGTCATATCAGCATAAGCCGGCATTGGTGTTTATCAGTACTTCAGAGGGTAGCTGTTGCATTCTGGATGTGTTGTGAGATATGTCTGTGTGTGTGCTTATGAGAATGCATTTTACCCTTGAACTTCGGGTAATCTCATTAGTTGTCCATTTCCTGCCACAGACTTGAATAACAAGCTTAATTAAAGCTGCTAAATGCTTCTCTTATATTACAAGCAGCTGTAACCAAGTAAAAAATGTTGCTTAATAAAATAGTTAAATATTTTTACATACTTCTGTGTTCAGAATAAAAATTTATTTTTATTTAAATTATTGTACTAATGAATACTGCTATATACTGTTCTTCAGTATTTTCTTAGTAAATCTAGATATGTGTGGAAGTAAGTTTAACCATTATCCCAACCTAGTCTCCATCCATCCATCATCTAGTCCTTTACTGTCCTGTCAGGAGTGTATGAGCCTGGGATTAAGTTACTTGACCCAGACATTGAAAGCGAGTGACCAGTTGCTGATACCTGAGCAACATTATCCATCACCTTCATTTTAATCTTTTCTTCCTCACCTGAGGATGAGGGTAGGTTGGACCCAGAAACAAAGAAAGCAAAAGCACATCATCAACATGCCCAGTGAAATGAGCCTCATCATTCATGTCCCTGTAATCCTGGCTCTTCCTTACTAGTCTGTCCATTAACATGTAATTTTATCCTATTTTTCCCTATTGATGGAGATCATATATACACTGACTAGTTACCCTGATCTTTGTCGTTGTAAAAAAGGAGTGCCAAACCCTTGTGTTCATCCAGTCAGCTGTTTCCTGTTAGTTCTCACTTTTCATCAGCTTCTGTACCTCACAGAGTTCTTAGTTTGTAGCCAAGAGGTTATCCAGCACACGAAAACTACTGTACATAGCCAGACTACGGTTGTGAATTCAACTTATGGCAGGAAACCTGGGAATCTAATGATGCCAGCCGTAGTTTGATGGTTGAATGAACTGCATGTGTTGTTTCTAGATGTCTGATGATCTAGTGGTCTAAGGTGCCAGCTGGAGTGATGGGTCAGTTGGACTTTGATCATGTGATATCACCAAGGGCATAGGCTTGTCACCTCCGAATGGTCTTGACTACAGTAGCCTAGCATCAGGCCCCTGCACCTTATAAGGGGTACTTTGGGAGTGAATGTTGCCATTTTTGTGTCTTGGAGCAGTATTTAAATAAGAAAGCCTTCCTAGATGTAATAGTTTTAAAATAGGCTAAGTAACCATACTGTGAAGTTCATTTGTTAACTTCTTTTAGTATGATACTGTAAATCCTCGCTTTACAGGTGTTCAGTTTGAAAGAGTTTCCGTAGTTAAGAACTCATTCTGTGTGTGTGTCTCTCTCTCTCCATTTTATTATCTAATTTCTTGCAGTCTGCTGGGTTCACAACCAAACTTATTTTTAAGGCAGTAATAAGAACTAAGTTGAGTACGGTGATGAAATTGGAACCAGTAGGAGTGCTAGGCAATTTTTATTTTTTATATTTTTTTTGTGTATAGTGAGGGTTTACTGTATACTGAGTAACTAACCCGGTTCTGTTATTTATGTGTAACCTCTTTACTGCTGTGAATACACATAGGTATATATATATATATATATATATATATATATATATATATATATTTTTTTCAGGGCCACACAAATCTATTTTGATCAGCCAAGGGAAGCAGCCACAGTGGTTAATTGAGGCTCGTGTTATTGTCAGGGAAGGAGGCTCCCTAGCACCGCTTCCTTAGCTATTTATTTTTAGATATGGCTGGTTAACATCCTTTTGTATGTCATTAATGCAGAGTATGGCAATGTTTGAAGATTTATATAACAGACTAGGACAGTAAGGTGCAATAAACAAAATAAATTGTTTAGGAAAAGATGTTAGGGAGTTTCCTTAATTGATGAGCATACAAGCCTAAGAAACCCCTTCAGTCGTATGACAAATTTTGTATAATAGAGAGTTGCCATATATAACACTCCACTTTCACTCACTGGGCAGTTGGGGACAGTTCAGTTGGTGTTATCAGTATCTACCCTGCATCATCTATTCATTTCCTACTGCCACTGCCTCGGCCACACCCACGCTGGCAGACTGAGCCATCCCCACAACACACAACACTGCCATACGAGTTTCTAGTGGAGTGCTATTTATGGGCTACCCAGTATTCCTGCTAATTTCAGTCAGTTATATTGTGCTCAGGTGAGACTTCAAACTGGATGGGTTAGGTATAATGTGGCAGTCAGTAGAGGTGGCCAGCCAATCTAGTGGACCTGGGTTCAGCTCCCAACTGGAACAGGAATGGTTAAAATGTGGCAGTCAGGAGAGGGGGGGGGGGACCTGCCAGTAGATGTGGGTGTTGATCCTTTTACTACTGGAATACTCCCTGGCTGAATAAAATTGATTGCAGCAAGAATAAATTTTAAAATACTGTCTTGGAGTAAAAAGGTTTATGATTACCGGTATCATTTAACCCCTTGTCCTGTGATGTGATGTTTATTTAATGTTGCAAGATCCAGGCAGTTACTCAGCTATGGCGAGATCTCTTTTAGTGAAAGGGTGATGAAGGCCACATCTGACCTCTCCAGTTTGATAATTCTCACTGAAACTAAAGATCATATGGAGATAAGAAAAATAACCCCTCCAGTGTGAAAAGTTTCATCAGAATGGAATAAAACCATATGGAGATGGGGGTGGGGGGGAATACAGTATCAGGGTGAAGGGGGTTGCTTTTGCTGGTGTGGATGCCCCTCTTGAGAATTTTGCTCAGGCTAACATCTCTATTATTGTATTACATTCAGCAGTTTGAAGGTTAATGGGATGTTTCAGCTGAGTGATCTTGGCATAAGTCAGTCCTCACTTAAAGTCTGTGGTGTGTGGAGGCAAAATCCGAGACATACTGTATTTCCAGTTCGTGATTCAGGGGCTATGAGCACACGACATAACTAGATGAAAAAAAGAAATTGCAGTAATTTCTGATCAGCTCTGTAACTAACTGCTAGCAGACTTAAGTTTTAAAAAATATTAATTCTAAAAAAGAAAATAAAAATAAAAGTGAATCAACTAGTGGAAAATTAATCACCAAGGAACTTCATAACAAAACAACTTTGAGGGAGGACATATTGAATATTTTTGTTCTGTTATTAGGGAAGTTTTATATCTATGGGTGACAAATGATGTTTTTGTTTGAGTCCTCTTGGGAGCTGTATTACTTGTGGACTTAAGAGTCTCCCCTGCACCTCTATCTGACCAGTGGATTCTTGCATAAAGCTTGTGTTAATACAGTATTCCCCTACTATTCCCTCATACAGGAGCATACCTAGAGATTTCGGGGCCTGGGGAGCTTGGTTCTTTGCGGGGCCCCCGCAAAGAACCTAGTCCCTTTAATTCTCAAAACTTATCTAATATCTCAGCCAGGATTGTCAGGATGATAAATATATATATTTTTAAATATTATTGAAAAAGCTTATAAATTTTTAAGGCTTTTGGGGGCCCAGGGGGCAGTTTCAAACAGCCCCCCCCCCCCCAGGTACGCCACTGCCCCCATATGTTATATATGTAGAGTATGTTCACATCAGAATGATGCAATAACATAGAATACTATGGTTGTACAGTGTGACATTTCATATACTTGCATATGTCCACATAATGTCAGTTCTAGCAATGTCTTTCCTCCACCTCCACACACATCACACCACATACACATTGGGATGTTGATGTATCCAGGTGTCGTAGACGGTTAAGGTGTAAGGAATTAAATGAATTGCTAAGGAAGAGGTGTTAGGGAGCCTTGTAAACCCATGAACATATGACCCAAGGAATCCCACATTACTAGCCGGTTATACAGTCTACAGTGAGGTTGTTTTTTCTGACCCACTGTATTCCAGTTTTCTGTTCTTCAACTTTATTATTTTCCTGACTTCCCATGTGTACAGCATTTCACTTATTTCAGCCCAAATGCAGTTGCTTCCATACTTAGGAACTTAATAGGGACAGTTGATTTGTACTGTAACTCAAAAATTTGCAAGCGGAAATTTACTAATATTTGAGACTAAATATTTACGAATCTTAAGTGAACATTGAGATGGGTAAAAACCGAATTACCAGTTTTGTATTAATTAATATGAGCAAATTTATTATTAAGTACCACTGTCATTACTGTAGTTCTAAATAAGTACTGTATGCTGTATATTATTTTGTAGTTATCACTGAAAAAAGAACTCATGTCTCTAAAATAAAGCCCTTGTCTCCTATGGTTTATGAATTTAAAGTTTGTAAACAAGGGAGAGACGTTTATAAAGCTGGAATATTGTGAAGCTGGAAATTAGAGGTTACTCCACTAAACTTGTACATTTAGTAGATTCTGTACATAGTTAGAGATGCCTGGTGGTTTAGTGGTCTAGGATACCGGCCGGGGATGAAAGTCAGTGCTTTGTACAGTTGCTGAAAACATTGTTCAGTGTCTTAGTCATGAGAGCCTTACATAATGTGAAGTTTGATAGGCTCCAAGATCATATAACTAAGGTTTTGATAGTTTGTGCTCAGTCTTGTTATTTATTACAAGAAAGTGGATCAGTATTTACTGTGCAGTGTTTTTATTGTAAGAAAGTGGATCAGTTATTACAGCGTTTGTGCTCAACTTGTTAATCGTAAGAAAGTGGATCGATAATTAGCACTGTCTGCAGTTTATTAATCGTAAGAAAGCATATCAATATATACTGTATCTCTGCAACTGTACATTGGTTTTTAAAAATCCCCCCAAAAGGCTGTAGGTTATTTGATGACATATTGCCACCAGGGATGTAGGCCAGTCACCTACTCTTAAATGTTCTGGACTATGGTAGCTTAGCCTCAGCTCCTGATACTTCACAATGGGTAGTATGGGACTGGCAGTTTTGTACATAAGCATACTGTATGTAATTTACTGGAGACTTCTGTGTGATTTTTGAATATATTTTACATTTCTCATACTGCTGTCATTTGTTTCTGTATATAAGTAAGGTTCCTTCATAGTCCTACAACAGATGTTCCTCACTTAAAATCTTGGACAATGGTTCTCAACCTGGGGGTGCACCCCCTGCTGAAGTGATTTCCAAAGGGGGTGTGATTACTCAGAGGAAAAAAAAATAGCAGCTCGAATGTGGGTGGGTGTGGTGGGATGGCGGGTGGGTAGGTGTCGTGGATAAGTTGACCAAATCTTGGTGGGGGATGCATGAATATCAGCCAAGGCTCAGGGAAGCACAGCCCAGAAAAGGTTGAGAATCACTGGCCTAGTATGTATGCTGGACAAATGTTACTATGTGTAACTGATACACATGTTGCTTGCTCCTGTAGTTATAAGCATAAAAATCACTTGTTTCAGTTGGTTGTGAATTGTGCAACTGTATATGAAAGTGGTTACTTCATCTGCAGCTTAATAACGATTTTATGTGAGGGTTATCTGTATGTGGGTTCATGCATATCAAACTTAGTCAACAAAAGTCACAGTTACCCAGGGATTTGACAAAATAACCTGAATGATGCTTCTCCCCCTTTTGGTATCTTGTAATTCTATGTAACAACAGATTTGAGTTGATGCCACAGAATTATATATATAGTTAGTGAACTGAAAATAGTACAGTACGATACTGAATTGTGTACTTCAGCACAAAAGAAAATAAGATATGGTTCCTGAACTAGAACATACAGTACCAGAACAGTGACTACAGTATTTCAAAACTACCGGGTATTTGTCCTTTGCTCTGTGATCCTAATAAAAAAATAAAAAAAATTGACTGCTGAAGGGATGGGTGGATATTTTCAATGCATAGCATAGACAACAATGCCTTTTTGGCTGACTGTGCAGCTCAATTTAAGAACTTGCCTATTCCCTACAGTATGATGACAATTTTTTTCCTTGTTACGTATGATTTTATTCAGCTTACGAAATACTTTGCCCACATTCTTGTCAGTTAGTCCCCTAACACCTTTTCCTATGCAATTTATTTTGTTTGTTATACCTTACTGTCCTCTTTTGTGCTATATAAATCCTAGTATCACCATACTCTGCATTAGGAATGTGCAAACAGATATTAACCAGCCATATCCAAACTTAGGAAGCTTAGGAAGAGGTGTTGGGAGCTTCCTTACCAAATGAGAATTTGGGCCCGGGGGTTAGTCATTATCTTCTTTAATCCCCTGAATATGCTGGGTCTTTCCTACGTTACATAAAATCATGTGGCAGTAGCAAGAATGTAAAAAAGTTATTGTACTAAAGGGATTTAAAGACTTATCTAGACATGCAGTGCCATAAATCAAATGATCAAGTTTTAGATTTAATAAATTGTCACATTTTTTGTTTTACCACTGAGAACATGAATTAACAGTTAGGCTTCTATGACCCACTAAACTAAATTAAATGAAAGCCATACCTAACCCTTCCAGTTTGATGTATCTCTCCTGAGTTTAATAAAATCACCTGGAAATAGCAAGAATACAGTGATAAAGATATTGTTGTACTGATGGTACTTTTGACTGCCATGTTCTTCCTTCCCTGAAAAAAATTGCTGGTCACACTCTGGAACAAGGTCATAGAGTGTGACCTCAGGGCTAAGGGACTGTATAGAGATGCTACCAGAGACTGGGCAACGTGAAAAGCTGCCATTAGGTGACCAAGGGGAATGCATACAAGCATACTGGAGCCTTTATAATGATACAATGCATGTTGGCCTGAATGAAATGCCTAAATTAACCTATGAGACTGAAAGAACTATCCGGTACTGCTTATACTCTAACCCCACCTAAAATTGCCGTCTCTCCACCTTGAATCCTCAGCTGTAACAATACTAAAATATGATATTAGTCACAAAGAAGTGTTAATGGAAGGATGTAGGGCTGTAGTACTGTCTTATTCTGCCACTGAGTTATGTAAAATAAGCTGCAACAGACTGAAAATCGGACGAAGTTACGGTGAAAATGGTACTGTATACAGTAATCAAGATTGTGTTTATGCATCTGCCAGTATTATCCCTTGGCTGAATAAAGTCCATCAGTTGTAACCTGAATTAAAGAACTAAGTTGAACAACAGTAGTCAAGGGGTTATATACTATATACAGTATGGTAATGGAGAATGGCAGCATGGCCTGGGGCACTTGCACCTCAAGGAGTACGATAATATGAGTTTGGCCGTGATCAATGGAATATGGCAGCTAATAAAGTGTGAGTGCATAGCAAGTGTTTGGCATCCCTTTTTTAATCTGAAAGGGTTGGTCTGACTCTGAAAGGTATAATAATAATGAAGCTGCATGTGGAAAGTGTGGCTATGGGGTGGAGCTAGAATTGTGGGGGGTTTGAATAGTGTGTGAATGAGTGCATGGCATATTTCTCTGGGCATGCTGTTTGTTATAGTTCTCCCACTATCATTTTTTCCCTTTTCCTTGCTTTCTGGACCCTACTGTAATTCACCCTTTTTTTTGGGGGGGGGGGGGATGATGATAGTGACTGTCCACTTTACCTTGGCTTGAAATTACTATCTCCATCGTGAACGCTAAGCAGTAACTAGAGTAACACTGTGCTGTTGTTTGTTTCTGCCTGACTGAACAGTCGCTCTCACATCTTCAATATAAGTCATGGTTACATGAAATATGAGGTGGGAGAGTCTCCATGGTTACTACTTAAGGAAACTCCCTAACACCTTTCCTCAAGCGATTTATTTGGATTATTACACCTTACTGTCTTCTGTGTTACAAAAATCCTAATTTCACTGTACTGTACAACAGTATACAGTATTAACCAACAGTATCCAAAAAACAAATTGCTAAAAAGCTAGGGAGTTTCCTTAATCAATGAGAATACTGGTCTGGAAATATCAGGAAAAAGATTTATAAGATATGCTGTTTTTTTTGTTTGTTTTTTTATAGCAAGCAAGAAAGAAGGAACCAAAGGCCACCAACTTGCAAAATTGTTCCCTACAAGAAACAACAACAGAGAGCCAAAGTCTAGATCCACTCATGACATTGGAAGTGTGTAATATTGGGACAGTATAGACTGATAACATTTACCTTACCGGTAATCGGAGTAACGGATGCTACGCAACTTTTGGGACAGGAATGGGCTGGGGCTCGGATCTGTGACAGAGGGTATAGGGCACTGTGGTTCCCAGGCTGCCACTTCCACCCAAGAGCAAGGGGCTCCAACCTAGGAGCAAGAGCACCGGCAGGCTGCTCTATCAGTGGGTGTATAATGGCTGGGCAGCTACAGTGCCAAGGCGCACTTGGACAGTGTCCCTGTAGTTGTCCTGGCATGGTCCTTTGAGGACACTGCCACAGCCATTGGTCACAGCTGGTGGGCTATGGGTCCTAGAACCCATGCCTGGACTTACTCTGTGCTGCTGGGTGAGGCCTGTGGTCTGTCTGTCTTTTTTTTTTTTTTTTTTTTTTTTTTTTTTTTTGAGAAAAATGAGAGATACAGGGTGGGGCTGAAATACCTCCTGATTTTGCCGCCGCCACTGCTCTAGCGCTAGTGACACAAAATGGGCAGGGTTTGGGCTGATGAGCACATGTGATACAGTTTCAGTTGTCATCATGGAGTGGGGAGGTGAGCATCGTGCACTTGTCAGAGACATTTTTCAGATATGGCGAATCTTTCGTTTCAACACAGATAATTTCGATCGCATTTCACCTTAAATCAAAATGCTAAACCTGACATGAAAACCACTTGTTATGGGTGCAAAAGTTTTGTGATACAGGTTCAGCTCTCAAAACTAAACCTCCTGGTGGACCTCGCAATGTTCGGACACCACAGAAAATCCAAGAGGTGAGACAGGCTGTTCAAAAATCTCCACAGCATTCAGCTCACAAGCATGTTCTCACTTTGGGAATGTCAGCTCGTACAATGAGGAGAACTCTGCACCAAGATCTTCATCTCCATCCCTACAAAATGATGACAGTGCAGAAGCTCAATGAACGCGACTGGGGAAACCGCACAGAATCTTGTCAAGCCATCCTTCAAAACGTTCCAGCAAATGCCGTTCTCTCACAAGTGATGAAGCTCATTACTATTTGTCTGGCTGCGTCAACAAACATAATTTTAGGTACTGGGCGGAAAACAATCCTCGACAACTTCATGAGCGACCTCTCCACAGTGAACATGTTAGTTTGGTGCGCTATTGAGAAGTTTGTGGTAACTGGCACGTATTTTTTTTTTTTTTTAACACCAGCACGGAAGAGCAGTCACAGTAAATTCCAATGCTCATGTTGACATACTGTGTAATTTCTTTGAGTCGAGGCTCAACCAGCTAGGAAATTGGGTTCTGTAGTTCCAACAGGATGGTGCTACTGCCCATGGAGCCAGATGTTCCTTGGAGGTCGCAAAAGAAATGTTCCCTGGTCGCCTGATCTCTCTGCAAGGTGATATCCCATGGCCGGCTTGTTCACCCGATCTTGCCCCTTGAGACTCTTTCCTCTGGGGACACCTCAAATCTCAGGTCTACATGAATAAACCCCAGATGACTGAGGAACTAAAGACTGCCATACGGCACAAAACTGAAGCAACACCACTTATGCCAGGAGGGCAATGCAGAACTTCAGGGAGAGGCTTCAGGCTTGCAGAAGGAAGGATGGTCATCATTTGGACAACATAATTTCCAAGACAGCCTGAGCAAACACCACTGCTCTTAAATCTTGCTCAAAAATGTCACAATACACTGTAAAAAAGTTCTTTCAGATGGCAAAATGATATTTGGAATAACAGCTTTGATACCTTTTTTATTAACTTTTGAAATTCGGGAGGTATTTCAGCCCCACTCTGTAGAATAAGCTGCATGCCTGTGATAAATAACCCGAAGGGTTCAGAGTGGCACTGTGGAATATAGGTAGTTTGAAGGGTAGTGTGGAGGAAGTAGTGGAGCTGCCAAGTAGGAGGCAGGTGGATGTCAGATGCATACAGGAAGTCAGACATAGGGGTCAGCCAGAATTATCGCCAGGACGGACTGTGGGTATAAGTTATTTTGGCAGAAATGAAAATGGTGGTGAGGGTGTACTGGTCATGGAGAAATGGGTGGAATGTGTCATGAATGCAAAAAGACTGAATTAAAGGATTATAACAGTGAAAATGCTGTTTGATGAACTCATGATTTCAGTTATATCAGCACATGCTCCACAAGCTGGTATGGACCATGGAGAAAAAGACAGATTCTAGGATGACTTGATAAGTGTGGTTGGTGGTATGGGGGATGATGAGACTAGTTTTGGGTGAGAATTTAAATGGTCATGTGGGTGAAGCAGCTCAAGGATATGAAGGGTTACATGGGGGATGCACATGTGACACAAGGAATGTGGAAGGGGAAAGGATGCTCGAATTTGGGGAGGCAAGGAACGTGCATTTTAGGAAAAGAGAGAGTAGCTTGATTAAACATGACTGGGGGTAACAGTAATGAGACTAACTATTTCCTGGTCAGGAGGGCTGATAGGAGGTTGGTGAGGGAAGTAAGAGGGAATGAAGAGTGTGTGCAGCAACACTAATTACTGGTATATGCCATGGTGCTTACGGAGCGGGTGGTGAAGAAGAGGACCTATGCACCAAGGAGGAATAATATGGAAGTTGAAAAACCAAGCAGTAAAAAATGCCTTCTACAGCTAGATGAAAAGAGTAGTAGCTGAACAGGGAGCTGTTGACAGAAGTGTTAATGAACAGCACAGAGCACTCAAGAACAAACTTCTGAGAGTTACTGATTCAGTGTGTGGATGGACAAGGAGCCCTCCAAGGCACTGAGTAACCTGGTGGTGGGATGAGGGTGCAGAAGCCATAGTAATGGAAAAAAATAGACTTATCTGGGAATGGAAAAGGGGTGGTAACAGAGAATAATACTTGGGTGCTAAGCATAGGGTTATAGAGGAGGTACACAGGTCAAAACCTGAGTCTCAGAAACTTATATACAGGATAGTCTAAATGGTGCCTAAAAAAGGAATGTGGTATTTAATGTGTCTAAACAGATAAAGAGGGAAAACAGGGATATCAGAGGTGAGCAGTGTGTGAAGAATGACGAAGGACGTGTGGTGGTGGACAGAAAGGATATTAAGGATGCACTGTAACTGGTTGCTGAATTATCCAGCCAGCTCCATCTCCTGTCAGTTCCTTAGTCTCAACAGCTTCCATATCTCTTTCTCACACACTCTTTAAATACAGTATACAAAAATTCCCTGGTAAAGTTTCATTGCTACCCAGGAAGATTAAGTGGGTATACCAGAGCCTTGACTTAGAATGAAGACTCCCTGTAATGCCATCTTCAGGTAAGACTGTGAACAGAAATATTGATCCACTTTTTGGATGAACAATTATGAAACTCCTACATCCATCCATCCATCATCCAATCCTACGTTGCCCCATGAGAAGCGTAGGAGCCCGGGGCTAGGCAGTTGGTCCTGACATTTAAGATGAGAGTGACCAACCTCATTCATCCCTGAGTGGAATTACGTGAGCATTAAACCCCAACCATCCCTTGGATATAAACCTTCACCGGCTCAATCTGATTGGAGCACAATAATTACCCACTAAACCACCAGGTGCCAAAATTTGGTTATATGGTTACCACCCAGTGTAGTAAATAGTTTCCTGGTGTACAGGAAACCATTTGGCTTGTCACTCAGTGTAGAGTCACCCACAGGCAGAAGAAAGAGGAAAGAATGAAGGAATGAAAGACAGAAGAGGGAGTGTAAAGTCACCCTTAGGCAGAAGGACAAGGAAAGAATGAAGGAAAGAAAGATAGAAGAAGATGGAAGGAAAGAAGGATGGAGGAGAGGACACCCGAGAGCAGCAATACATTGAATGAATGGATGGTGCGCACCCTCACCATTATATTCTGAAATGCCTACCGAACCCTTAAGATTGTATCCTGGGTTTCAAAAGCAACTGTTTACCATCCCATTAATAACTGTAATGAATTCTTTCCTTCCATCCTCTTCTGTCTTACGTTCCTTCATTCTATCCTTGTCCTTCTGCCTACAGGTAGTTTTACACTCCCTCTTCTGTCTTTCCTTCCTTCATTCTATTCTCTTCCTTCTGCCTGTGGGTGATTCTGCACTGAGTGACAGGCCAAATGGTTACGTGTACACCAGGAAACCATTTACTACGCTGGGTGGTAACCATATAACCAAATTTTGGCGCCTGGTGGTTCAGTGGGTAATTATTGTGCTCCAATCGGATTGAGCCTTTGAAGGTTTATATCCAAGGGATGGTTGGGGTTGATTGCTCATGTAATGCCACTCAGGGATGAGTGAGGCTGGTCACTCTCATCTTAAATGTCGGGACCAACTGCCTAGCCCTGGGCTCCTACGCTCCTCATGGGGCAATGTAGGATTGGATAATAGATAGATAGATAGATGAAGTATCAGCATTTATAGCCTTAACAGTGCATCATAACTTATCCATATTTTTCATTCAGGTCAAAATATAAACTACAGATATACAAAGATGCTCTATTTACAGGTTACACTAGTAAAAAAATAAATAAATTACTCAGGATATCGTACACATGGATCCAGAGGTATCATCTTTACCTTCTTGTTGGTCTTTGGTCTTCCTCGATAAAAACGACAGCTGGAATAATGGGGAAAACGCCAAGGGTAACCATCATTATTTTCATCTTTATTAATGTCATTTCCATCATCACTGCCATATATCATTCCTGTCATGGTCATTTCTCATTGTCATAACTGAATTCATTATTTGAAGGGTATGTTTACTCTTTATGTTTCTATATTCTAAACATTCACTTGAAAAGAAATTTGGCAATAGTGATTATAACCAGGAAGTGGAGGGCACAAGACTTGGAAAGAATGAAAGGGTGACAGAGAAGCTTGGATTGGTGCAAGGGAATGGTGACTGAGATGCCTTTGGAGTTGCTGTTTAACCCTGGTCTGTCTGGCTGGGTAGACCTGTCGACTACAGCTAAGTAACTACTTCTGTGAGGCCATTCTACAAGTACAGTGCAATACATACACCATGTAGGAAACTGGCACCCCTTTGTGGTAGATAGCACCTCACCAGGATTGAACCAGGGTCCTTCCCCACAGTGCGGTTCAGAGAAATATAAGGAGGTTTGGTTCCTGGGTGGACAATGCAGCTGCTTTGCTCCACCCAGGATGCACAGTGCCACCACATGTAGGTTCCTCATCAGGGAGTAGTGACAGAAAGGTTTGGAATGAACAGAAGCTGTCGGAAGTAAGAGGTGGAATGATAAACATTGGAGGGTCAAGACGTACACTAAAAGTGAGATGAGAAGAAGTGAAGTGCAATATTTAAGGGATGGTGACTGAACTGGTAGGAAGGAATGTAAAAGATGAAGAGGTACAGTGGCATTTTTGTTATTGCAACACTAAACGGACTGTGCAGTTATCATACCCTACCTCTTCATCCTTCTGTAGGTAATCAGGTAGGGGCTTATTCCAATCCTCAGGTGGTGAGTCACGTTTCTCCCAGACATCGTTTGCGTAGTGTCCTTGTAGCCGCTGTCGGCGTCGCTCTTTCTCACTCTCAATCACAGATATCTGAAAGAAAATGTGATATTATTATAGTCATAACTCTCATCGTAAATATCTGGGCTGAGCATCTATCCTAACCCCCGGCTCCTTGGCTCCTGACGGGACAATAAGGATAAAGTATAGGACAACCTTGCTATACAACTCGGTTACGTTTGTGGAAAACTGATTAAATAATATTGACTATCTTGAAAAATTGAGTTTTGTAGGACACCATGGTAATCAGACATGCAAAAATGACAATTAAAAAAAAAGTTTGGACTGTATAAGCAACTCATCATCATCATCATCCAATCCTATGTTGCTCCATGAGGAGCATAGGGGTCCGGGGCTAGGCAAGTTGGTCCTAACATTTAGGATGACAGTGACCAGCCTCACTCGTCCCTGAATGGCATTACGTGAGCAATAAACCCCAACTGCCCCTTGGATATAAACTTGCACAGGCTCAATCTGATTGGAACTCCTTAATTACCCACTAAACCACCAGGCGCCATAATTTGGTTATATGGTTAAAACCCAGCATAGTAAATGATTTCCTGGTGTACAGGAAATCATTTGGCTTGTCACTCAGTGTAGTCATCCACAGGCAGATGGAAGAGGAAAGAATGAAGGAAAGAAAGACAGAGGGAGTGTAAAGTCACCCATAGGCATGAGGATGAGGAAAGAATGAAGGAAAAAAGACAAAAGAGGACCAAAGGAAAGAAGGAAGGAACAGAGGAAAGGGAAGTCACCCGAGAGCAGCACTACATCAAGTGAGTGGATGATGAGTGCCCCCACCTACCACCATTTTTCAACTGCACTTATATCCTTCCACTGATATGTATGCTAAATTGCTGCTGTGTTCATGGAGTGGCCAGACCAATACTTTAAAAAACATTATGCATCTCACACTCCAGGTACTCCAATGACCATCTCTGTGTCCCATCATCTTGTTTACAATGTTTTTATCACTTTTTAATATGATTACAGTAAAACGCGGATCGTCGCGTTTGCGACGCTCGGCCATAAGGGCAGGACGGCGGGTCGTCGCGTTTGCGATTTTAGTAAATTTTGAATAACCGCGGGCAAGCAGGCTCCAGCTGGTATTGTCTATCAGTACCACCACCCTCTAGCTACAACTAGCATACTTTACCTTTGTACTACTGACCTCAGTTGTCACCAAATATCGCGTTTTCCCCCCGTCCCCCCCCCCACCAAGGCCTGGCCAGCCTGGCTGTGATACATGGCAGCGCTCTGAGCGCTCAGAACTGTAAATCTGCGATCTCCTCTCACAAGCAGTTTATGCTATTAGGAAACGCTTGTTTCCCCAGTTGTAACACTAGCTTTTTTTCTCACGGTTTGCCTCTGTTTAGCGTCAGTTTACTGCAGGTTTTCAAAGTGAGATTATGGCGAGTTCTAGCTCTTCCCAGTCAGTGCAAGCGGCCGACAGGAACGAGAATAAAGTGGCGGACGTAAGGCAGAATAAAAAGCGCGCCGTGGTGATCTTTTGGGAAGTAATATGATTGAAAATAATGTAGTATACATGTTTTTAGCTGTGAAAATGGAAATGTTTGTTGAGTGACGGGAAGACTGCCGCCACAGTGCATGTCGGCCGTACGCTCCATTGATTTTAGCCTTATTTTCAGTGCTTATTGTACAAATACGGATTCCTAACTACCTTTACGTTGTAGTATAAAGTTTACTGTGATAGAATGAGGCTGTGGTAGAGGGGAAACCGGGTTGCTGGAGGTGTGAAAGTGAAGATTTGGTTACCCAACTTTGCAAGTCTCCACAAGTCCTTGGGTAGTCCAAGAAGGCTCAACACCTGTCTCTGGAGAAAGCTGAATGTAAGTACTATCTGCCATACCAAGTATAATGTTCTAGGGTTAATCTCTGATTTTTGGCGAATATTTTCCTACAGGTACTCAGACCGCGATACAACCCCGCCACTCGGGGGGGATCGACTGTACACAGCCGCGTTTTAGGGGTTAATATCCAGACGCCCAATAACCGGACACCCCACTACCCAGACATTTTGGGCCCGGGCTTTCAGAACCCAAAACGGGCCAAAAAAAGAAGACGATGACGAAAAAAAAAAAAATCCGAATTTTCCCCCACCCGTAATTTGAACTTGGCGCGTGGTGCCAAACAGCTGTGTGTACATGAGGCCACCAGCCCCCTGCTGTTCCTCCCCTCCCCAGTTACCACCTAACCACCACCGTGAGTAGATGCTCATAACAATGCATGCTGCACATGCTCGTTTTTGTGAATAAACAGTGAATAAACTGCAATACCTCACCAATAGACCACATGGGAATTTACAGTGTTGTGCAGTGTTATGAAATTAAAATTCAGAGTGCAAAGGATTAAGTGTGGAGTGCAAACTGGCAGTTGAAACTGGCGTGGCACAATTATGAACAGAATGTGCTTCAAAAGCATTTTCACCACTGCCAGAGCCTTAGAGGAGGCAGCCACAGACGTGTTGTAAGTACCCAGTACACTACTAAATATTTTCCATACTCACTTCTAATTCCTCATTCTCTGGTTCCTTTTCATTTATTTCATGCTTTATGTCCCTTGTTTGTGTGAATAGGGTCTTAAATAGGTGCTAAGCATGTCCGGTTGGGAGTTATTTAGGTGGATTTCAAAGTTAGGCTGGGTTAGGGTCCATAAGTACCAGTCCAGGAGGCAGGGGCCCAGTATCCGGACAATCCCACTTCCCGGACATGCCTTTAGCTGTATTACATCGGATATTGGGAAGATTACTGTATTGAATGTGGAGGCTTTTTCAATAATCATCCTAATATGGACTGGAAGCTATCAGCAAGGCATGGGCCAAAACCAGCTAATAACTTCCCAAGAACTGCTGGAAGTTCTTGGGAATGAAAAACTCTAAGATGATAGGATTTGCAACAATGTCAGCAGGAAAGTACATAAAAAACAAACAACAGCAACAACAATTATCAAAAACCTACCAGTGCCTCCAAATCCTTTGTGTCCCTGTACTTCATGCACTGCACGTAGTCAGTTTGCCACTGCTTACAATCCTGGGTTTCACCATGTATGAAATACTGATGAAATTGACTCTTTATACTTCGGCAATCTCCATACTCCTCTTTATACTCCTCACATCGTCGAACCTGGAAAAAAAAAAAAAAAATACCGGTAAATTTATAAAAACTGTAAACGAATAGTAAATTTTAAAACACTGTAAATAAATTAATAAATAAATAAAGAAGAAGCTTACATTAATGCCTCTAAACAGCACAAAGGTTATCATTAGTAGTACAGTAGCCCCAGGTTCATCTAAAATGTGAACCTGGTGGATTGCAGGCTAAAGGTGATATACAGTTCATCATCCTCTCTTGGGGGAACAGGGCAGTAGATGAGGGATGTTTGTATAACCAGGCAGTTAAGTGACCTGGTTATATCAGGGCCACCACATGAAGGAATCCATCTCCAGCACCTCAAAGGCCATTACAACGGACAATCATATTTTCTAAGACTCATCCTTCCCCTAAAACACAGTCCACTTTAGTCATTTTGCACCCATGTCCCTGATAATTATAGACTTAACAGGTATAACTGGTTTGCTTTTATTTGACAGAACTGAACTAATGCCACAACTTGCAAAGTCACGGTTGTATGAAACTAATGTCAGTAAAACTTCGTTATGCCGTTGGAAGTTTCCTTGGTTACTGGTCAAATCCATCCTCCAATCTGACTATGACTGGCAATCAACTGAGTTGAATGGGCTTAGGTATCACTGTCAGATTAAATGCACTATAAACGCAGGCTCATCTGGCCTTGAACCTAATGTGCTGCAAGCCAAAGTTATCTGTCTTCAGCAGTCCATTACCCTCCTTTTGGTGGATAGGGGGGGAACTGGGAGATGTTTGTATGACTGGGCAGTGGAGCCACTCGTTATATTGGTGCCATTATGTGAAGGCATCTCTCCAGGGCCAATTGAACAGATACACAGGGGGAGAGAAACCAAGTCCATCCATCTGACATGCTCAAAAACCTGAAATTCTTAATGCCTGATTATCTTAGCAGTAATTTCTAACTCTTTCAGTGGTGCTGGAGAGGGATGCCTTCATGTGGTGGTACTGATATAACCAGGCAGCTCTACTGCCTGGTTTTACAAATAACCCTCAATTACTTTCCTATATGCTGAAAGGATGATGATAAGCTGAAAGAGGAGAGCAAGTGCAGCTTGCAGTACACAGGGTTCACATTTCAGATGAGCCTGTGGTTGCAACTACTATTATTACTACAGGCAAGTCCTGGTTGACGAGCAATCGCTTAATGAGAATTCACTAATACGAGGTCTTGGAATTTGCACCATCCGCCTGTTTAACGAGCAGGTAAAACCCCCAAAAACCCAACTTACAAGAATTGAGACAAGGGTATTTGTATTTCTTGTGTATTAACCCTTTATTCCTGCTTAAAACTGTCTGTCACAGGTGCTGGTGGTCACTGGAGGTTACCTGGCTGGATGTTCACCCCATCCCTATTTTACCTAGCTATAATTTATGTTATTCTGCTTATATTAGTTTTTATATTTCAGGTGTACTACCCTCTTGTATTAACCCCCTATTCCAGCTTAAAATGATCAGAAAGTCAGTTTTGGTGGTTTGGAGGGAGGATGCTTGGAGGCCTTGCTCCCTAACCCTATTTTTCCCATAAAATCTTCACTTTGTTCAACGAGAATTAGGCTAATCAGCAAAATCCCTGCTCCCAATTAGCTCATAAGATTGGGACCTGCCTGTACTGTATTACTATAGCTATTATTACTACATCTACAACAACTACTACTACTTCTGCACTACAAGGGAATTTTTAACTCTATGTTTGCTGCCCAAAGAGTTTCAAAGCTGGAAGGAAAAGACAACAGGCTCTGCTAACCCCTTTGCTCTGTGAGTGCTCCCCTAAGCTGAACAAAATACAGTAGTCTGGTGGGGGGGGGGAATCAGTCCTCATGGTGAAGGGGTTAACTGACCTTTGAGAATGACAGGTTAAGTCAGAGTTTCTGTTCATTCGGATTCTTTGTCTGTGCTGTGGCTGCCACATTACTTCATTCTGATTTAAGTGTGGTGCCCAATCCTCTGGGTCATCATATGGGGTGGTATTCTCACATGGTTAGAAAGCTGACATCTCCTCCTTAGCAGTTTATTTCTGATTCTGCTCGTTACTATATTCTTGTATGCTATTCATGCAATCTAAATTACTATTAAAAAGATACAAGGCAAACAAGGGAGTATGAAAGGGTAGTTCTGAAAATAAATCACCAAGGAAGAGGCATTATGGAGACTCCTTACCCAACAAAAATATAGGCCATGATGTCTGGTATGTGGACTGGTATCTTTCTGATGTTTTGTTGGCATTGTTTTGGAATTACAGTAAATCCTCTACAATTCATCCTTCAAGTCGGAAACCTCTACAACTCGGGAAGGCTCCAAAATATTCATTTAAAAAATCAAAATTCAAAATTCCCCAAAATGTGCACGCGAGAGGAAAAGAGTCGGCAAAAATCCCCCCAACTCAGTAAGATGCCGAGTTGTAAAGTAATGTTTAAGTGTTTAGTTCCCCAGTATAGTATAAGTGATAAAATACATTACAGTAATGGCCTTTATAGTGTTGATTGTGCTTTACATAGTGTACAGTGTCAAGTACAGTACAGTAAAGGTGTGCCCAAAAGTGATCTTAAGCCCCCCTAACACCTCCAAAAACTACCAAATGTCCTCCTCCATGCCTGGAATACACCCTACAACTGTATGGAATCATGTAAGGCAGGTTTTACTGTTTATTGCAAACTTTTAATTTTTGTCCATTTTTTCTTTTTTTGCGTGTGCATGCTGGGGGGGAGGAACTTAAAGTTCATCCCTACAACTTGGCAAATAGGCTAACTCAGCAAGGCTTGCACATGTATTATGCCAAGTTGTAGAGGTGTTACTGTACTGTACACTGAATCAATGGTGACACTGATATGTTCACCACTCAATTTATGAAATTTCTCTTCTGTATACATCCATCACAAATGCATTTTTTTTTAGTATTTCAAGAACATGGAGCAGGGGACTGGGGAACTGTCCAGTTTCTAGCTCTGTATAATATCTGTCCTACATATAGTTGGATTAGGTTATATTATACTCAGTTTTTACACTGAGGCAAAGATGCACTTGACAGGTTGGTGATGAATGGGTGAATACAACATGTCTGAATAACATTTACTAACCCAGATTTCCCTGTCAGATATGTGTTTTCTATTAATAATGCTATCGAGTAAAGATATTATGAAGTAACATTGCATTCAGCCAATCATCACCAACCTGTCAAGTGCATCTTCGTCTCAATAAAAAAAATAAAAAGAGTATAGGCTAGGTTAGGTTACACTGGTTAGGTTAGGTAGGATTACAGTTAGGTTAGGTTAGGATGGCTACGTTAGTTCACTTTAACCTGAACTAAAAAAAGAAAGAGTAACTTAAGAATCTCCCTCCACCTGCTTATTAACTTAGTGTGTACAAAAGTATTAATTTTGCAAAAGGATCCTTAGAATGTGCCAAAGTTCAGTTATGAGCATATAAATTTTGGTGTCTGTTAAATAAGTGTAATTCTTGATATTTACCCATTTATCCCTGCCCCCAGATGTGTCACAAGTCAACAGAACCCACCTATTCAAATAAACCAAACTTATCAACAGGTGTTATTTAGCAAAAGAACTTAGAAAATCAAACTGAGATGATGCCACTGAGCTTGTCAATTACTTTTTCTGTCAATCAAGTAAAACTACCGTACCACCGAAACATTTACTCATATGTTTGTTTAGATAGCAAGTATGAAACCTTCATAACATCGCCTGTAATTCCTTCCTATAAAGTTAAGTATTTAATGAAGCATGTGATTGCTGTGAGCCGACATAGTTTGAGGTAACCGGATGCAATGGCTAAATTCGCCTTCTGCAGCAGACGTTGAGTAATGGTCATTGTGCCCTGTTCCTACTGGGGTCATTCTTAGTTATTTAGTAAGTGACAACATAATATATTTCTTACCAGCCATGATAATCGAGGCAGGTTAGGCAACTCCTCCACCGGAACCTCCGTCTCCATGTTTATATTCCAACAACTGAGAAGCCGAACATGCCGTTGCCAAAATTGAGTTCGGGCAGCCTTTTTTTTTTTTTTTTTTTTTTTTTTTTTTTTTTTTTAATCATCTTCCATACGCTTACCAAGAACTTTATTCCCCTCTAATGTCTGACTGACTAACTGATTACTGCTAGTTAATGAAGCATCTGACAAGCGGAAAACCATCGGTCAAAAGCTACTTCGAGCGCACCATCTCAACACCAAACTAACTTCGATTTAAAAGAAAAGTACTGGAAAAACAAACTCCTTGATAAGAAAACTGAGCAGAAAACACACACATGTGCATAAAATAACAAGTTTAGCAAAATCCTGAGCCCAACCAACCCCAAATAACGGTAAATGGCAACTTCTGATGACAACTGATTATGGTGACGTCAGGGTCACGTGGGATGCGGGTTGGCACCATTTCACTACCCAGCTGACATGGCACTCCTTAACACATGCAGCTTATGACTCTCAGGTGATAAAATAATCGTATATTCTGTGGTTAACGCCTATCAGTACAACATACATAATTATTATACCGTGTTGCCTAAGATCAAGGCCGGGAAGGTGAATGTCATATAAGGTGTTTTTATTTTCAGCTTGTGTTTTCCTCCCATGTATTATCCCTTTCAAGTTAACGACCTTGTGCATGAGGTTATTATAATCCATATATACACCCTGAAAAGAATATAAGTAAATGTAAGGTGCTTTTCCTAGATACCCAAAGAAATGAGCCACACTATCATTGCCCAGCCCCCTATAATGTGTCTAGTTCACAGAATTCTACAAAAATCAATAACATTCTGCAGGAAAGAGCCTTTATTGGCAAGATCTAGAAGAAACCCCTCCAGGTTATGTTCTAACTTGTAATTTCTATCTATCTATTGCCAGACGCCATAATCATGTAAGGGGTGGCCATTTGATTTGACTTTGAGTTATTTGTTTTACAGGGAGGGGCACTAACCCTCCACCAACCCACTTGTTGACACATAGGGAGCACGTATGGTTTGGTTATATGGTTACCACCTAGCATTGAAAATGGTTTCTTGGCTTACAGGAAACCATTTGGCTTGTCACTCAATGCAAAGCCACCTGTAAAGAAAAGAAAAGCAATAAGAAGTGACAGGAAAGATGGAAGAAATAGGAAGAGAGAAGGGCAGGCACAGAAAAAGAATGTAATTTGATTACCTAATTATATTTTTTCTACATTCTTTTTTCTCATTACTCCAATTTAATGTTCTCGTAATGAGAATAAATAAAAATGATCAGATTGTTGTAGTGCTGCCTACTTCTTCCTTAGCCTTTATCATTCTTTTTCTGTGCCTGTCGTCCTCTCTTCCTATTTCTCCCATCTCTCTTGTCACTTATTGCTTTTCTTTCCTTTACAGGTGGCTTTACATTGAGTGACAAGCCAAATGGTTTCCTGTAAGCCAAGAAATCATTTACAATGCTGGGTCGTAACCATATAACCAAATCATACGTGCTCCCTACGTGTCAGCAAGTGGGTTGGTGGAGGATTAGTGCCCCTCCCCATAAAACAAATAACTCAAAGTCAAATGGCCACCCCTTACGGGATTATGGCGTCTGGCAATAGATAGATAGAAGAATAAAATGTAAATGACATATGGTGGCTTATCATAGTTTTCTCTCCATATGCACTCGTTCAAAGTACAGTAGTTAAGAATGTGGGACAGTGGGGATGAATCAAGCAGATGATTTTCACAGTAATTTTGACATTATGAGGTGAAACAAACCATGTCAAGAGAATACTTAAGCCAGCTGTTTGATAGTAGATATGAAGAAAGTAAAAACGAACTCACAAACAGCTTTTCGAGTCTGATCAGAGGAAGCCTAGGTTAAACATGGACCTTTATTCTCGTCAGTCAAGGAAGCTCCCAAACACCTCTTCTTTAGCAATTTATTTTATCACACCATGACATCCTCTTCTGTTACTTAAACCATTCTGATATCACCATACTCTCCTTATATAATGCACAACCATATCCAAAAATAAATCAGTAAGGAGGAGATGTTAGGGAGCTTCACAAATCACTATGGTAAGCAAGATGTGTCAGGGAGCTTCATAAATCAGTAAGGAAGAGGTGTTAGGGAGCTTCATAAATCAGTAAGGAAAAGGTGTTAACGAGCTTCATAAATCAGTAAGGAAAAGGTGTTAGAGAGCTTCCATAACTGCTGACAATATGAGCCATGGAGGCCAAGGGCAGGACTAAGGGATGTGGCTTTAACCCATGGATTGAGAGCCACAGCTTAGGCTGGAAAGCACCATGTTGCAAGCCACAGCTCAGGCTGGAAAGCATCATGTTGCAAGCCACAGCTCAGGCTGGGAAGCATCATGTTGCAAGCCACAGCTCAGGCTGGAAAGCATCATGTTGCAAGCCACAGCTCAGGCTGGGAAGCATCATGTTGCAAGCCACAGCTCAGGCTGGGAAGCACCATGTTGCAAGCCACAGCTCAGGCTGGGAAGCACCATGTTGCAAGCCACAGCTCAGGCTGGGAAGCACCATGTTGCAAGCCACAGCTCAGGCTGTGCTAACCTTCCAGTGGCTGTGTTTCACTGCTCACTACTCCACCTCTGTGAAAACTTACGCATGGCACTATGCAAAGACAAAGATTTTTTTTTTTTTTTTTTTTTTTTACCAGATGAGTCCTGGATGTTTATCTTCAAGTTAATAATAAGCACTTAAAAAATAATGATAATTTTTTCACTACACCCCTATGCAAACTTATGCATGGTGCTAACGCAAAGACAGAGTTTATATATAGGCTATATATATATATATACACCAGATGATGCCCTGGATGTTTACCTTCAAGTTTACATTAAACAAAAACTATTTTTTTTTTTTTTTTTTCCCATTTTTTGCACACCAGGGGGTGAGATAAAAAAAAAGGCAATTGCGCACTCCATGAGTTGATGATGTTGTACCACCCTGAATGATACTAAAATTACAACCAAAGGATATGAGGGTTACCCAATTGGTTTAAAGATGCTCAGGTTAAATTATTGCAGGATGCAGCTTTTGCAGTAGGCTTTTTTTTTTTACTTTTTTTTTTTTTTTTTCCCCCCAACTGCAAGGAAGAAGGAACCATAGGTCAGAATTCCAGAAAATTGCTCCCACCAAGAAAATGCAAAAACAAGATAACAGAGGACCAAACTGAAGATCCATTCATTTCAAGATGCCTGGACACAGTGTGTTTAGAAAGGGGGTCTATCTATCTATCTATTGCCAGACGCCTCAATCCCGTTTGGGGTGGCCACAAACAAATCGCCTCCAAGTCGCCCTGTCCCCCACCATTTCACTGCACTGCTCCCAACTCACACCCCCCTCTCTCATATACCTCTCCACCCCATCCCTCCATCTCATCCTCGGCCTCCCTCCCTCTTCCCCCTCCACCTCACTCACATACACTCTCTTCGTCAGTCTTTCACCCTCCATCCTCTCCACATGGCCAAACCACCTCAGTGTGTTCCTCATAACGCTTCCTATCACATCCACATCCACACCACAACGCTCCTTTATATCCTCATTCGTCAGCCTGTTTCTCCACGTGACTCCACAGGCTCCTCTTAAATAACTCATTTCCACTGCTCTCACTCTTGACTTGTGTCCTTCCAACAATGTCCAAGCTTCACTTCCATACATTAGAGTTGGTATCACAATACTGTCATGTAGTAACTTTCTCACTTCCATGCTCACTTCCCTGTTTCTTATCAATGCTTTCAAGGAACCAGCAACCTTTCTTCCCTGCTGTACCCTTTCAAGCACTTCACCCTCCAAACCTCCATCCTTACTCATCACACTACCCAAATACTTAAACGTACTCACATTTTCCAATTCCTCACCATCCAACCTCGCTGTACATTCACTAACTTCACCTCTCTCAAAGACCACCACTTTACTCTTCCCTACATTCACCTTTAGGTTCCGTTTCTTACACACTCTCTCAAACTCATCCACCAAACCTTGCAGCTCCCCTTCGTCTTCACTCAACAACACAGTATCATCTGCAAACAACAGTACAGGGAGTTTCCAAACAGTATCCTCTCTCACCAGGGCCACTCCAACATCCACTACCCTACCTTGTACCTCTTTTATTACCTCATCCATGTACAGATTGAACAACCATGGAGACATGGCACATCCCTGTTTCAAACCAACTTTCAAAGAGAAAAATTCACTTAGTTCACCATCCACACGCACTGCAGCCTTCGCACCATCGTACATACTCTTCACAGCATTCAACAACTTCCCATCTACTCCATATATTCTTAACACTTTCCACAATCCTTGTCTATCCACCCTGTCATATGCTTTCTCCAAATCCATGAAAGCTGCATACAACTTCTTTCCCTTCTCTATCTCTAGAAACTTTTCCACTAAAGATCTAAGAATGAATATCTGATCTACACAACCTCTTCCCTTCCTAAAGCCTCCCTGTTCTTCTCCAACTAATTTCTCTGTTCTTTCTCTAACTCTGTCTATAAGTATCCTACCATACACTTTTCCTATTATACTAAGAAGACAAAAGCCCCTATGATAGAAAGGAGGTTTGGCCACTATAGTCCATTCACTTTATCATGGCTTAAAAATGCCATCCCTCCTTGTAGAATACCGAGTTATAATGACAGATTAACATTTGAATATATGGTAATGTTAGATACAATGAAATGCTACAGAAAGGATGGAGAGCCACAGTACTGTATTGTCTTTTTCTGCCACTGAGCAATGTGAAATATACTGGAAAAGGATGAAAATTTGGCCCAAGTTAAAGTGAACAAACTATACTATTGGACAAATCTGATATTACCCCATACAAGATGTTGGATCATGAGGACAGGCAATCACAGTTCAGTACAGAACATTTAAAGGCAAGTGACTTAGTAGGTCTATCTATCTATCTATTGCCAGACGCCATAATCCCGTAAGGGGTGGCCATTTGACTCTGAGTTATTTGTTTTATGGAGAGTGGCAGTAACCCTCCACCAACCCACTTGTTGACACGTAGGGAGCACGTATGGTTTGGTTATATGGTTACCACCCAGCGCTGTAAATGGCTTCTTGGCTTACAGGAAACCGTTTGGCTTGTCACTTAATGTAAAGCCACCTGAAAAGGAAAGATAAGCAATAAGAAGTGACAAGAAAGATGTGAGAAATAAGAAGAGAGAAGGGCAGGCACAGAAAAGGAATGATAAAGGCTAAGGAAGAAGTAGGCAGCACAAGATCAAGTGCGTGGATTATGGTCGCTACCACCTACCACAAACTTAGTAGGTACTGTATCGATTTACCTTAAAAATTTTCCCACGTGGAGTACTGTGTTATTGAGTGTATATATTTTTACACTTGTTTCAGGCACGGCATCAGGAGGTGTAGCATAGGAAGTATAATTTTCGAAGTGACTGACACAACAGGAGGCCAAGATGGACTGGCTTTGGATACCAGGTACTGTAGTAATACCTTTTGTATGATATATTACCATGCTATCAGGGAAGTGAAATAATGAAGCAGATAAGGTTTTCAAAGAGTGTGTTACATTTTGCCAGCACATCCTAGATCTGGGATTCCTAACCAGCAGTTTATGTCTGGCCCTCACTATATACAGTATAAACAGGCATTAAGCTGATACATTGCCCTCTTCATTTGTGTTTCAGACCCTGACATTGTAATACAGTACAGTATGTAATGGTGTGCACTTTATTGCAGTTGTTTTAGTAACATATTTTCACACTTTATTATTGTTATTAAAGGTCATTGGGTTAACCAGCACTGACTGAGTGAGGGAGCAGTGTGATAGTATGTGTAAACCGTAATCATTAAAGCTGTACGAACACTAATATGTGGCCTTTCAGAATGCTGTTATCGACCCTTTGGCTGAAGGGTTGAAAGCCCTTGGTGCAAACATTATGTAAGAACTGTATGGGCAGTTGTGTACATAATGGTAATAAAAGTAATAATAAGTAATGATAATGATGATTAGTGGTAGGTGGTGGCGACCATCATCCACTCACTTGATGTAGTGCTGCCTACTTCTTCCTTAGCCTTTATCATTGTTTTTCTGTGCCTGCCCTCCTATCTTCCTGTTTCCTCCCATCTTTCCTGTCACTTCTTATTGCTTTTCTTTTCTTTACAGGTGGCTTTACATTGAGTGACAAGCCAAATGGTTTCCTGTAAGCCAAGAGATCATTTACAATGCTGGGTGGTAACCATATAATCAAACCATACGTGCTCCCTATGTATCAGCAAGTGAGTTGGTGGCGGGTTAGTGCCCCTCCTCGTAAAACAAATAACTCAAAGTCAAATGGCCACCCCTTACGGGATTATGGCGTCTGGCACTAGACAGATAGATAGATAATGACGATAATTACAGATTGTATGATATAATGGTTGATGATCATAGTAATGAGTGGTTGGGATGATGGTGGGTTTTTTGACATTGATGAGCAAGATGACAACAATGAAAATACTGTAGTTATAATGATGGTGATTAACAGTACCACTATTTCCAACAGCTGTGTCCCTGATTGGCCTTCTGATTCTACTACTCTGCTGGCTATTCTTCCAGGACTATACATGCTGTCCATGCAGGAGAAAGAGGTATGGATTTTAACACTCAGTATCCCATCGCATAGGCTACTATCTGATTTATTCTTCGTCTGTTTTTCCTCAGTAGCAACACAAAATACAGTTTGCAAACAAGCCACTCAACCCTCACCGTACAGCAGCCCCCAACATCACAGCACACTCACCTCAGTCTCGGAATACACTATGCCATTCACTGTAATGCAGCAACTCACAGCACAACACAGTCACCCTACTTTCACAGTACACCATGCCCTCACTATAATGCAGACCTCCACACACAACACTGACGTTACATGCACAATGACCACACTGCAATGTAGATCCTCACACACCACAACACACACTCAACTGTCACAACACAAATGCCCTATAATGCATCCTCTCACATTACAACATATTTACTTACTTCACCCATACAGCACACTGTCCTCACTGTGATGCAAAACTTCCAGGCAATGCCAGCAACAATAACAATAACTGTAAGACAATTCTAGTTCACTTAGGAAAAACCTCCAAGTAGTTTAGGGATTAAAGAAGCTATATCTAACCTCAGCGGTTCAGAAATTCTCCCCCAAAATGAATAATATAACCTGTAGATTGCAAGAATAATATGAAACAGATGTTATACAAGTCAGTGGCTTCTTACTGTTAACCTAAGAACTGTATGTTACATTCCATAATGCCCAGTGATTGCTGCTTCTTATATCATGAAAGTTGAGCCATGAATAATATTTTCCATGCTTTGTTTTGGTGTGAACTGTAGTCAGCCCTGCATTTGTAAGTCAGATGGAGGCATCTGATTTACCATACCTTACAATAACATAAGTTTCATCTCAACCCTAAAGTTGGCGTCTGATAAAGTGTCACCGTTTTTTTTTTTTTTTTTTTTTTTTTTTTGGGGTGGGGGGTGGGGGGGGGCTTTGTGCCATGCTACCATAACTTATCCATAGTGCAGTACCCAAACGATAGCACATATTGACATAAAAATTTAAAAACATATTCCACATCACATTCCCTGTCAGTCCGTAAGAACAGAATTAGAATATCTTACTAGAAATTTTGAAAAATACCTTCCCTTCTCCCCACTAAGGTTCCCTGAATCCTAATGGCACAATTGATGGGCTAATGACAGAAATGATGATCAAGAAATATTTATGGTACTGATGATGATGATTCGCCATAATGATTACAGTATAATATTACTGATGATAATGATAACAGTTATCATCATCTGATCTTGTGTTGCCTCATGAGGAGCATAACAGTTATGCTGACAATAATGCAGATTTGGCCAGTAATATTGTTGTTTTGAAAATTATTATTATTACTACTGTATTATTACATGAAGAAGTGTTAGTGCCAACTTTAATATATGGATGTGAGACTATGGTGTGGCATGAAAATGAAAAGTCAAGAGTGAGAGCAGTGGAGATGGGACTGCTGAGGAATGTCTGTGGAGTACAGAGGGTGGATAGGATATGAAATAATGTGATTCGTGAAAAATGTGGAGTGAGGAAGTCGATGGACACCAGAATCGAAGAGAGTGTACTGAGATTGTATGGTCATGTGGAGAGAATGGATAACAACAGAATGGTGAAAAAGGTATATCTGAGCAAATTTCAAGGAGGGAGGAGGCGAGGGAGGCCAAGGAGAAGGTGGAGAGATATGGCGGATAAGTGTGTGAGGAAGAGAGGTTTGGAAGTCGGTGAGGCTAGGGAACTGACAAGAGATTGAGCTGGCTGGATGAATGTTGTGAGGAGAAGTGCATGATCAGGGATTTGGCACCCGTTTAATGTGGCAGCGTCTGGATTGACTCTACTGTATACGTTTATGTGAAGCTACACAACGTGGTGAATGTTCTAGGCGTATCCAATAGAGCTAGGATTCCTGGGGGTTACATGATGAGTAAATGGAAGCATGGCCCGTTGGACTGGGTAGATTTGGGCTGTCTGGACATTGCTACTCCTTACCGTGCCCTAGGGTGGGAAAAGAGGTCCGGATGATGATGATGATGATGATTATATTGTTGTTATTATTATTATTATTATTATTATTATTATTCCAGGCCACAAGAGTCATACCTGCCAACACACACTGACTCCTCTCCATCCGTGGTCAGGGACATCCCAAGTCCTCCCCGTCAACTCCCAAGCCGCCGGGCACGACCTCCCGTACCAGCTAAACCTCCATCCTTGGCCCGACAGTATGCCCTATCCCCCACAGGCAGCCCCAACCTCCACTTCAGGCACGGCAACTTCCCCATATCAACAGTCGTTCGGTGGGAAAACGGTGTACCAGCCCTGGATCTCCACAACATGACCGTCGCGGAGGCCACAAACGTGACATCAAGGTTTATCCATCAGAGTCGCGGGAGGTATCGCAAGGTTCGGGTTGTGACTGGCCGAGGGAATCACAGTGAGCTGGGTGTGTCGAAGGTCAAGCCAGCCATTGCCATGTTCCTGAGGGATGCCGGCTGTGGGTTCAAGGAGATAAGCAGAGGCGGATGTTTTGAGGTCGTTTTGTAATTAACCCCTGAACTGAGGACATCATTTTTTTACTTCATTCTTGCAACCACCATATGATGATTTAATTTAGGTCTGTCAGTTTCCAGAGACTGTTGGGAAGTAATTAGCTGGCCTTGGCGCTTGGTTTAGTTTCCAGTCTTTAGAAAACATCAACTGGCCAACCTCAATATAAGAGTCCCTGAAGAGGAAGCATGGCATCATCCGACTGACTGATTGACTGAGTTTTGTAGTAGTGAAGGGGTTAATGAAGGCTTCATCTAACCCCTTGAAACTGCAAAATCCCCTAAGCTAAATAAAGAGATAGCAGAGTGGAGGAAAATGTGATGATGATGACAATAATAATAATGATGATGATGATGATGAAAATAATAATAATAATGATGATAGAGGTCCCTAGTAATGAACAGGTTAATGAAGGCTATATTTAACACCTTTAGTTAGAGCAGTCTCTCCCAAACTGAATAAAAATCATCAGGATAAAAAAAAAACTATGTCCTCGTGGTGAACGGGTCAACAGTAAATGACAAGCTTACTGAGATGTCCAACAAAGTGGTTATCCTTGCCAAAAATTAGTACAGTAGTTCTTGAGGGGTTGAACAGGGTGAATATTGATGACTGACATGAACAGGGTAGACACTGATGACTGAGACGACCCTGTAATTGGGGACAAATGAGGTGGTTGTAAAGGAAGTGAATGATTGTTTACTGAGGGGTGATTAGTATGTTCAAGAATGAGGTGGTTAGTGTGCTCCAACGACCTTGTAATTGGGGACAAACGAGGTGGTTGGCAAGGCAGTGAATGATAGTTTACTGAGGGGTGATTAGTACGCTCAAGAACAAGGTGGTTAGTGTGCTCAAACGACCTTGTAATTGGGGACAAACGAGGTGGTTGTCAAGGCTATGAATGATTGTTTATTGAGGGGTGATTAGTACGGTACGCTCAAGAACGAGGTGGTTAGTGTGCTCAAAGCGAAGGTAGTTACCATATTGATGAAAAAGGTGGTGCTGTAATGACCATGGTATTTTTTAATCTGTGAAATGAGCTTGTTGTTGAGGAACGAGATGGTTAGTGTTTGCCAGGCATGGGGTAGAGAAAAATAAGGAACAGTGGCAGGTGAAGACGAAGACCAAGGAGGAGGGTGAAGAAGAACGAGAAGGAGGGTTAAGGAGAGGAAGACCGAGAATGAGGTGGAAGGAAGAGGTAGTGTTTATAGTTTGTTTTACCTTTTGGAATGGGACCAATCACAACTTGAATTTTAAGCTGTGGTAACATTAAATTCACAGAGCTATAGATATGAGGTAGGAATGAGTCTCCTTGGTTACTAGTCAAATGGAGCCTTGAGTCTTACTACACTTGGCCATAATTAAGCAGAAGGGGGTTTGGGATCTTTATCATGTAAGAACAAAACTATACTCCTTTTACTCTAACTTGGCTTAAAATTGCCATCTCATCATCTTGAATGCTAAGCTGTGCCAAAAGCCTAACAAGAGAATACAGTGCTAGTCATGAAGAAGTGCCATGGAAAGGACATAGCATAGAAGTATTGTCCCATTTCTCTACTGATCGACATGAAATAAGCTGCAAAAGGACAATAATCTGGACCAAGTTAAAGTGTATAGCATAATATATTGTGTTTGTACTAACCTGATGGATATCCCCAACCCCTTTCAGCCCAGTTGATGGCCAAGTGTAGCTGGACTGGAGCATCAGTTTGACTAGTAACCAAGGAGACTTATTTTTGCATTACAACAAAGACTTATTGAATTTCTAACACCCATGAAATATTAAAGTTACAGAAGTGGCCACGGTGCAGCAGGTAAAAATGAACTGACTCTAGGAACACCTGAATTCTTCAAAGGAAGGTATTTTTCACAGCCACCTTGGATAAACTCTGGGATTGAGGCAGATAGTAAACAGAAGATGCATTCAGCTAAAGATTGCCACTGAGTTATTGTCATAAAAGTACATAGTATTTTTTTTTTTTTTTTTTTTTTTTTTTTTAAACAGTGGCCAGAGGTATCATCCATTCCCTCCCCCCCAAAAAAACATGGTCTTTCAGTAAAATGACCTTTTCATTTTGGCTTCAGATATTCCAGTAGGATACTTTCCAGAAAGACCGCCCCATTTTGGTGATTTGGAGTTTTTTAGTATTCACCTCAGTTTTACCCACCATCAGTATTTATTATCCAGTTTGGTTCATGTCACTGTCAGTATATGAATTACACTACATTATATGAGGTAAAACTGGTGGGAAGGATCATCAATACAAGTGCCAGTAAAGAGACACAACTTGACAAGAAATTATGTTCCTTCTGTTAACAAATGACCATCTGCCGTCCCCAGTCTATAGTCAAGATGATGGCTCTCATATGTTGCCCTGTCAGGAACATTCTTGCTCAACCACCCTCCTAAGAATTGGTGAAATGTTTAATTATCTTATTTGCAGCTTTCATTAACTGGCATCTCTTATCTTCCAGGAATTAAAAAGAAATTTGTTATCCAGTGCCATACTTGCAGATTAGTATGCTTCCTGCTTTGCCTGTCACCAGATGATGTATAGTTGTCATTTTGCTTTTTTCTTCACAAGAGGCACTGATGAAATGAGAAATAAGCTTTTTATTTTTAATCTATAAAACAAAATACCTATATTGTGTTACATATCTAAGGATAAATGTGTAACTGTTTAACTTTCCTCAACAGGTGCACATATGATCACAGGTGTGTTGACAACATGCTTGATTAAAGGTGTGGGGACCACCTGATGTGTTGTGACAGGTTTTGAAACATGGGTGAAAACTCCAATCAGTAGAGAATTTTCATGTATTTACTGTGAATTTAATGTTTATGCTGTCTTTAACTTTTTTTTGTTTTGGGGTTGTATTCTAGTTGTACAGGAGGCAGCCTACCACATTTTCCTCTTCATTTATTTTTTACATGTGCACAGTAATATTTAGTTGTTTGCTTGTGTTTTTTTAATATGGACATAAAGTGGGTGTAAGTTGGGGGAAGGGCAGTGAAATGGCAGGGGACAGGATGACCTGAAGGTAATTTGTTCATGGCCACTGCTTTTGGGATTAAGGCGTCTGCTGGTAGATGGATGGATAGATTTCCGTAAGTAACGTATATGAGAATATTGACACACCAAATGCAGAAACAGTGCTCGTAAGGAAGAAGTGCTGGGAGCCTCCTAATATCAAAAGATTACAGCCCCAATTTCCATATGTAATAAGGAAGAAAATATTTATCTGTACAGCCAGAATCAATCAGTCTCTCTCTCTCTCTCTCTCTGCAGTTTTACTTGGCCAAGGATCTTGTTTCTGAAATGGAGGGGTGAGTTAATAGCCGTCATTACTACTGGTTCTCCATCAGTCTTCATAAAATTGCCATTATCATCATCATTGTTGTTGTTCTCTTTCCCCTCCTCCTCCTCCTAATCATCATCATCATCTTCCTCCTCCTCCTCTTAATTCATCATCATTATGTCATCCATCATCATCAGTCATCCATTTATCATCATCAGTCATCCACAATCATCATCATCATCATCATCATCATCTTCCAGTCATCATCATCATCACCCAGACCAATTTTCCCACCTATGGACAGGGTGAGGTAGGGTCCAGACAGCAAGGAAAAAAAATGACAGGAGAAACTACCATAACCAAGAAAATTAAAATTAAAAAATCAGACAAGAATGGTTAATGTTAGTAGCTGTCTTTTGTTTATTTTTACTGTATTTATATTTAGGTGTAGATCTTGTGAATATATATAGATATATATAAAAAAAAATAATATGGGTAACCACTTCAGCCCCAGGACGTCATGCTTATGGTTATGCATTTAGGAGATGAGAGTATGTGACTGAGGTGGGAGGGGGAGACTGAGGATGAGATGAAGGAATGGATTGGAGAGGTACCGTATATGAGAGAGGAGGGTGTAAGCTGGGAGGTGGGCAGCGACGTGGCAGGGGACAGGGCAACATTGAGGCGATTTGTTTGTGGGCACCCCTTGCCGGATTCAGGCGTCTGGTCATAGATAGATAGACAGACAGATTCCCCCCCCCCCCCCAGCCATGGACAACACTCTGGTCATGAGGTATTAATGCAGGCTATATCAAACCCCTCCATATATATGTATCAATCAATCAATCAGTCATTTCCTGTGGCACCCTCGGGGATGCATAGGGCCTCGATGAACTCACACCACCACATCCTATCTTGTGCTAACTCCTCAAGATCTCCCCAACACTCATCTCCAGCTTCCCGTCTCATTGTCCTCACCCACGTCTCTTTTGGCCTTCCTCTACCTCTCCTACCAGGTGCCACCCACCCTGGTGTACCTCGTACTATTCCCTGTCTCCTATACACATGTCCTAGCCACTTCCATCGTGAGAATCTAACATATTCATCGATCGGCTGCACTCCCGTTATTTCTCTAATTCTACTATTTGGTATCCTTTCCCACCACTTAATGTATAAAAAAAATAAATCTAGCACACAATAAAACTTTTGAGATAATAAAAGTAAAGAGAGAGAGAAAGAGCTGAAAGGGTTAATTGGTCAAAAAGGGAGAATATTCAGTTAATTTTCAGTGCACATTGCTGAAATGATTATATGGTATAGCTGCATGAAATAGGAAATACAGGTACACTTCTGAACTGTATTATCTGTGTGTGTGTGTGTGTGTGTGTGTGTGTGTGTGTGTGTGTGTGTGTGTGTGTGTGTCACATTTACTGATAAGGATTTTTCTTTTTTTAAAATTTGTGTATGAATATTACTTGATGCAAATGTTTAAAAGAATCTATTTAGTTAAAAATTAAGTGAAGTTATTAAAATAGTGAATACAGTAAGTTCTCATTATAAGCTCTCTCTCTCTCAATAATAAAAAAAGTGTGATAAATTTAAACCCATTCTGCTTTTATAATGAGGACAGACTGTAATTTAGCCAGTGTGATATTTTGGTGTGGGTGCCAAGTGCTCCGTACAGTATGCCGAGCCTACTGCTTTTACACTAACGTGGCCTAAAATCAACAGCTCGCCATCATGAGTACTGAGTCGTAGTGCTAGAATTAATACTTGAATATGATGCTAGTCATGAAGAAGTGCTGTGGGGAAAAAATGTATTCACAGCATGATCTTTTTCTGCCAATGAGCTATGTGGAGTAGGCTACAAAAGGACAATAATCTAGGCCAAATTAGTGTAAAGGAACTGAAATAGGGATGGATGGAGGGTGTGGGTGTGTGCATTGTTATACGAGATCCATTCAGAAAGTTTTCAGCCATTTGACTAAAAAATATATATTGTAAATGGCCTACCTAGGACAATGACACCATAGTCACCTTCAAGGTACATCCCTTGGGACCTCACACTCTTTTCCCAGCATCCCTTCCACTTTTGAAAACAGCCTGCAAAGTCCTCTTTGGGGATCTCCATCAGCTGCATCATCACGTTCTCCTTAATCTCATTCACGGTCTGAAATCTCCTTCCTTTCAACAATGAATTTAGCTTTGGGAAAAGCCAGAAGTCACAGGGAGCCAAATCTGGGCTGTAGACGGCTGAGAGATATGGCTGATACATTGTTTTGCCCCAAAAAAAAACCTGCACGAGACATGAAGAATGAGCGGGTTCATTGTCATGATGAAGCTGTAAGTCACCACTTGCCCACAGCTGTGGCCATTTTCTTCTTACTGCATCCCTCAGCCTGTGAAGAACTTCAATGTAGTACTCCTCTGTTATTGTTTGGCCAAGAGGAGCGTATCTGTGATGAACAACACTTTCATGATAAAAAAACACCATCAACATGGCCTTGATGTTGCTTCAACTTCGCCGCGCCTTCTTCAGATGTGGAGACGCAGACGGCTTCCACTGGGAAGACTGGGCTTTTGTTTCAGGGTTATAGTCGTAGACCCACGACTCATTTCTGGTTATGACCTGTTTGAGGAAATGTGAATCATTGTTAGCAGCTTAAAGCAGGTCCTCTGCAGCCTCAGCAAGAAATTCCTTCTGCTTTCGTGACAGGAGCTGCGGAACGAATTTTGCAACCACATGTTTCATGCCAAGATCCCCCATTAAAATCTCTGAAACACTTGTGCGTGGAATTCCTACATCATCTAATTCTTACACTGTCAATCAGCAATTTTCAGCGAATGTAGTCCACACACAGTCAACATTTTTGGATGCTCAGCTTGTTGAAGGCCTTCCAGAACGTGGATCACTTTCAATGGATTTCTGTCCATCTTTAAAGCATCTGCACCACAATTTTATCTGGGCTTCAGTGACTGTATCATCCCTGAAAGCCTTCTTAATCATTTGAATATTTCCGCAGACGAATGTTCAAGTTTTTAGCAAAACTTGATGCAGATTTGCTGATCTACTTGCTAAGTCATTGTGAATGTGACAGTCACGCAGTTCCCACACCTACTCAGCGGTGTCTACCGGCCAATTGAGTTTTCCCACAGGAGTGTGGCTGATCACACATGCACAGTACAGTCCCCTCTGAGTGCCTGTCAAGTTACATCAAGGCAGCACAACCACTTCTTGAATTATTCACAGTGGCTGGATACTTTCCGGACAGACCTCGTATTCCACTTCACTGGGATATGTAGTACAGAAAGACCTCACAACACTGGCATAATTGGGATAAGTACCCTATGCAGAATTACTGCATTGTTCTTGGTGAGGCTGATGTTCGTGTAATATTATCCAGGTACACTCTAACCAAAAATTTCTCGACCACCAGGCCATGATGGATGTGACTGAGCAAAATAGCTAATTAATAAATACATACATACATACATACAGTATATAATAAATACATACATATATACACATACATACATACATGAATAAATACATAAAAAAATACATATATAAATAAAAGCCATCTCAGAATTGCTCCTATGTGTGATTGTGACTGGCATTCCTTTATTACTCCTGTTTATGTTGCCCACCTGTTATCACTAAAAGATATAAGAAAGATAATATTGTATTACTGTACAGATGAGAGATGTACACAATTTCCCTTTTAATAGACTTCAT
Organism: Coenobita brevimanus; assembly: GCF_032717465.1. Taxonomy (NCBI): domain Eukaryota; kingdom Metazoa; phylum Arthropoda; class Malacostraca; order Decapoda; family Coenobitidae; genus Coenobita; species Coenobita brevimanus. The sequence goes on from NC_136976.1 coordinate 4,268,850, forward strand.
AGTTAAACTTTGATGAGAAGTTTTTGGAGAGAGTGTACCTTTTCATATATTGAGCTTCTACTCCCTTCCCCCTCTTTCAAATATTAGGAAACAGTGGTGGTGATGATGATGATGATGATTTAGTGCCAAAGGTAAACCAATGTGATGTGGGTATCTGCTTGTGTGACATTACAGTGGTGATGTCTCGATGATATTCCAAGCATGACAGTATACAGACCTAGGCTCGTACTGTATTCTCGTCGGTTAAGGAAGCTCCCTAACACATTTTTCTAAGTGATTTATTTAGCCTTTTACACCTTACTCTCCTATTCTGTTGATTAAGGAAGCTCTGTAGCATCTTTCCCTAAGTGATTTATTTTGGTTATTAGACCTTACTGTCCAATTCCCTGTTCAATAAATCCTTTTAATATTGCCATATTCTGCAAAAATAATGTACAAAAGGATATTCACCTGCCATATCCAGAAATAAATCACTAAGGAAGAGGTGCAAGGGAACTTCCATACCTGACAAGACTATGGTCTAGAGCCATAAAGTATTCCCATGGATTTAGAAAGCTCCATTGCACCTTTTCCATATTATTATTACTGTATTATTATTATTATTATTATTATTATTATTTACTGTATTATTATTAATATTGTTTTCCCAATTATTGCTGGATAGACAGAAATAGATGGAGACCTGGTTATATTTAAAGAATGTACATAGACACAGCATTATGATATGGTGATTTGGTGCCAAAGAGAGGTTTTGAATGTGAAACAGAGGGTAATTTTGTAAATGGAAGATTGTGCATGATATCAAAGGGAATGGAACAGTATATTGGCTAGAGAGGAGGAAGGGGAATGGTAGAGAGAGACAGAGAGAGGAGAAAGTTCTGGAGGCAGTTTTTTTTTAATGGCCATACCCTGCTGAGAGCAAGGTATTATAGATGATGATGACAGTGATGATGATGGCCTTGGAGATGATGATGATGGTGGTGGTGGTGATGTATTCTTTTTGGAGGAGTTATTTTGCTTGCTTGTGGTTGATGGGTCAGCTTAGACAGACAGACTGGGGTTACCTGACAGCAACTTTCAAACATGGATATACTTTAACTTGCATAATCAAATCGCTACACACTAGGGAGGACGAGGTTCAAAAAGGCTTCCTAAACCCTCGGGAATACATGTAGAGAATAGTGAATCTTTGTATGTATAGGACAGTATATATATTTACTACATTAAGTACAAACTGTGTGCCTACTGTGTACTTTAAAATAGCCTGTATTACATTTGTTGAGTACTTTATTATAATGATAAGGGAGAGTTTGTATTAAAATGAGTCTATATTACATATGCCAAGTACTTTATTTAATAATAAGGAGTTTGTATTAATCAGAGCACATTCAACTTAGAAGTATTTAGTGTAAAGTGAAGCTTGAGTGAGGAGTGGATGGAACCCCGCATTTACTGATGGGAAATAGCCATTACGATGATCATGAATAGTGATCTGAAGTACAAACACAGAGACACAAATATCGTCCCACAGCTTGATCAGTACATATTGGGAAAAACTGAATCCATCTGAAACACACAAGACACAAATATCTTCCTACAGCTTGATCAGTAGTGGAAAAAATTGAATCCATCTGACACACACACTAGTTAAGATAGGGTTTTCACTGTGTTTTGGTAGTTGTAAATATTCTTCAAATGGAACTGGGAAGATAGGTGTTTCTCTGACTATATATATATCTATATATATATATATATATATATATATATATATATATATATATACATTTTTTACTAAGACAAAGCATTTTCTAAGCTGATTATTGTACAGCATATACATAAACAGTAGATTAGATGTACAGTATAGATGTACAGTACAGTACCATATCTTATTACTGTAGTTTGAAAAATATAATGGAGAAGTTTTGTGGGAATGAGGCAATGGAGTGGTGACCTGCAGGCTTACCTCTCTTGTCCTTCCTCCTCTTCTCTCCCTCCTCCTCTTTCTCTCTCCATCCCCTCCCATCACCCTCCTTCTCCTATCTCCTCCTCCCTTGTCCTTGTGCTCTCTCCTTCCCCTCCCATCTTCCTCCTCCTCCTCCTTTTTCCTTCCCCTCCAATCACCCTTCCCTGTCTCTTTCCCCTCCCTTTCTTTGCCATCCACTGTCAATCAGTCATTTAAGCATGCATTTACTGTGGTGGAAATTAGAATCAGGATGATGGTGATTAAGCCATGTTAAAATCCAAGTAAACAGCTTTAAGTGAAGAAAATTTCTTAATAGGTATATGCATTGATTAGATGATGAACGGATGAATGTACCTAATAAGAAATTAACTGGATTAAATGCAGTTTACTTGGATTTTTTTTTATTATTATTATTACATTCTGAATAGTTGGTTTTCTTATTTTAATTATGTATTTTTTTTTTTGTTCACACCCAAAATTTCTCTTGATTGAAGTCAGATTTTTTCATTAACTCCTCTGTCAAAAAAAAAAAAAAAAAAAAAAAAGTCAAAATGTTATATCATTTCAAGCAGCTAAAATGTCTGCCTGTACACATTATAGATTGTAGGTAAGGATTCACAGTATTTGGTACTTGTGGTGGAAGCATCAGTAGAATGTATATTGTATATCAGTGAAATGTTTATGATATTACAAACACTCTGGATAGCTTCTGTTTTTGTATTCCCAGCATCCACCTGTCCTTTAAAATAGAGGAAATTATATGGTTGGTTTTGAATGAATGGATGTATAGCCAAAATCAGTGACCACTCTGTTAATATAGCGTACTTTCTGTGTTTATTTTTGGGTCGTATGTACCCTTTTGAAATATTGAAAAATAAGGCTAGGATGATGATGCTGTATACCGTTTCCTGTATGCAAGTTGTGGAAAATATCTCGATTCTGTTATGTTTTGCACTTATATTCCTACAGTGGTGATGATGATGATGTGTCCTGTTATGCAAGATGTAGTAGATGTGTAGATTCTGTTCTGTTTTGCATTTATATCCATACAGTGCCAACCTTTTGAGAGTCACTGTTTGCAGGGATGTGCATTTATACTACTGTTATTACTTACAATAACTCATGCAACTCGTACATGCCAAGGGACCATTAGAGTTATGTATTAGGGATAAATTTTTGTGGATATAGTTGACTTCCTAGTACAGTATTCACCCCCCTCCCACCCTCATTTTTTTGTTTTGTTTTGTTTTTATTATCACTGTCATCTTAAATGACAGGACCAACTTGCCTAGCTCCGGGCTCCTGTGCTCCTCATGGGGCAACGTAGGATTGGATGATGGATGGATTATTTCTGCACATTGTATCTTTGTTTAAAGTTTCACCCTGTTTCACTTATAAAGGTTCAAACAGGCTTGCATGCTTCAGTATTGGTCACCTACTGGCGGCTCTCTACACTGCTTGATCTCTACTGGCCTCTCTATATTTCATTATTAAGTTACTGATGAATTTGTAGCTTTTCTTTGCTTTAAGGTGTTGTGGTTCATTAGAAATTTGTGTTTAAGCCAGAGGTGAGCGTGTTGTGTACATTTAAACTCACAGTCATGGACCAAAAACATGTCTTTCAAAGTTTTTTAAAAGTACAGTAATATTTTTGTCCTACTCTCACTGGAATGTAAGTGAGAATTTACCGCATTTTCTTTTGTGTTATTAATTCTAAGTCAGTATTAAAAGTCTGCAAAATAAAATACACGAGAAAAGTAATATAACTGAAAAATAAATCACTAAGAGGTGCTGCATAGCCTTGAGTACCCACAACAGTACGTCCTAAGGTGTTATATGTATTGTATACACTGGTATTAATTTTTTACACTGCAGTATATATGTACGATTTTTTTATAATGGAAAAATAAAGTATAGTTCTGTTGATGTGTTCTGTAATTAGCCATAACCTTGTATTAAGTGTCTTTCCAAAGCCAAACAGAATCATCAAGGAGAAAAAAAATAAAAATAGGAATGAAAAATAGGAACTACGGGAGACTCTTAATCCATTTATTGTGTAATCCGTAAGGTGAAGAACATATGTGGTGGAAGTAAGATTAAACAGATTTGATTGTACTGAAGGGGTTATTGGAGTGAAAGGGTTAATGGTTGGTCTCCCAAACTGGGTATAAGAGTCTAGTGATTATAAGAATTTAAACAGTGTGTGTGTAAATGGACGTGTGCTGGAAAGTGTTTGGGGAAGTACTGTGCCTTGGGATGGTTTGGTTATGTGGTGATAGAGAAAAGGACTGTGGAAGAGTACTAGTATGTGTGAGGTGGAAACTTAGACTGGGGTGGAGAGAACTACAAGGGATGTGTAAGCTGGAGAGAGTACAGCCTGATGGCAGAAGACTGGGTGGCATGGAGGTGATTCATTTATGGAACCCTTCTGGTAGGTACATGACATTCATTTGTGGTGGTGGCTGACTCAGTACAGACAAGGTCTACTGCCCCAGTTGGCACAGGTCAGATTCCTGGCTTGGGCAGGGAACAGTTTAAAGGTTTTGAATTTCATTAACAGATTTAACTGATCTAGCATAAGACTCTGATGTAAAAACATCCCGTCTACCACAAATACATAAATCCTGTATGAAGACAGCCCAAGCATGTATTCAATATCGATGGTGGGTGTTAGTACCGAAGTGGTGACATGTGGAGGTGTGTGGTATGTAGGAGGACTGCTGAGTGCCCATAAACAAAATACTGTATCTGGTAAGTAGATCTGTAAACGTTGCTATGGCGTGTTTAATTTAATCTGACAAAGCTCCCTATATACTGTAAGCCCTTTCAGCTCAGTGATGGCCAAGTGCCTTTATATCGAAAGATTGGTTTAACTAGTAACCGAGGAGACTCATTCCTAACTCATAACTATTAGGGCTCATCAAATTTCATGCAATGAAATGACACAGTTGTTGGACGGGCAAATTTCGTTGGCTGAACACAAACCATATACTGTACAGTACTCACATTAAAGAGAAAGTCTACCCCCCAAAATACTACATATGAATTTAATCCGCATTTCTTTCTTACTCTTGGCCCAGTAAAGCTTGATAAAGTTGAAAGGGATGTGAATGAACGTAAAGGTGTAGAGGGAGAAAAAGGTGATGGCCTTGTGTGTGTGTATGTGAGAGAGAGAGAGAGAGAGAGAGTAAAATAAAACCAACACCAACGGGGAATCAAGAGGTTAACTCGGCCAAGGAACTATAATGAATGCAATGGGAGGTGTGAATGCGAATGTACAGTATTGTATGGGTGCAATGAATGATATAATGGAGGGAGGTGTCAACGATACGTGTCAGGAAAGAAAGCCGTTACGTAATATACAGGAGTAAAAATCTAAGGAAGTTTGTTCTTAGGCATAACAGATAGGAGTGAAGAAATTTGTCGGCGATAGTACTTGACTTTTTTAAGCTTTTGATCATTAGTAAATTAGTCTTCTATGCCATCCCGCGACGCAAACTTATCAAGAAGATATAAAACACAAATACGGAAAACAACACCAAATGCTGGCTTGCTAACTATCTATCTCGTACACAAGCACATGTTGCATTCCTGGACAAGGCATCACGAACACGAAATTTCCTTAATGGAGTTCCACGGAGCTCTGTTCCCTCAGCCACACTCTTCAACCCATACATTCATGACATTCCCACACCCCATCCACGTACAAACACTGCCTCATGTGCAGATGACATCACAACAACCACACACCACACTGCAAACAGCAGCCATACTGTATCAGGACTACCTCAGCACAATGTAGACCCAGCAAAATCCACCACCACACTCATTACCAACAGTAAACATGAACGCAACTACACCCCCTCCCCTTACATCATAATTAATGCACTTGTACCACACACACCCTCCACTAAGACCCTTGGAGTGACACATGACACCGGACTCACCTTCAAGGGCCATGTACAGTACATAAGACTGTGCACCCCAGACTCTGCACTCGGGGCGACTACAGTGCCAGACTTTGGGCAACAAAAAGAAACCCTCACATTACTCTACAACCAATACATTAGATCAGTGATGTCCTATGCCTCCCAGGCATAGGCTCCCATCCACCTAATACTCACTACAACACCTTGTATATCATGTACAACATCGCCCTACACATCACCACTGGCTGCACCAAAACCACTCCCACAGCTCAAGTCCTCCCTGTCAGAGACTACCCTGATATGTGGGTCACACAATTCTATGCAGCAGCCTGTTACACACAACACACCTCGGCACACAAAATAATCATCACACAAACATTATCAAACCCTCTACAACAGTGTCCCGCCTCAAAATAATCCAACATTAGCCATGAAGAAACATCTACATACACACTTCACGCGCAGGGCAATACCACACCTCGATCACAATACCAATACAACAACGACATCCACCCATCGAAGGTGTCCTTATATGATCGAGTTCATCTACCTAGGATTGGAGCAGGACATCATCCACCCCTCCTGCTTACCAGCTTAGATCTGGTTTGGGTGGAATCAATGATACTCATGCCCAGCTTGTAGATTAGGCCCACACAATATAACACATGTAATGGAGCACTGCACAGCATACGCCACATTAAAGTGCAGACACATCAACAGTGTAGGGAACCTATGGGACAAACCTATAGGGACAGTTGCTTACCTGCAGTCGACGGGTCCACTTGATTAAACGGACCAGAGTTGAGAACAATTAACAATAACCTGAATTTCTTTCGGGGTTTGTCTGAATAAAACACCGTATATCTAAATACATGAACTGCAATGGATGGGTCAGGGGAAGACTGCATTTATTCCCTCCCTTAAACTGGGTGTAAGTTAAGCAGAATAAAATCCTGTGGTGGCAAACACGGGTTCTTCTGGTGGTCGTGGCGAGAATTAGAGCGTCTGACGGCAGCAAGAAAGTCAAATATTAATCACTGTAGAAGTTGAGACCCAAAGTTCATCTAAATGTGATCACGGTAGGTTAAGGGCTGAAGCTTCACTCCTCCTGCCGTCCACCATCCCCCTTTCAGAAGATAGGGAGTTGAAGGGCGTTTGCTTAACTATACTCTTTTTACACTAACTTGACCTAGATTTTCGTCGTTTTGTAGCTTATTTTACAATGTTCAGTGGCAGCAAAAGACGGCACTAGTACAGCTCCACGGCCTCGTCACAGCACTTTTCGTGACTAGGTTTAAATTTCAGTGTAAATCTGTCGCTACAACCGGGGACTCAAGATGGAGGGATGACAAATTTAGGACAAGTTACAGGAAAAACGGTATGTATGGAAAACGGTATGTATGGTCAGCCGAGCCATCCAACTGTCAGTGCCACCACGCGACGGCACCCCTCCCAGCAAGCAACACAGAATCGTCAGGAATAAAATAATCCAACAAGCAGCAAGAATAAAATAATCTAGCAATACATATAATAAAACTGTCTACGAAACCAGTATGTACCACATCTATTTAAAAAAAAAAAAAAAAAAAAAGCCGCGGTTATGTGAATCAAATTTATGAAACCATACCTAAGAGCGAAACAAAATGAAAACGAATATTAATCACTCCCCCAAAAAAATTAATCTGAAGGACGACTATTGGTTTAAATTGTATTACGAAAAGTTACATTAATTTACAGCCTCTTCAGTTAATCAGAATGATAAACTCTCAAAATTACACGCTGAAATTATTTGAAAAGTACTGCAGAACGAAGAACTGGTTATGATCACCATCACATCCAGTAAGACTAACGTTAGAACTAATATCACCTACAGTACCATATAAAAGTGTGGATATGATGGGTTTAAAAGATATTACCAGGAAAAAACAATGAGGGGGGGACAAAGGGATCTGTCAGAGCAGGGAAGAGTAAAAATCCGAACACCCAAGTTTATGCAAAAAGACGAAATTTAAGGAGACAAGCACACCGGGTTCGTAACGAGGAACGACTTAACCTGAGCACAATCTCAATGCAGCAGACATGTTATTCATTGAGGAACTCCTTCATAAACACTACATCATACGTTACAAAACCACAGAGCAAAAACTGGGCCGTCGTATGTTGCAAAGCCCAATCTACACTACGATGAAGTTCACACCTTATTCATTAAAGCCTAAACGACACTGAAGTTCACACCTTATTCATTAAAGCCTAAACGACACTCTGAAGTTCACACCTTATTCATTGAAGCCCAAAACGACACTGACAAACACACGTACCTTATTTAGAACGCGTGAAGAATGAGACAAACTTGCAGGGAAAGAAATTACGGAACTATTTTAACTTACACACCCACCTCAGCGCCTGAGAGCACACTGACAAGCCCGCCTGTGTGTGCTGCTGTGTTTACTTCCATAATACAGGACATGAGAAAATCGCCATGCGTAATGATTTGCTAGGAAGACGCAACTTTTTACCAAGCTACATTTTTTTTTTAACATAACATCATACTGATCTTTCCCACTTTAAGACAGGGTGAAGTATAGGTCATTCACCGTATTTGGGCCTTCCTTAAACTGTATGAAATCATTTTTTAACGGCCCTACACACGGTCAGACATCACATTCTCACTCATGGTAATTGTGCAGTCATTGATTTTGGCCATACACAAGTAAAGACAATGGGCAATGTTCAGTTACTGTGTCTGGTGCACGTTGTAAAGATTAATCCTGAGCCCTCGTGTATAATCTTATACTCTAAAAGACCATAGAACCCAATAAGAACAGAGAGTGTGGATGATGGACTGGCATAAGGTCAAAATTCACACATAAGATCCTTTTAGAGCACCATGATTGTGCAGCCATTCCTATACGAGTACATCTCCAGGCATGATCGTGTGACGTGAAAATGTCAAACCACGTCGGACACACTTCAGTCATTTACACAAGCCTTGCCACACACATGCACGATGGGTGTTGCACAATCACCATATCTGAACATGGAAGAAAAATCTGTATGGCAATTTTGATGTGGGAAAGAATAAATTGAGTAGCCTCAACTTCAGGATGTCTAACAGCTGTTACTATTGCATAATTCTGGTCTGAGTAGTCAAACAGACCCGTCAACCATAGGTAAGCAGCTCATGCTGTGGGACCGTCCTGCAGGTCCATTACAGGACATAAATACACGTTTGGGAATCCAGAGCCCCCTTGAAGTAGACAGCGCCTCACCAGAATCACACCAGGGTCCGTTTCCACGGCGAGTGCGGGGAAATGTGTGGCTCCTGGGTGGACGCTGCAGCTGCTCCACCCAGGATGCACAGCGCCACCACGTGCAGGCTCCTCAGCGCCTCTCGTAGCAAAGGACTTATTTAAAACATCAAATCCCAACAGAGCCATTACTCATCCGAACCTGAATTTTAAAAAAATCCAGGAAGAAAAAAAAAAGCCCTCGGGGTTCACTCGCTCAATGACCTGTATTCTCGTTGATTAATGAAGCTCCCTAACACCTATTTTTTTGCGATTTATTTTTGGATATGGCTGGTTAATATCCATTTATAATTTATGCCGAGTATGGCGATATGGGAAGGATTTATAGAGCAAAGTAATACAGTAAGGGGTGATGAGCAAAAAAAGTGGCCAAGGTATAATAAACAAAATAAATCGCTTAGGGAAAGGTGTAAGGGAGCTTTCTTTACCAACGAAAACACCTGACTCGTTTCTCGTTGACAAAAACGGTTTGGACGCAGGGGAAAATTATAGGTATCATTAGACGAACTTTCCTCACATTACCATTGTGTGTGTGTGTGTGTGTGTGTGTGTGTGTGTGTGTGTGTGTGTGTGTGTGTGTGTGTTGTGGAAATAGAAGGCTCCCTGAAACCACTTCCTCTCTGCCTCACTCCCAATATCACCACCACCACATTTTCGGAGTGATGGCCTAAAACAACCATACCCAACGCTGGCGAGGTATGAACAATGAAGGGATGGTGGAAGCCATTGATGACCAACCTGAGAATGTTAAGCTTCATCATCACCATTACCACCACCATCATCGTTATTACCACCATCATCATCATCACCATCATTACCACCAGCACCATCATCATCATTACCATCATTATTATCATTACCACCAGCATCACCATTGTCACCAAAATCATTACAACCACCACCATCATTGTCATTACCATCATCATCATCCAGTCTCATTTCACCCAATATAAACAGGAGTGTAGGGGCCCGGGTCTAGGCTACTCAATCCTGATTTTTAAGGCAAGGGTGACCAGCCTCGCGAACCCTTGAGCGGCACTGTAAGCAATGAACCCCAGCCCCGACCCCTTTGGCTTCACTTTTTAACTGCCTTAACCCCACTTGACCACCAGGCGCCATTTGGTTATATGGACGTTATGTATGCAAAATAAATCACTAAGAAAAAAGTGCTAACCTCTTTTCACTTTTAGCTAGGTCCAAGCGCCGTAACCCACTCAACCACCAGGCATCACTTGGTCATATGGTGGTTAAATATGCAAAATAAATCACTAAGAAAAAAGTGCTAACCTCTACTCACTTTTCCTTGGCCCAGATTTCCATAATTATTCGGTTTATTTCACATAGCTTAGAGGTAGAAAAATACTACGGCTCTGCATCCCTTCCATAGCACTTCTTCGTGACTGACACCATTTTCTTGGCCTCATCCACTGCTACAACACAGCATTCAAGATGGCGTGATGGTAATTTTAGGCCAGGTTAGAGTAAAAAAGGTATAAGACAGCCTCCCTAACCCTACGAGGTCACAAAACAAGCCTCGTCGGTTAAAGCGCCCTAACATCTTTTCCTAAGCGATTTAATGTTTATTCCACTTTACAGACCTTCCCCGGGTTCCACAAATCCTTTAACTATCGCCCTACTCCGCATAAATAACACACAAAAGGATATTAACCAGCCAAAAACAAGTCGCTAATAAAAAGGTGTTAGGGAGCTTCCCCGACGAGAATAGGAGTCAAAATGACCGTTTTTTTTTTTTTTTTTGCAATTTTTTACATTGTTTACATAGACAGATTGATGGCCTTTGGTTCTTTCTTCCTTGCATGAGAGAGAGAGAGAGAGAGAGAGAGAGAGAGAGAGAGAGAGAGAGAGAATTACGGTTTCATCTTTCACTGCCCCATCAGAAGTGTGGTGACCTGGTTTAAGGGGAGGAAAATTACTCTTTTTACTCTAATTTCGTCCAAATTTTCAATTTGCGGCTTGTTTCACCTAGTTTAGTGGTGGAAAAAGACAGCAATACTGCTCTACATCCTTTAGCACTTCTTCGTGACTGGCAATGTATTATAATCTTGTAACTCAGGATTGAAGACAGATGGTGATTTTGGCCAAGTTGAATATGTATATTATATATATATATATATATATATATATATATATATATATATATATATATATATATATATTACTCGCTCAAAGGTAACATTGTGAGATACGTTAACCGTACCTCAAATTTAAACCCTCACGAGCGCCTTAACCCTCCTCAGGTACACCTGGGTCTGAGAGACCCGAGCAATTTTTTCGATGGTATAGTTCAGTAACTTATAGATGCCTGGGATCCCTGTCCTTTTCAATAGCTTCTTAACTTTTTGTGCCCATGCAGGGAGTAGGGGGGTTACTTTCGTGTGTGTGCTTTTGCAAATCTACGGTATCACTCAGAATTGCATGTCGGGTCTGTGAGACCCAGGTGTATCTGAGGAGGGGGGAGAATTTTTCACTATGAGGCTGCAAGTTGATTTTACGTTGTGTGGGATCCACTGTACCCGTAATAAAGGTCCTCCATCCCTCAAGTTGTGACACAAGTGCCAAGCTCATTGTTTTCTTTGTTTTCGTGTATGGTGACTGGAGGAAAAAAAATGCCATTTTTATCATATATATATATATATATATGGAGTTCAAAGAATTAAGTTTAAAACTTATTCACATAGTTTTGTAACTGATGACCTAATACACTGCAGGATTTTCAGGAATTCATTATATAAAACATGTGTGACACTACAGCATTTTTTTAAAGCTGGGCCTGACAGACGCAGGAGTACCGAAGTTGTAAGCGAAACTGTAGGTCTACCTGAGGAGGGTTAACCCACTACACCACCAGGATTAAAAAGTAGTGTTACTCGCTCAAGGGTGACACTGTGAGAAACTAACCGTCCCTCAAATTTAAACTCTCATGGGCACCTTAACCCACTACACCACTGGGAGACATGTAGGATAGTTATACAGTAAAAATCTCTTGTATGCTTTTAAAAATCTTAATATACTATAGACATAATCTGGATAACAACATACAAGAGAACATTAAAAGTGTCATACATAGCAACTACCTGGCTGGGACGAGGTGCTGGGGAGCCTCCTAGGACAACAAGAACGCGGCCCCAGGTTCCCTCAAGTCTAGACATGATTGGTTAAACAAAAGAGAATCGCCCAAACCACCGTGACAACAAAAGAAAAATTGTTCTGAGTATGAGAGGTGGACATGTACATGCTTCAAAACATTAATCCCAGAGACAAAAAACAATAAAACAAGATGTGAGTTGATATATATATATATACTGTATATGCTGCCTAATGGGGTGATTGTGTTGTCAATTGAGATGGGACATTTTTTGGTATTGTGGTGTCTGTTACCCACTCAAAAACATATTAACTTCCGTCATTTACATGGCTGGTTGTCTCTAAGGACTTGTTATCTGTGTGCTTTATCTCAGCCATACTCTCTCAATCCCCTGAAAGGAAGATGGTGGACTGCAAGAGACGGGCAGTTCAACCTGTAGTCCACTGAATTCACATTCAGAAGAAACTGAGGCTACAACTATGAATGCAGCTATACAAATCAAAAGTATTATACAGATAAGGGCATTTATGTGCTTTAGCTCATCCATACATATCAAACTATTATTATTATTACATTCATATACTTTAAACCACCCACACAATTCTAAAGCATGACTAAGATATACATGTACTTTGGAACAGCCATACAAATCACATGCATTTTAAAGATATTACTATAAAACCGGCCATACTAATCTAAAGCATAACTATGAAAATCGTGTGCTTTGAACCAGCCATTACAAATCACAGGAGTCAAGTGTTTATAAATGTTCAGCAGACTAGACACAAAAAAATGACACCAATTATTCTCCCATCTCAATTCAAAACACATTCGCTACACAACACTCCCGATCCAAACCACAGAAAAAATTGAAAGTGAAATCCATGAAACAACGACTCAAACTATAAAAATAATAATAATAATAAAAAAAAAAGTAATAAAAAAGTCACACCCAGAACAACTTGCGAGGTATGTAGCTAGGTCAGTAGCAGGGGCGATTCCCATTCATTGACTTTTTTTCACCTTATCAAAAAAAAGGTAATAATAATAATCTATCAGGAATAATCAAAAAAAGTTTTACAAATAAAGTACAGGAGGAAATCTTACACAAAAAAAGCCGACCAGCATCGTTAAGCTAATAATCAGCTGGTTATATTTACAGATATTGGTACAAGCTGAGCATCATGGAGCATACCCGAGTGGTCTTACCAGGCTCCCTCGCACCTCTCCCTTATCGATCTACTTTGCATACACCTTAATATTCCCTTGTATGTTATTAATATACTTTTTTATATATAGAGTTTTATAAATACAGCAACATAAGGGGGAATATTACTGTCGTATGCAGAAATAAACAAGTAAGGGAGAGGTGCTGGGGAGCCTCCCAGGACTACCACAGTAACGCCCCACATGGCTCTGCCAGATGGTGCCTCCACAGCCAGCAAGAGCAATCGAACTTTAGGGAGTCTGAGGCTGCTAGGACACTTGGCTTTAACTACCTCCATTCACCCAATCCCAGAGTTGATCCAGGATGGCCTGGACATATATCTATCCATCTATTCCTCTACTTTTCTATCCATCCATCTACTTTACTATATCTTTACATCCATCCATCAAACAATCATCTATTTCACGTTTCTTTACTGACAGCCAACCATCAACTCTCTATTTCTTTACTGGTCTTTCATTTTCCATGTGTTATCTAAGGTAAAAATTAACAGCTTACTGTCCTTTCAAACTTCAATTTTTTTCTTTCATTTGACCTATGACCTTTCTCTTCTCTCTCGTGTATCCAGCCACCTCATTTTCGTTCTTTCTCCAACTTCCTCTTCTCATTCTTGGTCTTTCTCTTCTCTTTCTCCAAACTTTCTCTCCTTATTTTCCAGTTTCTCCTCATTTCTGTTTTTCTCTCCTCATTCTCCACCTTTCTCTCCTTATCCTCCACCTTTTCTCTCCTCATTCTCCAACCTTCTCTCCACGGTCTTCAACTTCCTGTTCTTATTCCTCGTTTCCCTCTCATTCACAAACTTTCTCTTCCCATTCTTCAAGTTTTCATTCTTGGTCTTCTCCCTCTCAATCTCTTCCTCCTCCCATCACCACCCCTCAGCTCAACGCATGAATATTGACACAAACAGCCTTCCACTCCCCAAAATCCGACCAGGAGACCCCACCTGTTATCCTAGCATCTTCTTTACACTATATACAATGTCTTAATGGGATATTCCAAAGAGGCAAAGCAACGGTATACTTACACACGTGCTGACTGGCAGTGCTAACAGATAAATACTCGTAATATAATGAAATGAGAAGAGGACCTGGTACACTTGCATTAGGAGTATCAGGGGCAGTGATGACGCTGAGTTTTGGCCTCCCGATTATCTCGCATTCCTTAAAATTCCTCTATTCGTTATTTTTTTTTCATTTTTTCAGCATTCCAATATTTCAGGTTTCCATTATTCACCGCTGAGTTTTAGCCTTCCAATTTTCTCGCATTCCTTACGATACCTCTATTCCTGCCTTTCCATTTTTTCTTTTTTTTCAGCACTCAAATATTTCAACTTTCCAATATTCTGAAATTTCAATATCATGGCCACACAATACACAAGGTTATCACATTTCTGGTCTTCCGTTTAAAAAAAAAAAAAATCTACATTCAAATATTCTTACAATCTATTAGTTAAGCTGCCAAATATTCCTGCATTCCATTTTTCACATTTTTTTGGCCATTGTGTCCTTTCATTCGTCAATCCCACTTAGGAGTGAAACAACGCGACATCACTGCCCCTGTTGGGTCTAAGGTTTGGTGTCTGTATAAAAAATAATCCAGGAGAAACACAGAGTGGAAAACTATGGAGAAGAAACACTGACTGACTCCCATGCATAATTCGAATATCATCATCCCCCCAATCCACTCTTCCAGACAGAATAACATGGAGTGGCGTGGAATGAAGTGGAGCAGAGTGGAGTGCAAATGGGAAATATTTATCACCCTACCTATCCATTTTGCCACACTACCCTCCCTATTCATTCTTCCAGACAGATTAACATGGAGTAGAGGTGTGGAGTGGAGTGGAGCGGAGTGCAATTGGGTAGCTATCACCCTACCTATCCATTTTGCCACACTATCCTCCCTATTCATTCTTCCAGACAGATTAACATGGAGTAGAAGTGTGGAGTGGAGTGGAGTGCAGTGCAATTGGGAAGTATTTATCACCCTACCTATCCATTTTGCCACACTATCCTCCCTATTCATTCTTCCAGACAGATTAACATGGAGTAGAGGTGTGGAGTGGAGTGAAGCTCAGTGCAATTGGGAAGTATTTATCACCCTACCTATCCATCTGACACACTATCCTCCCTATTCATTCTTCCAGACAGATTAACATGGAGTAGAAGTGTGGAGTGGAGTGGAGAACTATTCAGAAGTATTTATCTCTCTCCCTATCAATTCTGTGACACTATCCACATCCACATTTCACCCAAACATGGATAAAACTGAGGGAATGGAGTGGAATGAGTGCTTATCTGATCCATCCACCTCAATGTTTTAATACCATCTAAACACTCTGGCCTGTGATGTATGGCAATAAAGGAAACAGGATTACAGGTAGCCTTTAATCCTAACATTTCATCACTAAGGAAAACGAAAATGTCTTTAGTGATGAAAGGTAAAGAAAAAAAAGCCAATCCGTATCCCTGAAAACTACCCACACAATCAACACTCTCAGGCAGAAAACTCAGCCATTAGTAAACAGAATAACAGTTGTGACTCTCTTTACAAATCTAATTACCTTGTTACACATCTTAGAATTCTTTTTTCCTAACAGCTTCCAGGAACTGATGGAAATTAATTAGCTGGCTTTTTATGGTTTAGCTTGCAGTCCACAGCAAACATCAGCTACACCATAGCCAGTCTCAATATGGGGACTTTTTTTTTTTTTTAATGCAGATATATGTTAAGTCATGTTCCCTGTTTTACCTACATCCATCTGTCTGAAATTAATACAGCAATATCTATCTGAGCTATCTCCATGCCTTTTCATTCTCTTATCCCTCTCCCAAATCCAAACAATATCCCTGAGTTCACTTAATCTGACGAAGGGATGGATGGGAAGCAGGCAGAGTAAACAGAATGCCTCTTCCCTTCCTCACACTCCATTTCCATCCAACTTACATGGTGGAAAGATGGAGAATGGATGTATGATTATTAGATGCATTTTCCTCCACTCCCATACCACACCTTCCCACATCCACTCACTCTGATTTCAAGTGTGGATAGAGGAGAAAGTGGTGGACATACACACTTTCTGCTTCCTCACTTTCCACCTCTAGTGTGAAAACAGGAAAATAACACACTCCTCTTCCCTTCCTCACTCTCCATCTCTAGTGTGTAAATAAAGACAGGGAATAACACGTTTCACTTCCCTTCTTCGCACCCCATCTCTCTGAATACAAACTCCACTTCCCATCCTCACATTCCATCTCTCATGTGAAAATTAGAAAGGAAATAACACTCTTCCCTTCCTCACACTCCATCTCTCTCTAAATACACACTCCACTTCCCTTCCTCAAACTCCACCTCTCCAAGTACACACTTCTTTTCCCTTCCTCACCCTCCATCTCTCTGAATACACACTCCTCTTCCCTTCCTCGCACTCCATCTCTCTGTCCCTCCAATTCTACGAACTTCCTCACATGCACATGGGAGTCAGCAGCAAGGGCTTGTATTACTGCGGGCTTTGATAACCTCCCTCCCTTAATTCCCTTAGCAGTTCTTATCTCGTACAGTTCAAGACACCGATATAGATTCACTTCCTTGCTGAATAATGATGACACTCTTATCCAAAACTCTCGGCTGATTGCTTGCCTCTGAGGTTGAGAATATTGGGTTTTGAATGTCACTGCTCACTGCTTTACTATTTATCATAATGTAGCAGTAGCAGCTGTGGTAGTAATAGTGATACAGTATCTATGTCTGGAACTGTAAATTACGCTTTCATATTCTCCCATGTGCTATTCAAATCTATTTAAATTCAACACACTGAACCTAAAACACAAAGAGAATATGAATACCTGGCAATAACAATAACAATAATAATAATAATAATAAAAATAACAATAATAATAATAAACTGCTAAAAGATGACTGGATACGGAGGATCTTCACCCCTCCAGACAAATACCTTTTTCTTTATTTACATTCTTGCTACCTCCACACGATTTTATCCATCTTAAGAGAGATTTTTTTCCCAGTTGGAGGGGTCAGATATAAACGTCCATGATCCCTTCACAACTAAAAATCTCCCCTAAACTGGAAAAATAATAAATATATCTCAAGCAGCAAGAATAGACAGAAAAAAAAATATATATAGATGTTCTGAGGCTGAAGTGGTCAAGCTCACAGTATACAATGCCCCAGGAGAACAAACCTAATGGAATCTTATGGAATAGGTGGCAATGAGCCGTCGAGCCCTTAGCGTGAGAAAGACTGTCGGGTAAATAGGGATGGAACAAAATTCCATCACTGCACTGCGTCTCGTAAATGTCAAGTCGTTGTTTGAACTGTTATCTCTTGTGATCTGCCTCTTCTTCCTTAGGTGGGGAAAAAAGGTCAGTATGAGGATGAGGATGAGGATGATGATGATGATGATGATGATGATGATGATGATGATGATGACGATGATGGTGGTGGTGTAATCTGTCTGTCTGGCTGGCTGACAATAAGTACAGTACTACTAAGAGATTCAAGTCCTTTAAATGAACTATAAAAACATCACATTCATGCACTTTCAACCACCCATACAAATAATTCCTGGACTCTCAACCAGCTACAAGAATCAGAACCATTACCAAAACACCCATGCAATTTAATTTAGCCTTATAAATCACAAGAGATAACTGATAACACTGACAACAGATAAAAAAACGCAACACAGTGACCTTCGCTGTTCCATACCCATTCTCGACACATTCTCTACCAACCCCTTGATCCAGTGGACATGTTTTAATGGCTTATTCTCGGACTTCCAGACAATTTTACTCAATTTTGTATAGATCTGTGGTAGTTAAGTGGGTTACGAATGTATTATAAACACTACAGAACAAATCTCTCTCCCTCTCTCTTTCTGTCCCTTTCTCTCTCTCTCTCTTTTACATTCAATAAATCTGTTCAGCATTTCAGTGGATTATGAATGATTATTACAACCCTTCCAGTAAAAACATAAAATAATAAAACTTGTCTAGAAGAATAAACTTTCACTGAATAACACTGCCTAGAAAATCCGAGAGTTAACCACAAAGCACATGCTCGTATCGAAGGGGTTAAGAAAAGGGCAACTGTAACTGTAAGCTGGGAATGTACAGTAATGCAATATTAAGGCAAAAAAGAAAAAAAAACATGAAAAAAACATGAGACACATCTGAGAAAAATAGACTGTGCAACCATACCTTGAGATACAAATATTATGTCTATATAAACGAACAATGTTAATCTTTGGATTCTACGGCGAAAAAGTATATATATTTATATATATTAAGTACCACATGGACGGTTGTGACACATAAGCAGTTAAACACACAGTCAGGGTCGGGTTCTGGCGGCTCTCGGAGATTCTCTCATACCTTTTCCTTACTGGTTTAATCATGCAAAAGGTGTGTTGACTCGTAATCGGTACACCTATATATATATTTCTGTTCTTCCTTACCCTCTTCCTCTTCTATTTTCCTGTTATCAATCTTTGTAATCAGCACAACTATTATTCCTATCCTTCCTTACTCTCCTCCTCTTCTAGTCTTCATTATCCTCTTCTCTTTCTATCCTTCCTTACCCTCTTTCTCCTCTATTCTCCTGTTAACCATCTTTGTAGTCTACAGAACTATTAATTCTATTCTTCCCTACCCTCTTCCTCTTCCATCCTTCCTTACTCTCTTCCTCTTCTATTCTTCCATTAACCCTCTCATAATCAGAACTATTATTTCCATTCTTCCTTACTGTTTTATTTATGCAAACAATGCGTTACCCCTCTCGTGACTGTCAAACTCTATTACATCATATTTTCTCCCAACTTAGGTTATTTCCTTAGGCTGAGTGAGTCCTAGGAGCATGAAAGTGAATCCTAGGAGCCTGAGAGCGAGTCCTAGAAGCCTAAGAGTTTCAATACTGTCACCACTAACTCTCACATGACAGGGACAACTCTATAACTACTTGGTGCCAGTATTGATAATCCAGCTTCCATGACTCACTCTCAGTCCCCCCAAATCATCTGCTGTTATCCGAAAAAGTGGGATTAAGCACCTGAGAGTGTCAATAGTGCCCCCATTAACTCTTCTCATGATAGGGGTAACTCTAATCTAATAAGCCAGATGATTTTTTTTATTTTATATTTTTATTTATTTATTTCCTTTTTTGCTTAGTAAGTGAAAGGAGCCGCAGTTAATATTTTCTCCTCTGCTATTCATGCGATCTATATTAAAAGTATTTACGCAAGATATGCAAGAATACTGTGCTTTAATCTGTAATATAATTCTCTTGTTATTTATGCAAACTATGTCAATAAGAGATAACGTACTTTACCAACTCAATTTTATATTCATTTTTTTCATCAATAGACAATTTTACTCAGCTGAGGAGACACTTTTCAAACAGGAGGGGTTAAATACTATTCTTCACTAAATCCCTTCTGTATGGTATCTTCCCAGAGCTGAATAAAATGAAAATAGGGCATCTGACTGACAGGGTTAAAACGATGAATAGGATACAGGAAAACAGTAAGGTGTAGTGTGCAAAAATAAATGACTGAGGAGGAGATGTACATATGCAAAGTACATCAGCAAGGAAGAGAGACAGAGAGAGAGAAAAAAAAGAGTAAATAAGCATGAAAGAGTAAAAGAGAAAAGCAAAATTTATATATGATGCTGTATGAAAAAAATAAATTGACGAGGAGGTGTACGTGTCTATGTGGGGTGGGAGGGGAGGGGAGGTGGTGGTGGTTTAAAAAAAAAAAAAAAAAAAAAAAAAAAAAAAAAAAAGAGGAGGAGGAGGAGGAGGAGGAGGAGGAGGAGGAGGTGTGTGTGTGTGTGTGTGTGTGTGTGAAGAAGAAGAAGAAGAAGAAGAAAAAGTGTGGAAAAAAAGGGGAGGGGGGGGCAAGGAGGTGTGAAAAAAAAAAGGGGGGGAGGTGTGTGGAAAAAAAAAAAAAAAAAAAAAAAAAAAAAAAGCAAGGAGCAGGTGATTTGCAAAATAAATAAGCAGGAAGAGAAGCATGGACGAAAAATAAATTGGCAAGGCTGAGACAGAGGGACACAGGATAAAATGAGAAGGCAGAGATGAAAGTATCTAACACATACTGGGAAGGAAGAGATGAGAGGACACAAATCAGCAAGGAGTAGCTGAGAGGATGTAGTTTAAATTGTCATAGAAGAGCCGAGAGGATGAAGTTTAAATTGTCATGGAAGAGACACGACGATGCAATTTAAATTATCATGGAAGAGATGGATGGATGCAAAATAAATCAGCGAGGATGAGGTACGAGCGAGTCTCCCAAAACCGTGAGAGTACCGACCCCAGTGACACCCGGCCGAGCGAACTAGCAGCAAAGTGGTGTTCTACTGGTGGAGATATTGTGTACAGAGGCACCTTCAAGACAACTGTTATATATTATGTACATTTAAGCACAATAAAATACCATATATTAACTCTGATTCTAAAAGACTGCATAACAGGCATCTTGAGATTTGGGGGATGTCTTCTGATGGCTTTGTGAGACTACCCTGAACATCTTCCTTAGCCATTTCCATTTTTTTTTCCCTAGTATGTTATTTATGCTTTTTATGATGCTTATTTTTTTTTTCTAGTATGCTATTTATATATATTTTCTTCTACTACAGACACTGCATACAGTAACATACTTTTCCTGTATGTTCTTATCTTTTTCAATAGAGACATAGTTTACATAAATAACTTGATTTCTCTTCTATATTACCATATCTACATTTTTTAATATGAATATAGATTCTATTAATAATATATAACTTCTTTTGTGTTACATATATATACTGTAATAATAAATAACATACCCAAGAGTTTTCCATTTTGCATAAGCACTCATATCCCCTTGTAGGCCATTCCCATCTCTAACACTGATATAGTTTGCAAGATTAATGTACAAGGGAATATTTATGTACTATATGCAGGATAAATGGCTAAGGAAGTAGTGCTCAGGTCCCTCCGAAGGCCACACGAAGATGTCCCCCTGAGTATGTGTCACATTTACCACAAACGAAGAACAGCGCAGGGTGATATACTGGGGACCTGCGCTGGCTATTAAACTCTTCAATCCCACGACGCATCTCTCTGTTATAACCTTGCTGCCACACGGAGAATTTACCCAACTTAGAAGAGACCTTTGTTGGAGGCTTACATGAGGGTAACATCTAACCTGCACAGTTCTAAGGCTACTAAGAGGAATGACTTTTTTTGTTTTATTTCATCTTAGAAAGGCCTTTTGTTTGTGGTGATCTGTTTGTGGCCACCTGCTATGGAACTAAAGTGTCTGGCTATAGAAAGATAGATAGATAAACAGAAAAACCCTCTACTAGTAAAGCTGTTGCTGTAGGCTGTATCTAACCCATCTAGTTGAAAATGTCTCCCCCAAGCTGAATAAAGGCGTCCGAGGGCAGCAAAATTAAATAAAAGATGTCCTCCAGGTGAATGGGTTAGACTCCGACACACTAGCGCGGTTTCCTGTGTGTGTGTGTCTCCATGCTTTGGGCCGGCCACTATGAACAATCCTCCCTCATAGCTCGACGTCCATGTTGGTTGAGTACTTAGTGAGCACCAAGGTAAAAATCAAAGTAAACTGTGCCACCGCCTCACTCTGCCGCCCCCCCCTCCCCCCTCTCCTCCCCCCCAAGGCGTCCTGATGGCGCTACTATGAGGGGCTGTGGGCTGTGTGTGGTGGTGAGGTGGTGGTGGTGGCAGGATTGGTGGTGGCAGGGCTGTTGGTGGCACTGTCCCTCACACTGGTACCATGAGAAGCTGCTTTGGTTGGTTGTACCTCCACCTGACTCAACTCCTGCAAAAAAAAGAAAAAGAAATGAAATGACACAAATACAGTAAATAAATAAATAAAAATAAATAAATGACTTAATTTATGCACTACAAATTTACATCATCATCATCACTGATATCCTGGCTATCTGTATACTTTCCTTGTCCATTCTGAGTTGCATGAAAAGAAAAAGTCTTGTCTGTGAACAATCAGAAAATAAACTAAAATAAACAGGGTAGGAAACATCCAGAAAAGAAAGAGATGCCTGGCAGATGATAGACAGGCAATTAAAACATGAAACCCTTCACTACCAATGGTCTCTTCTAATATAAATAAAAAAATGAAGCCATGGTATGGAAAGGACTATCCAGTTTTTTTCTGCATGGTGCTATCTATCTATTGCCAGACGCCTTAATCCCGTAAGGAGTGGCCATAAATGAATCGCCCCCGTCACCTTGTTCCCCGCCATTTCCCTGCCCTGCTCCCGGCTCACACCCCCCTCTTTCATATACCCCTCCACTCCATCCCTCCATCTCATCCTTGGCCTCCCCCTTCCTCCACCCCCACATAGTATGCTGTTCCTTAACCCTAATCTGTCTAGCTGAGATCCGTCGACCACAGTAAGCAGCTACTTCTGTGGGGCCATCCTAGAGGTACCTGTGGTGCATGTATATGAGGATCCAGTGCCCCCTTGTGATACACAGCACCTCACCAGGTCCTGTCCACATCAACCAGCAGGGAAACAGGAGGTTCGGCCAGGGTGCACAGTGTCACCACGTGTACGCTCCTCATCAGCGCCCATACAGGAAGTTCTTTGCATTAATGTTTTTTACAGCATCAGGCAGCAATCCAAAGTTCTAAAGATTTTTGTTTCTGTCCCCTAAGGGGTCTGGTACTGCAGTCATATTTTGGTGAGCTATGGAGGCCTCCTTGCACTTCCTCCTGACTAATTTACTTCTGTGTACTGCATATTCTCTTGCATATAATTAGTGAAAATTATGTTGTTATAAAAAGTGCAAAACTACACATTATCAAGGAATAAATTACATTCATATCAACACATTGTAAATAACTGAAAAATATGATGAAGAAATATGTGGACCATGATAACTGCAGTTCATTCATTTTAAGTTGGTCCAGATTTTCATCCTTTTGCAGCTTATTTCACATAGCTCAGTGACAGAAAAAGACAATACTGTGGTTGTTCATCCTTTCCATGGCACTTCTTTGTGACTAGAACCTTATTTTAGTGTTAGTCTATTGCTACAGCTCAGTATTCTTTGTGGTGAGATTACAGTTTTTGGCCAAGTTAAAATGAACAGGGTATACATGAATTTTATCTACATTAGCTATGCCACTATTTAAAAAAAAAATCATATTCATTCATTCATCTAATCCAGTGTTGCCCCATGAGGAGCGTAGGAGGCTGGGGCTAGGCAGGTTGGTCCTGACATTAGGGGGAAGAATGAAAGAGAGAAAGACAGAAAAGGAAGAAAGGAAGAGAAGAAAGGGCTGGCACCTGAGGGCAGCACTATATCAAGTGAGTGGATGGTGAGCGCCTCCCACCCATATATAAAAAAATAAAAAATAAACTACCATGAAAAATATATTAAGGACTCTCTCAAATCCACCAAGGAAAGGGGAAGGAACTCACCTCGGCCGTGGCTGTCCGAGCATACGGGTTGCTGATTGTTCGTATAATCTCGGGTCGAGGATTTTGGTAGCCGGTGAATGGTTGTCGATCGCTGCCCCGCCCATCATCTAGCTCTCTGCAACACAACACTGGGAGTAAACATGTGATCTTGTAGAATCCGCATCATCATCATCACCACCACCATCACCACCACCACCATCATCTTCATTATCATCACCACCACCACCATCATCATTATCATCACCATCATCCTTGTCATCACCACCACAACCATCATTATCATCATCCTTGTCATCATCATTATCATTACCACCACCACCACCATCATCATCATCCTTGTCATCATCACCACCACCACCATCATCATCATCATCCTCATCCTCATCATCATCCTCATCATCATCACCATCACTATCATCCTTGTCATCACCTTTATCATCCTCACCATCACCATCATCATCATCATCATCATCACCTTAACCCTGTATGTCATTATTTTACTTGGGTTGGTTATTATTGTTGTTGTTGTTGTTGTGGTCCTAAGTTCATCTCAACATGAACCCAGTGGACTCCAGACTGAACCTTCCCTTCTCCTGGAGTCCACCATCCTCCTTTTAATGGATAGGGAGGAAGGTAATGGAAGTCTGTATATCTGTGCTACTCCACTGCCCAGCTGTATCAGTGGCACCACATGAAGGCATCTCTCTCCAGTACTAATTAAGCAGGTAGGAGCCACAGACAGGACTGGGGAAGCAAATTTTGGGGAAGCTAGGCATATTTTGACCCAGCTTCCTATGACTGCACTTCAATGGGGTATATAAAACCAACATTCAGAAATACAAAAGGAAAAATATTCAGTACTATGAAAGGTACAGTACTAACACATTCATTCATTCAATATTACCATCATTATTATTTATTATTATCATTACCATCAGTCATCATTATCATTACCATCATCATTATCTATCTATCTACTGCGTGACGCCTCAATCCCATAAGGGGTGGCCACAAACAAATCGCCTCCATGTTGCCTTGCCCAATGCCATTTCACTGCCTTGCTCCCAGCTCACACACTCCCGTCTCTCAAATACCTCTCTACTCCATCCCTCCATCTTATCCTCAGCCTCCTCCTCCTCCTCCTCCTCCTCCCTTGCATACACTCTCCTCATCAGTCTCTCGCTCTCCATCCTCTCAACATGGCCAAACCACCCCAATGTATTTCTCCTAATGCTTTCTATCACATCCACATCCACACCACAATGCTCCTTCACTTCCTCATTTGTCAGTCTGTCTCTCCACGTAAATTATAAGATGATTTTAGGAAAGCAAAGAATGACACAAAAACACCGCTGGAATACTCAAAGATCAGAATAACAGAACATTGGAATAATCTGGGTGGATGGGGTCACAATACTGTAATGTGGCAACACTGAATTACACATACAGTACAGAATTAGGGGAAAAAAGAAGGGGAATATTTTCAGTGCATACTAAAAGACAGAACACATACTGGGAGGCTGAAATAACAGAATGTAGGAATATTAAAAAGCTGCAGCAATGGAAAGCATGAATTTCGAGTTACGACTGGTAAAATGAGATCTAGCACAAGTAGTATAGTAGAAACTGCAACCTCAGCCTCATCGAAATATGAAACTAGTAGATTGAAGAAAAGAGCTACTGTACTGTACTTCAGTGCAAACAAAGACCTTATGTTGAGAGTATGTTCAAAGATTGTCCGGGTCGTGATAGTGTGATGTATGGGGTAAGTGGGGGCGAACAAACACCCAGATATGTTGTCGAGCTTTGAAGGACTGCCAGTGTTGTGATGAGGTGGCTATTTCCGTTTTATTTTAATTAATTTGTTTTTCCATCCTCTGTTCATCTTTTGTCAAAATAAATAAATAAAGAAATAAAATGCTGTGATACTGTGGTGCATGAGGTGTGTTGTGATAAAGTACCTATTTTTTAATTTTATTTCATTTAATTTGTTTTTCCTTCCTCTGTCCACCTTCTGTTAAAATAAATAAATAAAATGCTGTGATGCATGAGGTGTGTGGCGTCTAAGAGAGTGCTCAAGGAGGCAGACCTGCAGCGCTTGTCCTTGCCACGCTGCATGAGGACGTAGGCGGCAAAGAGGACCACGAAGACGAGGACGCAGGCTACAGTGGCGCCCCCTGCGATGGACGCCGTCTCCAGCAGCACCTTCTCCCGCGTTGGAAGGTACGAGCCGTCCAGGTCTTTAAATTCGCAGCGCTGACCCATGTAGCCGTCTGCGCACCTGCGGAATGAAGGGATTGTCACTCTCTGGCTATTATCACTCACTCAGCAGAATTTAAAAAATAAAAATAAAATGAAAAAAAAAAATGTTTACTGTGGCTCCTATGACTCAGCAAAATTAACAATATGTAATATGCAGAAAAATGTTTACTCTGGTTATGACTCACTCAGTAAAATAGAAAAATAATAATAATAAATTGTTTACTCTGGCTCCTATGACTCACTCAGTAAAATAGAAAAATAATAATAATAAATTGTTTACTCTGGCTCCTATGACTCACTCAGTAAAACAGAAAAATAATAATAATTAAAAAAATGTTTACTCTAGTTATGACTCACTCAGTAAAATAGAAAAATAACAATAATAAAAAATGTTTGCACTTGCTCCTATGACTCACTCACTCATCATCATCATCATCAGCCGTTTGAGTATCCACTGCAGGACCGGCCTATCCCGACCGAACTCGGGACGATACAGCCAATGTATCTCTACCAAGTGGCTTAGGCTGTCTGGTAGAGATTGTATGTAGGGTGAGAAGTGCTTGTTATCGTGTTGGAGTGGCTTTGGATGTGTGTGTAGTCAGTGAACCAAGTGTAATCGGCCTGCGCAAGCCGACTGGGTGCAAGCATACACTATAGTAAGCGACACTGGTTCAACCACAGCACCCCTGATGTCCGCCAATGTAGTACGTGGCCGGGTGAACACTCCCAAAGTTTATTACCCTGGCGGGGCGCGAACCCTGGCTCACCCGTGTATGAAACGCACACTCTACCATTGTACCACAGAGGTTCCACTCAATAATAAATAAATAAATATGTTATTTGGAAAAAAGAGATGTCCTGATCATGAGAGGGCTAATGATGATGCACCTGCCTGCACACCTGTGAATCCAATTAAGGTAAAGTTTGCAGGTAAGAATGGTGGCTCGCAAATTCTCTCTCTCTCTATCTCTAGCCTGACGCCCTAATCCCGCAAAGGGTGGCCACAGACAAAACGCTTCCAAGTCGCTCTGTCACCCACCATTTGACTGCCCTCCCCCCAACTCACTCCCCCCTCCCTTCTTAAAAACACCTTGCTAATATCCTGGTGTTGGTGGACCAGTCAGTCTGCTGGTTAGAATATTACCAAAACCGCTTGGTGCTTGATTGAAAGAAAGTGGATGTACAGGAAGATAAATATAATAAATAAATAAATAAAAAGTAACAGACATGAGCCCTTCCGACGCTATAAATGTTCTCTGGAAAAAAAATATATATATATATATTTTGAAAAATTGCTTAACGGCCATGTTGCTATATGGGACGGCCTCACCCCTTCAAACCGACTATTTATTTTTGAGTGACTATTTCCAAACGGTTTTAATTCTACTTTTAAATTTTTTACGTAGTGGTAAATGGGGTTAACTACGGCAAGGCTATACCCAACCCCCTCAGTTCCAAAAATATATCCTATCTTTAGTACACTTTAGACTGAAAAAAATAAGAGAGAGAGAGAGAGAGAGAGAGAGAGAGAGAGAGAGAGAGAGAGAGAGAGAGAGAGAGGCAGCCAGAAAGGGGCAGACAGAAGACAGACAGAGGGAGAGAAAGAATTAGACAGAAAAAGGTACATACCGTAATATCTGGAAGGAACGGGGTAACCATTTTTTCAACTGCTGGCCTATGAGTAATGTAGCACTAAAAATATAACTATCAGTAACTCAAAAAAAATATAATATAATGATTCCTTTGAAATATTTCGGGGTGTAATAAGGTGAGAGAGAGAGAGAGAGAGAGAGGTGTCACCTGGGAAGCATCTCACCGTGAAGTTTATCGACCCACTCTCTCTCTCTCTCTCTCTCTCTCTCTCTCTCTCTCTCTATTTCCCAACTCTTACATCTACAAATTCTTTAATCTCTAAGTACTTTACATTAAGAAATTTCAATGCTGATTAAGTACGAATCCAGGTCTAATGAGAGAGAGAGAGAGAGAGAGAGAGAGAGAGAGAGAGAGAGAGAATTTAACAATCAGCCCTAAAAGGAAGGAAATGCCTTTATGTATGTACGTGTGTAGGTTTTTATCTGCGTGCGTATGGGGGGATAATGTGTATATGTGTACATGTGTGCGGAAACCATGTGCGCCGACGGGTATTAATACCGATCGTGTGTGTGTGTGTGTGTGTGTGTGTGTGTGTGTTCATTCAATAACAGGATCTACACTGAATGAAACAGCCTGCGTGTATGTACGTGTGTTGAGCTGTGTACATGTGTGTTTGTGGTGAAGCCTGTGAATGTAAGAATGTACCGGTATGTATGTATTTACGTATGTGTACAATGCAGAGGTCTGCATGTTTATACCATGTCACAACCACACACACACATTCACTAGT
>NC_136976.1:4312500-4320000 GCF_032717465.1 Coenobita brevimanus
TTGGCCCCGGGTGGACGCCGAAGATGCTCACCGTCACTCAAATACAGGCAGTGAAGTGATATAAATATAAGGAATGTATAAATAAATAATAAATACTGACTTCAGATACATTTTTCAAGCTGACTCACCCTGATCTGGCCTTAGGTTCCTTCTTTCTTGCGTAAAAAAAGTGTGTGTGTATATGTGTGTGTGTAAATAAGCGTGAAATAAATAGGACGAGTGAATATGTTAAGGGAAAGCGTAAATATCGGCTTTGTGACTGAGCCGAATTGACAGGGTGGCGCCGAATCACCCTATATGTCAAGTGTGTGTGTGTGTGTGTGTGTGTGTGTGTGTGTGTGTGTGTGTGTGTGTGTGTGAGAGAGAGAGAGAGAGAGAGAGAGAGAGAGAGAGAGAGAGATGGACTGAAAGCTAGTTAGACAGATAGACAGGTAACATTTATAGATACGAGAGAGAGAGAGAGAGAGAGAGAGAGATGGACTGAAAGCTAGTTAGACAGATAGACAGGTAACATTTATAGATACGGAGAGAGAGAGAGAGAGAGAGAGAGAGAGAGAGAGAGAGAGAGAGAGAGAGAGAGAGAGAGAGAGAGAGAGAGAGAGAGAGAGATGGACTGAAAGCTAGTTAGACAGATAGACAGGTAACATTTAGAGATACGGAGAGAGAGAGAGAGAGAGAGAGAGAGAGAGAGGGCGTGGTCGGTACGGACGCCACCTTCAGCTTCTCTCGCCTGACCCCCGTTACTAGGCAACCAGAGCCCCCCCCCTCACACACACACACACACACACACACACACACTATTTCTTTCTATATCTTTTTGTCTTAATTCTAATGTCTATTCTCTCTCTCTCTCTCACACACACACACACACACACACACACACAGTATTTCTTTCAAATACTATATCTTTCTGTCAGTCTTAATTCTAATGTCTATTTCTCTCTCTCTCTCTCTCTCTCTCTCTCTCTCTCTCTCTCTCTCTCTCACACACCAACCTACCTACCAACCCACCTATCTACCCGTCTACCTACACTTTTGATGGAGGGGAGGGGAGGGGAGGGAAAGGGAAGAGAAGGGAGAGGAAGGGATATGAAGAGATTGAGGGAGGGAGGGGGAGAGGAAAGGAAAGAAAGAGGGGAAGGGAGGGTGAAGGGAGGGGAGGAAGACAGTGGGAGGTAAGGAGAAGAAAGGGGGAGGGGAGAGGGAAAGAGGGAGAGAAAGAGAAGGAAAGGGAAGGGGGAGGGGGGAGGGGGGTGTTCATATATGGTGGTCGTTCCTAATATGGAGAAAAACACACACTACCGGCTTCACACACACACACACACACACACACACACACACAGCTTTATCTCTCTTACGTGTCACCATTTAATATATATCTATCCAGTAACTGCCCATCTATCTATCTGTCAATCGAATTTTGCATGCCTGACCTCTCTCTCTCTCTCTCTCTCACACACACACACACCCTTCCCCTACTGTCCTCTCTCTCTCTCTCTCACACACACACACACACACACACCTCCCGTACTGTCCTCTCTCTCTCTCTCACACACACACACACACACACCTCCCGTACTGTCCTCTCTCTCTCTCTCTCTCTCTCTCTCTCTCACACACACACACACCTCCCGTACTGTCCTCTCTCTCTCTCTCTCTCTCTCTCTCTCTCACACACACACACCTTTCCCCTACTGTCCTCCTCCTCCTCCTCCTCCTCTTTACCCACACATTCGTTCTTTCCTTCCTCCTGTCTTCCCTCCCTCCTCCTCCCCCTCCCTCCCTCCTTCTCCCTTACACCCAGCCTCTTGCATTTCACCCTTTCTGCACCCTCTTATTATCCCTCCCCTCCCCCACCCCTCCCTTTCCCTTCCCCTCCCCTCCCCTCCCCTCCCCTCCCTTCTCCTACTTTCCTACTTTCAATCCTTTCTCATCCCTATTCTCTCTTCCCTCCCTCCTCTTTCCTTCCCTCCCCCTCTCCCTCTTCCCGCTCCCTTTTCCTCCCCTCCCCTCCCATTCTCCATTTCTCCCCCTACGGCTAATAAAGACTTAAGATGTCACGCGATAATTATTAACTGGGGAGACGTGTGTGTGTGTGTGTGTGTGTGTGTGTGTGTGTGTGTGTGTGAGAGAGAGAGAGAGAGAGAGAGAGAGAGAGAGAGAGAGAGAGAGAGAACGCCGGAGGGGAAATTTAACAGGAAGGTCAGAAAGTAGTACTGTGGTAAAAGTAACACTGGATTACGTCACTTTAATATAACACGAGAAAGGTTATAACTACAAGGAATTATGTATTATTATTATTATTATTACCTCTATTATTACCATTATTATTACTAGCATTATTATTATTATCATTACTACTATTAATACTACTACCACTATACTAGTACTACTACTACTACTATTATTACCTCTACTATTACCATTATTATCATCATTACTACTATTACTACTACTACTACTACCATTATTATTATTATTATTATTATTATTATCACTATCATTATTATGCTACGTATTCATCCGTGTCTCTGTGTGTCTGTGTACAAGCTATCTTAAAAAACTGTCATCAGATTTCAATGACATCTGGTAGACAGGTGGACAGTTGGTCAAGGAAGAGCTGATTAAATTTTGGGACGAATCCAGACACAGGTACAGGAATAAATCGCAATTATACTGGCACTGGCGAAGGTATGCATTCTCTGAGACTGTAATAGGGCAAACGAAGACCGTAGAATTAACCGAGTATGCGAGACCGTAGAATTAACAGTGTAGAGACAGACCGTAGAATTAACAGTGAAGAGACAAGACCGTACGTGCTCTCAGGTTGCAAAATAGGGCAAGCTAGGACCGTAGAATTAATTATGAGAGACCGTAAAAGCATTCGTCTGGTAGGAAAGAGGACATATAGTAGAAAATCTTAATGCTTACTGGTTTTGCGGGGGGTATGCGCTCTCTGAATGCTTCCTAGTTAATTCTGTATTCCTTTACGTGTTTGTTTTCTCTCTCAATCCCACCATCGTGTTGCGCAAATGACACTACCAAGCCCTATGACCTCCCTAACATCTTTTCCCAGGCGATTTATTTTGTTTATTACACCTTGCTGTCCTTTTGTGATATATAAATCCTTACAATATCGTCATACTCTTAAAAAAAAAAAAAAAAAAACGTAAAGAGGAAATTAACCAGCCATATCCAAAAATAAATCGCTATGGAAGATATGTTAGGAAGCTTTCTTTCGTAACTCCTTCCAATATCGCAATACTCTGCATAAATAACGTACAAAATGCCAAGAACCAGCCATATCCAAAAATAAATCGCTATGAAAGATATGTTAGGGAGCTTTCTTCCATAAATCCTTCCAATATCGCCATACTCTGCACAAATAACGCAGAAAGGGATATTAACCACCCATATAAAAAATAAATCGCTAAGGAAGAGGTGTTAGGGAGCTTCCTCAGACAACGAGAATACGGACCTTGGAGGGAGAGGGGTGGAGGAAGAGGTGGAGGAAGAGGGGTGGAGGAAGAAGGGGTGGAGGAAGAAGGGGTGGAGGAGGAAGGGGTGGAGGAAGAAGGGGTGGAGGAAGAAGGGGTGGAGGAAGAAGGGGTGGAGGAAGAAGGGGTGGAGGAAGAGGTGGAGGAAGAAGAGGTGGAGGAAGAAGGGGTGGAGGAAGAAGAGGTGGAGGAAGAAGAGGTGGATGAGGAAGGGGTGGAGGAAGAAGGGGTGGAGGAAGAAGGGGTGGATGAGGAAGGGGTGGAGGAAGAAGGGGTGGATGAGGAAGGGGTGGAGGAAGAAGGGGTGGAGGAAGAAGGGGCGGAGGAAGAAGGGGTGGAGGAGGAAGGGGTGGAGGAAGAAGAGGTGGAGGAAGGGGTGGAGGAAGAAAAGGTGGAGGAAGGGGTGGAAGAAGGGGTGGAGGAAGAAGAGGTGGAGGAGGAAGGGGTGGAGGAAGAAGAGGTGGAGGAGGAAGGGGTGGAGGAGGAAAGGGTGGAGGAAGAAGAGGTGGAGGAGGAAGGGGTGGAGGAAGAAGAGGTGGAGGGAGAAGGGGTGTTGAGCAAGAAGGGGTGGAGGGAGGGGTTTGGAGGAGAGAGAGGGAATGGGAGAGGAAAAAGGGGGTGGAGGGAGGGGGAGGGGGAAGGAGAAGAGGAGGGGAGGAAAAGGGGAGGGGGAGGGAAGGGAAAAAGGGTAGTCAGGATAAGGGGGGAGGAGTATAGGGGGAAGAGGAGAGGGAGGGGTGAGGGGGATATAAGAATGAGGGGGAGGGGGGAGGGGTGGGGGTGAGGGTGTAAGGTGATAGGGGGGATAGGGTTACGCCCTGATACACCCCCTCGTTCACTTATACCCCCTCACTTATTTAACCCTACCAGCCCTACTTACATACCTACCTACACATATACTTACCACCATATATACTTACATACCTACCGACACGTACCACCATATATACCTACTTACATACCTACCTACATATATACACTTACTACATACACCTACTTACAAATTCACCATCATATATATCACTTACATACCTACCTACCTACATATGTACATACCTACATATATCCCTACTTACATAAGCTTCCCTACATATATACCTACTTACATACTTGCCTACTTACCTACCTACCTACTTACTAACTACCTACACCTACCTATCAAAGCACCTACCTACCTACCTACTTCCTACCTACCTGTCTACCTACCCAGTCATTAAATCATATCAGTGTCTCTCGTAGACATCCAACTACTTACATATCTACCTACCTACCTACCTTGTCTACCTACGTACTTACTCATTAACCTACCAACCTACCTTCCTACCTACATACTAACCAGCTTACCCACCAACCTACCTACATATACAAACTTGGTACTTACTTACCTACCTACCAATAAACCTACCTACACCCCTGCTACTTACCCACCTACCTACCTACTTACCCATCACTGCCTAAATATAAACCTACCTACTCACCACTTTACCTACCTACCTATGTCCTACGCGCCCACCTACTTACCTATCTACCTACCTCCCTATCTATTCATCCACTTACCTACCTACCTACCCACCTACTTACCTACCTATCTACCCACCTACTTACCTACCTATCTACCCACCTACTTACCTACCTACCCACCTACTTACCTATCTACCTACCTTCCTATCTCTTAATCCACATACCTACCTACCTACCCACCTACTTACCTATCTACCTACCTCCCTATCTGTTCATCCACCTACCTACCTACCTACCCACCTCCCTATCGATTCATCCACCTACTTATCTATCTATCTATCTACCAGTCAACCAATCTATTGAACCCGTCAAATTCAAACCGCCTTTTTAAAAATATAATATACATATCTTTCCTTTAAATTCAAATAAACAATTAAAAAAAAAAAATCAAATGCCAATATATTTGTCTGAACGAAAAAATATGAACATGAGCGAAAGGAAGTGATAATGGCTGGTAATTTTAGTGGGAGTTTCATATTACATCGGACGTGACCAAAAACTTGTGGTTGGGAGGAATTATTTTGATGGAGAGAGAGAGAGAGAGAGAGAGAGAGAGAGAGAGAGAGAAATGGAAAAAAGAGGTGTGAGAGAAATAGAAAAAAAGGAGAGAGAGAGAGAGAGAGAATGCAGAGTTCTTTCCATTTTTCTTTACATGCTTCTTCCTCACCTCTCTCTCTCTCTCTACCTACTTCTTCCCCTCTCTCTCTCTCTACCTACTTCTTCCCCTCTCTCTCTCTCTCTCTCTACCTACTTCTTCCCCTCTCTCTCTCTCTCTCTCTACCTACCTACTTCTTCCCCTCTCTCTCTCTCTCTCTACCTACTTCTTCCCTCTCTCTCTCTCTCTCTACCTACTTCTTCCCCTCTCTCTCTCTCTCTCTACCTACTTCTTCCCCTCTCTCTCTCTCTCTCTACCTACTTCTTCCCCTCTCTCTCTCTCTCTACCTACTTCTTCCCCTCTCTCTCTCTCTCTCCACAGCTGCCCACACCTCAATAATAACCAATCGTGGTCAGAGCAGCTGCCCTTTCCTCCCTCCCTCCTTCCTTCCTCCATTTCTCTCTCTCTCTCTCTCTCTTTCTCATCCCTTTTGGACACTTTACTCTCTCTCTCTCTCTCTCTCTTTTTCCTTCCTCTCTTCATCTACATCTCTCCTCTCCTGCCATTTTCTCTACCCCTCTTCCTCTTTCCTTCTCTTCACCCTTCCTTTCTCTCTCTCTCCTTTCCTCTTCATCTCTCTTTCTTCCTCTTCTCCCTTTCTCTTTTCTTCCTATTTCTTCTTCAATACTCACTCTCTTCCTCTCCTCTCTTACCTCCTCTCTCTACCTTTCCTCTCTTCCATTCCCTCCATTCTCATCCTGTCTTTCCCTTCTCCTCTCCTCTCTTTCAATTTTCACCTCCCCTCTCTCTCTCTCTCTCTCTCTCTCTCACTTTTCCCTCACTCTCCTCCTTTCCCATCTTTCTTTTCTTTCTCTCTCTCTCTCTCTCCCCTAACTCCTTCCATTATCTCTCCATTACCTTTCTCTCTCTCTCTCTCTCTCTCTCCCCTCCCCTAACTCCTTCCATTATCTCTCCATTACCTTTCTCTCTCTCTCTCTCTCTCTCTCTCTCTCTCCAAATTACATTTTACTAAATATCATGTAGAGAGAGAGAGAGAGAGAGAGAGAGGTTAGAGGAAGTTCAAACAGCTGTCGGAGGGAGGGGGGGGAGGGGGAGGAAGGAAGGGTGGGAGGGAGGGAAAGAAGGAAGTGAGGGAGGAAAGAGGGGAAAAAAGGGAGAGAAGGAAGGAGCTGCGAAGGAGAGGGAGGGAGGGAGGGGAGGAGGGGATGGAAGGAAGGAAGGAAGGAAGGAAGGAAGGAAGGAAGGAAGGGAGGGAGGGAAGGAAGGAAGGAAGGAAGGGAGGGAGGGAGGGGAGGAAGGAAGGAAGGAAGGAAGGAAGGAAGGAAGGGAGGGAGGGAGGGGAGGAAGGAAGGAAGGAAGGAAGGAAGGGAGGGAGGGAAGGAAGGGAAGGATTAGAAAAATAACTCTCATTTTTTCGTCTATTTTCCTGCCGGATTTTTTAGTTTCAGGGATGAGAGAGAGAGAGAGAGAGAGAGAGAGAGAGAATCTACACTGTTAACATCATCATCCAAACTCAGTCGCTTTTAGGTGTATTAAACATCAAGTGGTGTGTGTGTGTGTGTGTGTGTGTGTGTGTGTGTGAGATGTATGTATATCTGTATGTATGTGATTCTGTGTATATGTGTATGTGTGAGATGTATGTATATCTGTATGTATGTGATTCTGTGTGTATATGTGTAGGTAAATGTATGTACGTACACGTACAATACATGTGTGTACGTGTGTAGTCATTAATTCTGGCGACACGTGCCTGCCTCCCTTCTCCCCCCCCCCGTCTCTCTCTCAACCATTTTCTTTCACCCCTTCTTCCTCCCTCCTCCCTCTATCCACTCCTCCTCTCCCTCCCTCCTTTTCTTCCCTCATTCC
>NC_136976.1:4332500-4337500 GCF_032717465.1 Coenobita brevimanus
ACAGCGTGTTACCAAATTTCATTCTATATTTGAGAGAGAGAGAGAGAGAGAGAGAGAGAGAGAGAGAGAGAGAGAAATCATCCTAAATCACCTACTAAATTACCCCACGTACGGTTCCGGTCAATAATACATTTACACTTCTGAAGTATGGAATGGGTGTGGTGTGGGTATGGAGTGGGTGTGGCGTGGTTACGGAGTGGGTTTGGTGTGGGTGTGGATTTGGTATGGAGTGGATGTGGTGTGGGTATGGAGTGGGTATGGAGTGGGTGTGGTGTGGATATGAAGTGGGTGTGGTGTGGGTATAGTGTGGGTATGATGTGGGTGTGGTGTGGGTATGGAGTGGGTGTGGTGTGGGTATGGAGTGGGTGTGGTGTGGGTATGGAGTGGGTGTGGTGTAGGTATGGAGTGGGTGTCGTGTGGGTGTGGTGTGGGTATGGAGTGGGTGTGGAGTGGGTATGAAGTGGGCAGGACAAGACGGATGGGTGGGTAGTGGATGGGTGGGGTCGGGCCAGCACCACGTGTAGACGAGAACCACATGTCCAACTTTTCGTCCCTTTCCAAATTCCTTCGCCAAACCAACAGGGGCGGTGAGGTGAGCGAATTTCTACGGCACGGTGAGCGCTGGGGGTTGTCTCCGGGGCCCGCATACTCGACAGCTTAGCAGGTTTCTTAAAATCTCCTCGTTGGCGAATGATTTTACCCACCAGAACTTAATACATTCCCGTAGGCTACTTGTACCTGCATAACGCCGACTCAAGTTCCCATAAATATGATACAGGGACATCAGAAGTGTCTAATACAGGGATAAGTAGCTAGAGAGGTGGTGCTAAGGCTGAGAATATGACCTGGGTGCCCTGCCGCTTATAGCCTGGCACTGTGCCCTGGAGCCTTGGCATCGATAGGGCAAGGGTAAAAGTCATATGGCTGCCCCGCCCCGTTGTCCACCCCGCCCCAACACGCCCACACACGTCCGAATCACGCCCACCCCGCCCACGACACCCCCCAGGCCCCCGGGATGCTTCAGGTGGCGACAGACTTGCAAAAACCGACACCAGAGCCAAACCGGGTCTCGAAACATGGAACTTACGTATAGCAGTAACCGGGCTTCCCACCTCCTTGTTTAGCCCGCCCACACGCCCAAAATCACGCCCACTCCCCGCCAAACCCCGCCCAAACCCTGCGCCCATCCCCCAGACCGCGACAGGTAGCAAGAAGAACGCGCCCATGAAAAACTAAGACAAACCACGATGAAAAACATGAAAACTGTCCTTCGCCGTAACCCGACTTCCCACCTCCTTGTTCAGACCCCAAGCCCGGCCAAACCACGCCCACTTCACGCCCGATCCCCGCCCAACCCAGCCCAAAACGCCCACGAAAGCCCCAGACACCAACTGTACACCAAAGCCTGGAGGAAATCGGAATGAAGGGCTACATGGGGCTCGAAACATGGACTCTGGACTTAGCAGTAACCTGGCCTCCCACCTCCTTGTTCACAGCCCAGACCCGCCCAATTCACGCCCACTCCACGCCCGATCCCCGCCCAACACGCCCACCCAGAGCCCACGTTGCGACAGGATGGGAGAGACTTGGGCGCCCGTGAGTTAAAAACGGGATGGGGCGCAAAACATGAGGGGCCGGGAAATATGCGCTCATGTCTAGGCCACACAATACGCCCAATTTAAGCCCGATTTCACGCCCAATTTACGTCCGATACTCCGGCCAAATCACGCCCAATTCCCACCCAACACTGCCCAAATCAAGCCCGTGAGAGAGAGGGAGGAAGAAGAAAGGAAGATACGGTAAGTCGAGAAAAGATGATAAAGGAGAGCAAAGAGGGGAGGAAGCTAGGGCCACAAAATAAGAGAGAGAGAGAGAGAGAGAGAGAGAGAGAGAGAGAGGGCAGACAACGGAAGCGGGTCTAATAAAAGCCTGGTGTGGCAAGGTAAAGGGCTGGGAATGCAGTGCCACCAGGTGCAGTGACGTGAACACCAACTTACACTCAAAAATAAAAAAATAAAAACCTTAATATATATGAGGAAAAAATAATAACTCACACACAAATAACAGAAAAAAATATTAACTGGATATATATATAGCGAAATGATGACAAAAGCGAGGCACAGAACGAAATAAACACTAAAAAAATGAGAAAAACAGTTGAAAAATAGTGTTAGTGAAGTTAGCATGTGTGTGTGTGTGTGTGTGTGTGTGTGTGTGTGTGTGTGTGTGTGTGTGTGTGTGTGTGTGTGTGTGTGTGTGTGTGTGTGTGTGTGTGTGTGTGTGGGGTGTGTGTGTGTGTGTGGTGTGTGTGTGTGTGTGTGTGTGTGTGTGTGTGTGTGTGTGTGTGTGTGTGTGTGTGTGTGTGTGTGTGTGTGTGTGTGTGTGTGTGTGTGTTGGCTCTCCTTTGTGTTAGCTAGTGACAGTGCCCTTTCCTCTTCATACATAAATTTCATTCTACATGACCACCACTACACAATGTTCACTTTTCTTATCTTCTCGTGTTTTTTCCCCAATTGCTTCGTCACCCGGCTGCCGTGTCACTGTACCATGTGGCACTGCA
The DNA here is from genome assembly GCF_032717465.1 of Coenobita brevimanus. NCBI lineage: Eukaryota > Metazoa > Arthropoda > Malacostraca > Decapoda > Coenobitidae > Coenobita > Coenobita brevimanus. The sequence goes on from NC_136976.1 coordinate 4,335,061, forward strand.
TTCCCAGACATCTACTCCTGCCGTGTCTCGTCTACCTTCTACCCTTCACATGGCCAGAATCTACCATCTGCATCTTAAAGACTGAGATGTATCGATATATTGGCACTTGAATACGATGCTAGTCATGAAGAAGTGCTGTGGAGAGGATATAGGGGCGGTTTCTCTCTCTCTCTTTTCTTCTCGAGTCTGTCTGTCTGTCCGTCTCTCTCTCTCTAGTCTGTCTGTCTGTCTGTCCGTCTCTCTCCCTCGTCTCTTCTCTGTCTGTCTGTCTCCCTCTCATCTCTTCTCTTCTGTCTGTCTGTCTGTCTCTGTCTCAAATTATAACAGGCTAGAGGGCACGTTAAGTTTCGGCGATCCTTTTAAAGCAATTAAGTGTTACTCTAATTGCACCGCCTTTCTTCTTTCATAATGAGTTTGTAGTATTATGTAGTGGGCTAATGACGGCAATTAGGGGAGGCTATTATGTGAGATCCAAGCGATTTGATAATGAGATGGAGGAGTGACTGTGTGGGGTGAGGTGGGGTTAGGTAGGGTGTGGGATGGTGTGGGGTAGAGTAGGGCAGGGAAGGGTAAGGCAGGGTGTGGGGTGGGGTAGGATAAGGTAGGGTACGGTACGGTACGGCAGGGTAGGGTAGGGTAGAGTAGGGTATGGCAGGGCATTAGTAGGTAGGGTAAGGCAGGGTAGGGTAGGGTAGGGTAGGGTAGGGTAGGTTGTGGGCAGGGCAGGGCAGGGCAGGGCAGGGCAGGGCAGGCAGTGACTCAAGCCAAACCAAGACAGACACAAGGCTATCTCTGGCACCCTTGACATGCCGACAGAGGGCAGGTTCAAGGCAGGGCACGGTAGGGCAAGACAGGACAAGCAAGGGCAGGGAAAGACAAGACACGGTAGGGCAGGGCAGGGCAGGAAACGGAATGACAATTTAGGGCCAGGTATAATACGATAAGGAAGGAAATGATAAGGCAGGATTAGATAGGAAAGGGAATGGCAGGGAAAAATAGGTAGGGTAGGGTAGGGTAGGGTAGGGCAGGGCAGGGCAAGGTAGGGGAGGACCGGAAACAGGGTGAGGGAGGTCATCGTGTTACCGGGCATGTGGCAGGGGCGGGGCAGAAGGGGGACAGGGGCGGGGCAAAATGGGGGACAGGGACGGGGCAAGTACGGCAAACAGATCTACACTGAAAAATATTACTATTAACATTATTATTATTATCATCAAAATTATTACCTCTTATTCCGATTCATCTGTCCTCCTTCCAGTCCATTTCAATCACCTTAAATATGAGTCCTCGTAGTGAAAGGGTTACCTACTTCCTTGTCTCACCTCTCCACGGCCCAACACCCCCCCCCCAAAGTTGCCTAAAATCGTATGGAATTAGGGAGAGTTACGACTACAAGCTCGTCAGCGATAGTGTTATAATGTGCTCGTGTATTACTGACGGGAGACGGTATGAGATGGGACTGGGTGGGATGGGGTGGGACGGGGTGGGGTGGGAAAGGATGGAATGGGATGGGTTGGACTTGGGTTGGGTTGGGTTGAATTAATTTGGGTGGGGTTGGGGTGGTGTGGTGTGGAGTGGGACGGGGTGGGCGTGAAGGGTGGGCGCGTTTTGGAGGGGCGGGGGCGGGGGTGGGGTCCTGGGGGCGGCCTACCACCGTGACGCTTCCCACCTGCCACCTGCCGTCACACTTACCTGCACCACACCACCACCACCACCACCACACCATACCACTACACCAACAAACGTGGCACTACATCATATCCATTACAGTAGAGTCACATCACACCATACCACTATGACACCTATCACACACACACACACACAGCACACCTTATCTACTGTAGCTCTGAGAAACACAAACACAACTCTCTCTCTCTCAGCACCATCAAAAGCACATCACACTACACCAATAAATCGACATAAATACCACACACCACCACACCACATCACACTCAACACCATAACCACATCAATATTCTCTCCAAACCACACCATATCTCCCCATACAATGCCACACAACACCACACCAAACAACACACTACCACACCAAATCACATCACACCAAGCAACGCACTACCACACCACACCAAACAACACACTACCATACCACACCAAATCACACACTACCACACCAAATCACACCACACCAAGCAACACACTACCACACCAAACCAAACAACACACTACCACACCAAACCAAACAACACACTACCACACCACACCAAGCAACACACTACCACACCACACCAAGCAACACACTACCACACCACACCAAACAACACACTACCACACTACACCAAGCAACACACTACCACACTACACCAAACAACACACTACCACACCACACCACACCAAACAACACACTACCACACCAAACAACACACTACCACACCACACCACACCAAACAACACACTACCACACCACACCACACCACACCAAACA
>NC_136976.1:4342500-4347500 GCF_032717465.1 Coenobita brevimanus
ATAATAATAATAATAATAATAATAATAATAATAATACCCGGTAATAATAATAATAATAATAATAATAATACCCGGTAATCATAATAATAATAATAATAATAATAATAATAATAATAATAAAAATAATCCATCCATCCATCCATATCCAATCTTACGTTACCCCGTGAGAAGCGTAGGAGCCCGGAGCTAGGCAAGTTGGTCCTAACATTTAAGATGAGAGTGACCAGCCTCACCCATCCCTGAGTGGCATTACATAAGCAATCAACCCCAACCACCCCTTGGACATAAACCTTCACCGGCTCAATCCGACTGGAGCGCCGTGATTACCCACCAAACCACCAGGCGCTATAATTTGGTCATATGGTTACCACCCAGCGTAGTAAATGTTTTTCTGGTGTACAGGAAACCATTTGGCTTGTCACTCAGTGCAAAGTCACCCATAGGAAGAAGAGGAAAGAATGAAGGAAAGAAAGACAGAAGAGGAAGTGTAAAGTCCCCCGTTGGCAGAAGGAAGAGGAAAGAATGAAAGAAAGACAACAGGAAGTGTAAAGTCACCCGTAGGCAGAAGGAAGAGGAAAGAATGAAGGAAAGAAAGACAGAAGAGGAAGTGTAAAGTCACCCACAGGCAGAAGGAAGAGGAAAGAATGAAGGAAAGAATGACAGAAGAGGAAGGGAGGAAGGAAGAGAAGAAAGGGCAGTAACCCGGGAGCAGCACTAAATCGAGTGAGTGGATGGTGAGCGCCTTCACCTACGACTTATATTGTGATAATGATGATGATGATGATGATGATGATAATAATAATAATAATAATAATAATAATAAACTAATCACCTTATACACATACATACGTACATACATACATAAAAACACGTGATATATAAGACTGCTATGGTCACAGTCTACCGTAACAAATTCCAACGACCGATTTAATATACAGTTCTTTGTGTCGTCTGCACTTCTTCGTGATTAGTATACTTTTCTTTTATATCTTTCCATATATCTCCGGACACTGATATATTTACTCTGTGTATCGAGTTATTTGTTGAATGTCGATCAGAAATGCTCGTAATATATGAGAGAGAGAGAGAGAGAGAGAGAGAGAGAGAGAGAGAGAGAGAGAGAGAGAGAGAGAGAGAGAGAGAGAGAGAGAGAGAGAGTTAAAAAAATCTAAACATACTCAAGAGGAATGTCAATGAGGAAAAAATGGAGAGAGAGAGAGAGAGAGAGAGAGAGAGAGAGAGAGAGAGAGAGAGAGAGAGAGAGTCGCGAAAATAGCGAATGAGTGGCTTTTGGGCGGCATGACATCACTTCCCGCCCGGCCACGCCCAAACCCGCCGATTGAGCCACGCCCAACCCGCCCAACTCTCACCCTGCCCTGCCGTACCCTACCCAACCCTACATCACCCTACCCTGCCCTACAGAACCATACCCTACCCTGCCCTGCCCTGCCGTACCCTACCTTTCCCTATATCACCCTACTCTGCCCTGCCTAACCGTACCCTACCCTGCCCTACATAACCCTAACCCATCCTGCCCTACATAACCCTACCGTACCCTGCTCTGCCCTACCGTACCCTACCCTGCCCTACCGTACCCTACCCTGCCCTTTATCACCCTACCCTGCCCTGCCTAACCGTACCCTACCCTGCCCTGCCTAACAGTACCCTACCCTACCCTACCCTCTTCATCCAGACAGCGTGGCTCCATCCTGCCCTTAAAACTGGATCTGCCTCCCTGCACCCCTCCTCTCTCTCCCCTCCCCCAGTGATAGGCCGCCCCCTCCCCTCCCAGATAGGCTGAGACGATGTTAAGTGCTGGAATTAAGTGTCTTTAAGTGGCATTGTCGCCCTTGTGGTCAACTGTACTTATATGCAGTACTTATCAGGTGTCCTCTTATCATCATCACTTTGCTCATCACTATCATCATCATCATTATTAAAGATCATCACTTCTATCATTATCATCACCACGACTGTCATCATCATTAAAGGCATCAGCATCTCCATCATCAAAACTGTCATCATCATCATCATTACCAACACCACCGTCATCACTATCATCACACATGCCATCATTACCACCACCATCAGCATCACCGCCACCACCACCATCCTCACCATTACTATCATCACCACCACAACCATCATCATCATCATCCTCACCATTACCATCATCATCATCATCACCAACACCATCCTCACCATCACCAATACAGGCACCATCATCACCACCACATCACTATCATCACCACCACCACCATCCCATACCAACCCTACCCTTTCAGTTGTCATGGAAACAAAAAAAAATGAAAATAAAAAATATATATATAGTTCTCAAAGGCCTACTTAAATTCATCACAAATTTCTATATAACAATTTTGACTATTTTAGGAAGGGTGAAAAAAAAAATTGGAATGTCAGGTGTGTGTGTGTGTGTGTGTGTGTGTGTGTGTGTGTGTGTGTGTGTGTGTGTGTGTGTGTGAGAGAGAGAGAGTTTTATGCTTATACTTGCTTCTGTGTATATATCTACGTATGTATGTATTTACGATTGCGTGTATTTCTCTATGTATGTATGTACGTAAGGTATGTGTGCATGTATGTCTTGTATGTACGCATGTATGTATGTATTTGTGTAAGTGTATGAATGTGTGAAATTACCATCATCACCATTTCCCACTACCTCCTCCTCCTCCTCATCATCATCATCATCATCATCATCATCACCACCACACCAGACAGCCCAGCCGGTATCATCATCATCATCATCACCACCACCACCAAGACCATCACCATCACCACCACCACCACCAGCATTATCATCATCACCACCACCACCACCAACACCACAAGCATTTATCATCATCACCACCACCACCACCAACACCACAAGCATTTATCATCATCACCACCACCACCACCACCATCATCATCATCATCACCACCACCACCACCATCATCATCATCACACCACCACCACACCAGACAGCCGGTATTACTCCCAGACGAAGCAAACTCTCAGGGTTTAGGCATTGCAAACACGTACACGACACGGGGGGGGGGGGATTAATAGGGGGGAGGAAGAAAGGGAGGAAAGGGGGAGGAAAAAAGGAAAGCAGGAGGATGAGGAGGAGGAAAGAGGGAGGGAAAAAGTAAGAAGAGAGAAAGAAGGTGGTGGTGGTGGTGGTGGTGGTGGTGATGGTGATGATGATGATGAAGGGAAGGTAAAAGAAAGAAGAGAGGAGGAGGAGGAGGAGGATACGGTGATGATGATGATGATGATGATGATGATGATGATGAGGAGGAGGAGGAGGAGGATACGGTGATGATGATGATGATGATGAGGAGGAGGAGGAGGAGGGGGAGGAAGAGGAAGAGGAGGAGGATACGGTGGTGGTGATGATGATGATGATGATGATGATGATGAGGAGGAGGAGGACGATACGCTGATAGATAAATAAAAGGCACCGATAAATACGCCAGTCACACCAGTCACACCAGCAACATCCATACCAGCCATACAGAAATAATACCAGGGGAAGAGAGATAGAGAAATAGAGGAAAGATACATAGACACAGCTGGTGACTAAGATAGATAGATAAATAGATACAATACCATCACACCACTATACCACCTACACTACCCAGACAACACCAAAAATACCAGAATAGAAAAATATAAAAAGATACACAGACAGCTGGAGACTGAGATAAATTTTCCATATAATACCATCACACCACTATACCACCTACACCACCCAAACACTAAAAATACCAGTAGACAGATAGATAGATAAATAAGCGATAGATATATAAAAATAGCTTGGGATGGAAAAGATAAATTTGACACACCATCATACCAGTACACCAGCCGGACTACACCATACCACCACACCACCCCCGTGTCAAAGGTGCATGAGGGAGTGGTTTTTGGTGTGGTGGTGTGGAGTGGTATGGCGAGAGGTGGCAACTACACCAACCCCAACTTTCTCTCCAGTTGTCTACCTTGGCATTTGACACACACACACACACACACACACACACACACACACACACACACACACACACACACACACACACACACCGCTATACCAGACATACATAAACACACACATACACATATATATACACACATATATAAACACATACACACACACACCGCTATACAAGACCACTTATACCAGAGACAAACATACACATACATACATACACAAACACACACACCGGTATATCAGGCAACGTTATACCAATCACACCAGGAAGAGAAACACATGCCTGTACACATACCAGTACATACATAAATACACACACCGCTATACCAGACAATGCCACACACACACACACACACACACACACACACACGTCATAACACCAGACAATACCAACTCTGTGCTAAACAAGATTGTCATACCACCCCGGAGTTAGTTATACCAGCCATTTCACTAGTTATACCACATCGTTATACCAGAGTTCCGTTATGACACACCACTTCGTAATACCACTCCGTTATACCAGTAAGAAAATACAAATAATACCATACTACATCCATTAGGCTATACCACACTGTTATTCGTTATACCAATTGCCTCTACACCACTCAGCATATACAGTATACCACACCAGACATCTTCACCACAAGATTTACACCAGCTTATACCAGAGTAATATACCACCTCAAAGGCAATGTCACACCAGCCTCGTCATCACTGCCACACCAGATATACCAGAGAACAGCACAAGAACTACGTTATACCAGCCACACCATTCCACTATACCATAAGGCAAGATATACCATACATTATTGCAGTCACACCACTCAGTGTAAAACGACACAGACTATACTTATAATAATAATAATAATAATAGTAACAACAATAATAGTAATAAACAACAATAATAATAATAATAAAGTGACAATAATAGTAAAAAATAAGAAAACAATAATAAAAATAATAATAAAGTGACAATAATAGTAATAAACAATAACAAAACAACAACAATAA
>NC_136976.1:4355000-4367500 GCF_032717465.1 Coenobita brevimanus
GTGTGTGTGAGAGAGAGAGAGAGAGAGAGAGATTCCAGTCTATCCCACCTTAATTCACAGCCCCGGTTACAGCCACACGATACAAGTACTAAATACAGGAAGATACAAAACATCTTATAGCATGCAAGTCTTGATACAACGCGTGTTTTGTAATTCCACACCCCGCGTTACAAAAACTAGGCCCCTTGCTAGCCTACAGCAGTTCCTCTTCCTACTGTAACGCGCTCCTGTACCCGACGTTACAGGGGTACAAATAAACATGTATTCACGTAGGTTACAGTATCATTTATCATTTTGTATCCTAAAGGGAAGGTTATGTAATCCATCCAACTTGCTATTTTCACGCATTACAAAATACTGTACAGGAAGTATACAAAAATTAGCCTTCACGTAGGTTACAGTATCATTTATTCTGTATCGTAAAGGGAAGGTTATGTAATCCATCCAACTTGTTATTTTTAAGCATTACAAAATACAGGAAGTAGAATACAAAAATTAGCCTTCACGTTGGTTACAGTATCATTTATTTTGTATCGTAAAGGGAAGGTTATGTAGTCCACTCATCTTTACGCATTACAAAATACAGGAAGTACAAAATACAAAAATTATCCTCCACATAGGTTAGTATCATTTTTTATTTTGTATCCTAAATGAAAGGTTATGTTGTCTAACCATCATTTTAAATTTACACAATACAAAATACAGGAACTACAGAATACATAAAAACTCCACGTAGGTTACAGCACCATTTACCTTGTATCTTAAAAGGAAAAGGCTATGGGTTATGTAAAAATCCAGCTTATTATTGTTAAGCATTACAAAATACAGTATAGGCAGGATACAAAAATTTCTCTCCACGTTGATTACAGGATCATTTAGGCTACCATCTTTTATCTTAACGGGAGGGTTATGTAATGTACCTAACGTGTTATTGTTACGCGTTACAAAATACAGTAAATACGGGTTACAAAAACTACTCTCCTCGTTGGTTACAAAGACGTGTACTGTAACAAAACAACGCTTATGAAATCTTTATGAAATCCATCCTGCGTGATACAGCAAGGTTTGTATTTTTTACCCACGTTACAGATTACAAAAAACTATCCACATAAGGTTACAGCAACATTACTACATCGATTCGTAAAAGGAATATTATGTAATCCCTTCCTGAATGATACAGTTTAAGTTCTTTGCATTTTTACGCATTACAGAAAGTTACAGAAGACAAAGGTCTCTTCTCGTAGGTTACAGTGACATTAATTCGTTTGTATTTTAAAGGGAATCGTGTGTGTGTGTGTGTGTGTGTGTGTGTGTGTGTGTGTGTGTGTGTGTGAGAGAGAGAGAGAGAGAGGCCTCTGCGTGTGGGGCAAGGGACGCGAATTACAGTCCTGTACTACCATTACAAAAGATCGGATATTACAAAACTGCACTCCTCTGTAACTCTTAAACCGGTATCGTTCTTGTAACCTCAGAATCCATTTAAAAAAAAAATCAATATAACTTACTGAAGGATCGTATTAAAAAGTGAACTTAACCATCTCTGAATAGATAGATATAGATAGTTAGACGTACGGACAGAGATAGACATAGATAAACACTGATACATGCACATAGTCTGATAGATACAGATAGATAAACACAGAGATTATACCAGGGGTGCTCAATTACTATGCATGAAGGTCCAGACACAGTTTCCTACGTAGCAAGGGTCCGTACGTCTTAATGATGCCGTGATAAGAAGCAGATAAGAGCGAACACTACAATTTATTTCGCGCTACACAGATTATTATTTTTTCTTGGCCTAAAAAATGTTGATGGAAATAAACTACAGAAATCATAAAAAAAAAAAGTGAATATACATTTATTCTAGAAGCAACTATCCATTCCACCTGCCAATTAAGTACCACTGGATTATATATACCATTCGCCATAATATTAAAGTAGTATTGTTTTAAAAATCTATGGTTTAAAATTATCAGTAATCGTTGTATGGTCTCTTTCTCCCTCCCTCCCTCCCCTCTCTCTCTCTCTCATTCCGCCATTCATTCAAAATCCCAATCTTGAAATTCGTTGAAGAATCTCTCTCTCTCTCTCACCAAAACTGAACATAAATGAAATACACAAACAATCTTAAACACATATTACACTTAAGATATTTCATGAACATCTTAAGAATTACAAAATCAGAAGAGTACATACGCTACAAAATTACGTTGTACTAAATTACGGGGTACAGAGGTAATTACAAGGCCTAAAATACAGAGGGCTGGGCTGTACTGGGGTGGTTTGGGAAATGAGAGAGAGAGAGAGAGAGAGAGAGAGAGAGAGAGAGAGAGGTAACCTTTAGCTAAATGAAAGACTAGAATGTGATAGTGAAGTGTGAATGATTGAGAGAGAAAGAGAGAGAGAGAGAGAGAGAGAGAGAATATGTACACAGGTAGATATCCTATGTATGTATGCAGGTGTGCGTGTAGATACCCTATGTAGGTATGTGTGTATGCATGTATGTAGATGTACGTGGGTTGGTATGTAGGTAAGTAGGTTGCGGTATGTAGACTAGATATATGAATGTAGGCCTAAGTACACATGTATGTATGTCTATATGTACGTACCTGTAATACCTCTATGTATACCTGTGTGTGTGTGTGTGTGTGTGTGTGTGTGTGTGTTAGGTATATATATGTATGTATGTAGTTATGTATACGTATGTTTGAAAGGTAGTCAAGGAGAGGTTATGTGCGTGTGTAGGTGGTTATATGTGCGTGTGAGTTATTACGGTTTATGACTGTGCGTGATTGGTTGTATGGATGTATGTACGTACGTGTGTGTGTGTTATGGATGTATGAATGTACGTGTGTGTGTTATGGATGTATATGTACGTGTGTGTGTTATGGATGTATGTATGTACGTGTGTGTTATGGATGTATGTATGTACGTGTGTGTGTGTGTTATGGATGTATAGATGTACGTGTGTGTGTTATGGATGTATGTACGTGTGTGTGTTATGGATGTATGTATGTACATGTGTATGTCATGGATGTATGTATGTACGTGTGTGTGTTATGGATGTATGTATGTACGTGTGTGTGTGTTATGGATATGTGTGTGTGTGTGTGTGTGTTATGGATATGTGTGTGTGTGTGTGTGTGTGTGTGTGTGTGTGTGTGTGTGTGTGTGTGTGTAAGGTCAGGAAGGTCACAGTAACTCTCCCTTTACGCCCAGGTGCTGCCCACATGGCTACACACTCCTACGCAACTCACACACACACACACACACACACACACTTACCCCTTCACACTCCTACGCAACTCTCTCTCTCTCTCTCTCTCTCTCACTTTCTTGCTCTTTCACACTACGAAACTCTCTTACTTTCTTTTTCACATTCCAACCCATCTCTCTCTCTCTCTCTCATTCTTATCCTTCACACTCAATTCTTAGGTAATCTCACGCACATGCACACATACATACGTACACATACTATCATTCACGACATAATCTCTCTCTCTCTCTCTCTCTCTCTCTCTCTCTCTCTCTCTCTCTCTCCCATAATTCAAACACCACATTCTATAACGTTTGCTTAAAATCACAAAAATAAGCAAAGGCCCGTTAAAACCGTTATCATTTAAATTTCAAACTCACCAATACATCACGCCGGCCGTAAAGAAAGAACAAAATTGTATTATAACGAAGCACCTTCAATTAGGGACGATAAAACGAAATAAATCACAGGCCAGAACGTTGCTTTTTGAACTGAATTTATCCGATGTGTCACGCGAGGCCAACTGAACTTTCCGACACCCATGCATCTCGACACAAACCCTCACATTTTCAAAGCTTTTCGTCTATTCGCATTTTAAGTCGGTACATTAACTCCACCCCGCCTGTGTCGAAAGGTATATTAGCTTGGTTTGAAAATTTCGGATATATATATGGAGATTTAAGGACGAGTGACGGAGTGATCGCTACGCCGAAAGCTCTCAAAATAATGTCACTAATCCATCAAGACAGCGCGAAACCTAACTTTTCGAATTCCTAACTTTTTCCACCTTTCTAATGCTTCACTTGCTGGGACTGGGAGTTGTAGAGTTATATGTACAGGTAGATAATTGCTAGGCTTGGTCAGTGGTGGTGGTGGTAGTAATAGTAGTAGTAGTAGTGGTGGTAATAGTAGTACCGGTAGTAGTGGTGGTGGTGGTGGTGGTAGTAGCAATAGTGGTGGTGATGGTGGTAGTAGTAGTGGTGGTGGTGGTGGTAGTAGTGGTGGTGGTGGTGGTAGCAGTAGTGGTGGTGGTGGTGGTAGCAGTAGTGGTGGTGGTGGTGATGGTGGTAGTAGTAGTAGTGGTGGTGGTAGTAATAGTAGTGGTGGTGGTGGTAGTAATAGTAGTGGTGGTGGTGGTAGTAGCAATAGTGGTGGTGGTGGTGATGGTGGTAGTAGTAGCTCCAGGTTCATCTGAAACGTGAACTCGGTGGGCTGCAGGCTAAAAACATCTTGCAGTACACCATCCTCCTTCCGGGGGTTAGGGATGAAGTTGGGACATTTATATAACAAGGCAGATGAGCCGTCCGGTCTTCAATTTGGCTCTGTTATCTTGTTCTAGTTTTTTCTTGGAGGGAACTAAGGGGCTTCTGGCCTTAGGTTCCTTCTTCCTTGCGTTAAAAAATATATATCAGTGCCACCACCCGAAGGCGTCCCTCTCCCCCACCAAGGACGGCGAGAAACAGGAAAATAATGTGGGTTCCGAACTGTCTGCAGCACCGAAATCACCAAACAAGGGGTAAACAGTGAAGGTGGCGAAGTGTTTGCCGCGCCGGAAGCTCTCAAGACAAGGTGACCTGCCGAGCGACTGGTGGTGTACTCTTCGGCTCCGCTGGATCTCGGTACTGTAGTATTATTATTATTATTATTATTATTTTTATTATTATTAATGTTAGTTATATATTCTGACTTATTTTCAATGTGTGTGTGTGTGTGTGTGTGGTAATTATTAGTATTGTTTTGAATGATGAGTTATGAATGACAAGTGAAAAGACGAGATAGATAAACTGATGGACTGACAGATAAAAAAAAATGGAATGAGAGAGTTGAATACAGAAGATATAAATGAAGTTAGATTACTAGATAGAACGATGAATGGATGGGTCATGAGAGAGAGAGAGAGAGAGAGAGAGAGAGAGAGAGAGAATATCCCAGTCTCAATAAACATCAGTATTAATATTCGATACCAATTCTTCATTTAACATTATATTCATCAAGTTCTCTTCAAAATCTATCTATCTGTCCATCTATCTATTCATCCACCTATCTATCCAACCATCCATCAATCTATCTATCCAACCATCCATCTGTCTATAACCAGACGCCTTTATTCCGTAATGGGTGGCCACAAGCATATCGCCACCACGTCGTCCTGTCCTCTACCATTTGCCTGACCTCCCTCCAACTCTCACACACTCCTTTATCATATATCTCTCCACTCCACCTCTCCATCCCATCCATGATCTCCCTATCCTCTTCTCCCCATCCACCTCAATCACATACACTCTCCTGGTCAGTCTCTCCATCCTCTCCACACAGCCAAACCATCTCAGTATTTCTCGCAACACTTTCAGTCTTTAACATCAAAGTAACACATTTTAAGTAAACATTTTCAATAAACATTTGTCTATTTTCAATGTTATCATTTACGAAGAATGAGTAGAATTTGAGATCACAGAAGGACGAATGCAGAAACTTCATATATATATAAAATTTAAATTCAAAATCTACTGTAAAATGTTCATAACTCTTACATCACACACACACACACACATTTAAAGACAAAATCTAAAATGTCCATCCCTCTCTCTCTCTCTCTCTCTCACACACACACACACACACACACACACACACACAAAAGCAAGGTTACGTGTCAAGCCACCGTTAATACATCCACGGTACTACAGACATTTCGGCAACTAATCATATTTTGAAAGTATTAAGCGTATTACTCGACTTTTTAATGTCAAATATAATAAGAAACTAGAGTGTTAGTGATTATTAATAAGTCAGAAGGGAAAAATGTTAGCTAGATATACAGATGTCAAAACCAAAATCCGAATTGTCTCTCGCTCCGAAACTTCTCAAAACAAAGTGACGTCCTTGGCCAAGTAAATACACCTTCGGCATCATTCACATTTCGGTACTAATTCACACAATTAATTATATTCCACTATTTCCAATTTTTAAAGATATTTCTGTGAAGGAGGAGTAATATTAGAGATTGTATAAAGTTAGGAAGGAGAAATTTGAGTATATTTAGAGTTTTAAGAGGAAAATCCGAACTGTCCACTGCGCCGAAATGTCTCAAAACAAGGTGACTTGCTGGGCCGCTATTATGACACTCTCGGGGCTAACCAGATTTCGGCACTAATTAATATTTTTACACCTACCGATCTCACGTAACTTTTCCAATGCTAATAAAACAAAGAAACGAAAATATCAGAGGCGGTGTATAAGAAAAGGGAGGAATTTTTGGCTAGATATGGATGTGGTGGGGCGAAATCCGACTTGTCTCCCCGCGGCGAAAGGCCTCAAAACAAGATGACGTGCTGGGGACCCTGCTAACACACTCCCTGGATCACAGACGAGGGCAGGGCATGACGTGACGGCCGGCTTTCAATCTCGCCTTTATTGACTACCGGTGTATTGCAAGGAGGAAAAGGGATAAGTTTTAAAAGCTGATTGACGCTGCAGGCCACACTGCATATCAAGGATGGTGATTGCAGTGGTGTTGCATTTCGTTAGGATTTAGGTTATTTGCTCTCTCTCTCTCTCTCTCGTGCTCTCTGATCGTACCCCTCTCTCCTCCTCCACCCCCCTCTCTTTCATTCTCTTGCTCTGCCTCTTGCTCTCTTTCATTTTCTCGCTCCCTGCTTCAGCCGATTTGTTACCCCTCCCTCTCGCTCTTTCATATCCTGGTCTTTAATTTTGTTAGAGATTTGGTTTGTTTCAGACCTCTCTCTCTCTCTCTCTCTTATTCATCCATTCACACTCCACTCTCTATCACATTCTAGTCTTTAATTTAGCTAAAGGTTAGCTCTCTCTCTCTCTCTCTCTCTCTCTCATTCATCCAGTCACACTTCACTCACATTCTAGTCTTAAATTTAGATGAAGGTTACCTCTCTCTCTCTCTCTCTTTCATTCATCCATTCACACTTCACTACCACATTCTACTCTTTAATTTTGCTGAAGGTTGGCTCTCTCTCTCTCTCTCATTCATCCATTCACACTTCACTCTATCACATTCTAGTCTTTAATTTCGATGAAGGTTAGCGTTCGATCTCTCCCTCTCTCTCTCTCTCACTCATTCATCCATTCACACTTCATTATTACATTCTGCTCTTTAATTTCGCTGAAGGTTAGCTCTCTCTCTCTCTCTAATTCATCCATTCACACTTCACTCTAAGACATTCTACTCTTTAATTTGGCTGAAGGATCTCTCTCTCTCTCTCTCCCCCTCTCTCTCACACACACACACATTCATCCATTCACAATCACATTCTAGTCTTTAATTTCGCTGAAGGTTCTCTCTCTCTCTCTCTCTCTCTCTCTCTCTCTCCTACAACCTATCCCAACCCACCACCCCTTCATCAAGACCCCCTCCCCACACCCCCTATCCATGAGAACCCCACCCACTTACGGAGATGGAGGGAGAGAATGGGAAGCCCTAGAACCCCTCTTAAACCAGGCTTCTGAACCTTGAACCCCCTTATACCACTCACCCATACCACACGGTTAAATAAATCCACAACGCATACCTGATCACGTACCAACCAGGTGCGCAAGTTTATTATTATTATTATTATTATTATTAACGTTACAAGGCCATATCATATTGTCTACACACACACCTAATTGGGTATAAAACGGGTGTAGGTTGGGTGTAAAACGGGTGTAGGTTGGGTGTAAAACGGGTGTAGACTGGGTGTAAAACGGGTGTAGACTGGGTGTAAAATGGGTGTAGACTGGGTGTAAAACGGGTGTAGGTTGGGTGTACAACGGGTGTAGACTGGGTGTAGGTTGGGTGTACAACGGGTGTAGACTGGGTGTACAACGGGTGTAGACTTGGTGTAAAACGGGTGTAGGCTGGGTGTAAAACGGGTGTAGACTGGGTGTAAAACGGGTGTAGACTGGGTGTAAAACGGGTGTAGACTGGGTGTAAAACGGGTGTAGACTGGGTGTGAAACGGGTGTAGACTGGGTGTGAAACGAGTGTAGACTGGGTGTGAAACGAGTGTAGAGTGGGTGTAAAACGGGTGTAGACTGGGTGTAAAACGGGTGTAGACTGGGTGTAGAACGAGTGTAGACTGGGTGTGAAACGGGTGTAGACTGGGTGTAAACCGGGTGTAGGCTGGGTGTAAAACGGGTGTAGATTGGGTATAAAACGGGTGTAGACGGTGTATAACGGGTGTAGACTGGGTGTAAAACGGGTGTAGACTGGGTGTAAAACGGGTGTAGGCTGGGTGTAAAACGGGTGTAGATTGGCTGTAAAACGGGTGTAGGCTGGGTGTAAAACGGGTGTAGACTGGGTGTAAAACGGGTGTGAAACGGGTGTAGGGTGGGTGTGAAACGGGTGTAGAGTGGGTGTAAAACGGGTGTAGAGTGGGTGTAAAACGGGTGTAGAGTGAGTAAAACGGGTGTAGACTGGGTGTAAAACGGGTGTAGACTGGGTGTAAAACGGGTGTAGGAATGAATCACACGGTATACGGGACATTGGAAAGCAGACTGGTTTTGAGGGTGTAGGGGGGGTGGGAGGGGAGGGTGTAGGCATGAGGGAGGGAGGGAGGAGGCAGTGAGAAGAGGCGGAGGGAGGAAGGGAGGGAGGTGTAGGAAGAAGGATGTGAGGGAGGACAAGGAAGAGGAGTAGAATGAGAGAGAGAGAGAGAGAGAGAGAGAGAGAGAGAGAGAGAGAGAGAAAATGACTTGTTCCATGCGTTAAAGACAAGGGCAGAGTAGCAGGAAGGTACAGAAAAAGGTAGGTAGGTGGGTAGGTAGAGATGTAAGTAGGATTGTAAGTAGGTTGGTAGGTAGGCAGGATGGTGGATGGGAAGGGAGGAAGAAGGATAATGGAAGAGATAGTAGGTAAGACGGTAGGTAGGTAGGTAAGTAGACGGGTACGCAGGAAACTATAGGTAGGCAGGAAAGGGATAGGAATGTAGGTAGGTAGGTTAGGGAGGAAGGGAGGAATGAAGGCAGAAAGGGAGGCAGGCTTCTCAGGCAGCGTGAATAGGTAGGCAGGAAAATTACGTAGGTAGGCAGGTAAGAATTGCGTAGATAGAGGCAGGGAAGACGGTTGGTACATTACGTTGGATGGTAGGTAGGTAAGTAGGAAGGAAGGCAGGATTTGAGACAGGAAAGGAGGGAGGGACTTACGGAGGAAGGTAGGTAGGATGGGAGGGAGGGAGGCAAGGGAGGATGGAGGAAGGGAGGGAGGGAAGGAAGGCAGGGTATGGAGGGAGTTTGTCAAAAGAATGTCGGACCACAGCTCACAAACCTCCATAAATTCCACCATACCTCCTTCAAAACCACAACCGTTTTTAAAATCTTCCATGGAATTTTGGGATTCAATTTTAAAACGCTTCCGACACTGGCTGGAAATGGAGTCAGATCACTGGAACGCGAAAAAAAGGACTCGTGAAAATTTTTAGAGAAGTCTGTCGGGGTCTGGGGCATTTGAGTGAACGACTGGGGGAAAGTTGCCATACACCGCCATAGGGAATAACAAAACAATACACTATACCCCATTAATTCACCCCTAAACTACCCCAAAATTATTATAAAAACTCAGAAACCGTTACTACCATGGATTTTGAGGGATGGAAAGGGTGGAAATAAGGCAGGGCGAAAGTTTACCAAGAAAAATAAAGACCACCAAGATGGCAACGGTGAGCGGTCCCGCGAGGTACCAGGAAACAGGGAAGAAAAAGTGATCGTTTTCGTATTTTTTCGCCTTATTTCCCTCCAACGAGACCCAAATTACGTGAAAAAAAATACAGAAGAGGCTCGAGACACACTGTTAGCCTGCCCAAGGGTGGAAAATGAGGTACTGAGATAGAGACATTGGCTAATCCCTCGACCTACATTGCTGAGGGAAATGGACTTTGGAGGGGAAGTTACCTCTCTCTCTCTCTCTCTCTCAATACAAACATTTTCTCCGATCATCCTCCCTCCCTCTCTCTCTCTCTCTCTCTCTCTCACAAACTTCTGTTTAACAAATATTTCAATTACCTCTTCAACATAAATCTCTCTCTAACACACGCACACACTTGTTTAATAAAATCTCCCTTTCTCTCTCTCTCACACACACACACGCACTTGTCTAATATAAATTCTCTCTCTCTCATTCAGGGGAGCTTCAAAATCGCTACACAAGATCATACTCCAGTCAGCCTTCGTACCTCCAGCTACGATGTACGACAATTTCTGGAATGTACGATAATGGCTGCATCAATCAATCTAGTTACCTATGCACCTATTTATCTATCTACTTTATATCTATCCATTATCCACCTATATCCATTTCCCTATCTATCTACCTATATCCGTATCTACCTTTCTTATCTATCTATCTACCATATCTATTTACCTACCTACTATCTATCTACCTAAGTATGTATCTATCCGCTACATTATCTGTATCTATCTTAACAATTCCCAGTAGTCTACGTTCTTCATCTGCCAATCTATCTATTTATCTATCCCTTAATTACCTATCTATCCATCTACAGCAAAGATACACAATAACGAAGTGAAAAATTGAATGATATACGATAATTTAAGAAAACAACGTACAATAACCCAACGAAATTATATAAACTGAACAATACAGAACAAATAATAATAATAATACCGTAATAATAATAATAATACCGTAAATAATAATAATAATAATAATAATACCGCAAATAATAATAATAATAATAATAATAATAATAATACCGCAAATAATAATAATAATAATAATACCGTAAATAATAATGATAATAATACCGTAAATAATAATAAATAATAATAATAATAATGTAGTAACAAGCCAGGATGATAGTGTTCAATAATCCACAGAAGTTATACGAAATTGGGAAGGAAGCGTGGAATGACAGAAAACCGCATAATAGGGAGAATATAACCTATAATAATAATAATGAATAATAATAACAATAATAATAATAGTAGCAGTAGTAGTAGTAGTAGCAGCAGTAGTAGTAGTATCTATCATATTATTTTTCCCGCGTATATTTGTCGATCCGTGCGATAATCCACGAACGCACGACAAGAATCCGAACTGGCATAAACGCTGGGACGTAACACATATACTGACTTACGGGAACCGGAAAGTCAAGTTGATTTTACGATGATGGAATGAGAAATACAAGGAAAATAATATAAAAATTACCGGTACTGAATACACATTACACAAGAGTATCTGTCTATCCACCTATCTCTTGCCAGACGCCTTAATCCCGTAATGGGTGCCTACAAACAAATCGCCTACTGCCCTGTCCTTTCTATCCATCCATTTATCTATGTACCTAGCCTATGCGTCTATCTATCTACCTGTCCATCTATCTACCTATCTATCTATCCAGCCAAACACCTTAATCCCTTAATAGGGGGTGGCCACAAACAAATCACCTCCATGTTGCCCTGTCTCTGCAATTTGGCTGCCCTCCCTCCAACTAACACCCCCCTCTCTCTCTCATAACTCTTCACTTATTCAGTTTTACATACATAAATATACCAATAAATAGAATAAATAAATAAATATTGATTTTTTTAACCTATAGTGCGTTTACTCTCACATGACAAGCGCCCTCAACCCGTTTTCTATATAGGTTTTCATGGCAAGTGTAGTTAAGACTGGATGGTGGATTTGACTAGTAACCAAGGAGACTCATTCCTACCTCATACTAAGGACTCACCTCTACCTGACCTACCGTCTCTCTCTGCTTGGTTTATAGGCCAAGTGTAAAGATTAGAATGTGGATCTGACTAGTAACCAAGGAGATTCAATCCTGCCTCAAACTAAGGACTCAGTTTAATGCAACTCAAATATATCCAAGATGGGTGAGGATTTGACTTGTAACCAAGGAGACTTATTCCTACCTCAACTGACTCAGAATTTAATGTGTATTGTGAGAGTAGTCAGACTAAAGGATCTGACTAGTAACCAAGGAGACTCAATCCTACATCAAAAGTGACTCAGAATTTAATGTAGGTGTATTTTGAGGAGTCAGACTAATAACCATGGAGACTCATTCCTACCTCAAAACTAACTCAGAATTTAATATAAGTGTATTGTGAGTGGAGTCAGACTAGAGGATTTGACTAGTAACCAAGGAGATTCAATCCTACATCAAAAGTGACTCAGAATTTAATGTACTGTAGGTGTATTTTGAGAGGAGTCAGACTAGAGGATCTGACTAATAACCAAGGAGACTCATTCCTACCTCAAAAATAACTCA
>NC_136976.1:4370000-4382500 GCF_032717465.1 Coenobita brevimanus
AATACAAAATTGATACACACACACACACACACACACACACACACACACACACACATGCATACACACACACACGATGTATAACGATTAAGTGCCTATCTGACCCTCATACAGCAAACAGAACTCTTAGCTACTCCCTCCTTCCCCCCCTTCTCTCTCTCTCCCTCTTCCTCCTCCCCCTCCTCTCCCGTATGACAGTAGCCTCTCTCTCTCTCTCTCTCTCTCATTTTTGACTCCCTAACCTGGATCCCCGTGGACTGCAGGCAAAGTTACCATCCTCCTGCAGTGCACCATCCTCCTTTCAGGGGATGGGGAAGTACTGGAGGGACGTTTGTATGACCAGACACGTGTCACCCAGATATATTTTTAGGCAAGGAAGAAGGAACCCAAGGCCAGAAGCCCATAAGATTGTTCCCTCCACGAAAAATACAAAAAACAAGAGCCAATTTCAATATCCGTTCATTTCGATATAGCAAAGCAATACATTAATCGCTATACGTTAAATCGAGAGGGTGTGAACTGGGAGAAGGGTGGTGGAATGGTGGGGGACCGGGCGACATGGAGGCGATTTGTTTGTGGCCACTTCTTACGGGATTAAGGCGTTTGGCAATATACAGAAAGACGATGAATGGACGCTGAGTTTCATTATCCGATACCGGTATACAAACGACTGAAAACCTCTCCAAAACGATTAAATACGAATTACTGATTTCCACCGAGGTATCCGGATTATTATTATTATTATTATTTTCGAAACACGCGTGATATGAAACTACGAATGGATTAAAAAACGCAAAATCGACGCTACAGTTTCATTATCCAATAGGCAAACGATACGAAACCTCTCTAGAACAATTAAATATGGATAATCGAAGTTTATACGGAAGACAAGTGACCGGGAACTGCATAACGGTTATACAGGTTAAATCGACGGTGTCTGATTATTCGAAATTCAAATATAAAATCTGCGCGTAACGAACAAACACGGATAATCGAATACATGGACATTAAGTACCGGTAGGGGCTTATAATTGGCAAATAGACGTTAGAGGATTGAATACTGGTAACAAAATAAATAAATAAATAAATACATGAACATAAAGACCAGATAAGGATACCGGATTTTGAAATTTAAACTGCAATACTAGAAATCAAATACTACCATACCAAATACACAGTTAATAGACGGGGTGGTGGTTGTTTTACTGATGCAGGTAGATAGATAGACATATACTGATAGATACAGGCATAAAGATAGCTATAGACAGACAGACAGATACCGTACACAGCTTGACAGATAAACAGATAGCTAGACAGACAGACAGACAAATAGATAAGCTAGACAGACAGATAGA
The DNA here is from genome assembly GCF_032717465.1 of Coenobita brevimanus. NCBI lineage: Eukaryota > Metazoa > Arthropoda > Malacostraca > Decapoda > Coenobitidae > Coenobita > Coenobita brevimanus. The sequence continues at coordinate 4,371,353 of NC_136976.1, forward strand.
CACCGGTACATAGATTGACAGACAGCCAGATAGACAAATAGATACAATAGACTGCTAAATAAACAGCTTGACAGACAGACAGACAGGTAGGTAGGCAGATAGATAGATGGACAAACAGTGACAGATAGATAGTTATAAAACCAAATCCGAAATAACGACTAATATACGGATGACCGAAATTTTAAACCGGAACATGCGACCGAATCCTGCACAAACACCGGTCAACAAGCGACTGTACCTAAATTAACTTCAAACATGCGATCAGTCAAGGGGAAATGCGTGTCCTGGCGTCGTTTGTAACACTGCTGCGCTAACTTAAAATTTAAAATGGCTAAATTAGCGGTTCCAGCTTAATATTTGTAACTCTGCTTACTGAGAGACTGCCTAGAAAAGTGTTATGTGAGTGAGATGGAGAGGGAGAGGTCAAGGATGGGCTGGAGAGAGAGAGAGAGAGAGAGAGAGAGAGAGAGAGAGAGAGAGAGAGAGAGAGAGAGAGAGAGAAAGAGAGAGAGAGAGAGAGAGAGAGAGTTGGAGGAAGGACAGCCAAATAGCAAAGGATGGGGCGACGTGGAGGCGATTTGTTTGTGATTACGGCGACTGGCAACAAAGGTAGATAGTTAGATATATAGCTTCACGGGAAATAAATGAAACTTTGCTGTACTAACCCAATTTAAACGGAAAATAATAACACTGTATCTCCTCATTTAACACCAAGGCCATAGGCTCGACAGATAGACTAAATGATTGACTGATAGATATAGATACTGCTAATAGATAGATATACAGTAAATATATAGATAGATAGATACTGCTAATAGATAGATATACAGTAAATATATAGATAGATAGATACTGCTAATAGATAGATATACAGTAAATATATAAATAGATATAGACAGAAAGATGGCCTACAGAAAACATAGATACCGATGAATGGATGGAGCCAGACATACCGGCAGGCATTTATAGATAGATACCGTAAATAGATAGACAGAGATGGATGGATGAAGAGATAGACAGATAGACGGAAATTCAGAGATACCGTCGATAAAGAGACATATAGGATTGGTAGATGGATGGATGGGATAGATACAGATAGATAGACACATATCAATCGTATTGCGGTCATCTCTTATACCGGTGCGATAATTAGCTGTCTTTTTCCTAATGACTGGGTGGTGCCTGGTTACCTCATAAACCCAGGAATAAACAGCTTACGAGGAAGTGTTAAGGTGCTAAATATACACAATCTACATTCTCATTCCTTCCTTCTTATACCCTTGTCATTCTAACCTGGCCTAGGACTGCCATCTCTCCATCTTGAATGCTCAGTTATGGCAATAGATTAATACTAGATTACTATGCTAGTCACGAAGAAGTGCCATAGAAAGGATGTAGTGCCATGGTATTGTTTTATTCTGCCACTGAACTATGTGAAATAAGCTGAAGGACGAAAATCTGGACCAAGTTAAGGTGAAAGTAGGATATACAGTACATAGGAGACGAATTTCTGATTAGGCCAAGTTAAGGTGAAATGAGTATATAGCCTATAGAAAATTGAGAGACGAACTTCATGCTGAGCTAAGTTAAGGTGAAAAGAGTAAACAGGAAGACCAATTTCATGCTAACTCCTTCAGTATCATCACGCCCTACCGGTATGTATTTACGGCGTCTGTGGTGGTGAAGAGAGACGCCTTCACGTGTTGGCACTGATATAAGCAGGGGGCTCCACTGCCCGGTTATACAAACTTCTCTCAACGCCCTCCCTGTCCCCCCAAAAGGATGATGGTGGACTGCAGGAGGAGGGCAACTTCAGCCTGCAGTCTACCGGGTTCACGTCGAAATGAACCTACGGCCACAAGTACGGTACAACAGTAACAGTACCGGCAATAATAATAACAGTAACGACAATAACAATAACAGTAACGACAATAACAATACCTGCAATAACAATAACAGTACCTACAATAACAGTAGCAATAACAATAACCACCACAAGAGCAAGAACAGCGATGGGTCAGTAGATTTCGTCAGCTCAAGACCCCTCGGCCTGAAGGGGTTCATAGTTAATCTTCTAAGACGTATTTTCTCACCTGGATAACCTAACTCCTTCACTCCTCCACAGCACTTCTTGGTGACTAGCAGCCTATTCTAGTGTTAATATACCATCCTTTATGTAATGTTTTTCTCTAACTCTGGACTGACTTTCATCTTCTTGCTAATTATTTTACGTGACTAAAAGACAATCATGAGCCTCTACATCCTTTCCACAGCACTTCTTCGTGACTAGCATCAGTCGTGTTAATCTGTGTTTATAACTGCACTCAAGCGATGGCAATGCATCTAAACAATTAAAAAAATTCAAAACGCACTTTAATTTTGTGGTACCGGTACTTCTTTTAACCGTAAGAGTACGGTACCGGTACGAGACACTGGAGTAGCTACGGTACCGGGTATATTGACAGGGCATGTAGGCGAAGTGGAATACATACATACATATATACCGGGATATGAATATAGCTATTATATAGACCACATGTATATATATTACATATATGTATATATACCGTACTACATATACTGTCTATATATATATGGCACGGTACACATACATGCTATATACAGTATATGTGTATACTGTTATATACCGGTATGATAACCAGGAAATTTGAAAAGTTAAATATGTTGAAGATGATAAAAGAAACTGAACTTGACCTCTTTGACAGGTCTGGGTACTTCAAACATGTATCTTTTGACAATTTAACCTTCCAAGCACTACACTCGATTTACATCCTAATATACAAACACAAAACAAATACAACAAACACACAACATACAAACACCAAATACAAAACAAATAAACAACACATCAAACAAACAAATACACACACAAAAAAAACCATCTACATCTTCAGTAAAACAGTAGCGAACACTGTTTACTAGGAACTGTTTACTATAGGAACTTAACCCAAACTGTAATGTTCAGGAAGCCTTCTGTATTTCCAATCATCATAACACTGACACCCGTAACTTCCCTTCGAGTATACGGTTTACGTGGCAAAAACAACGTAACGTTAGTGTTCAGTTGAGTACACACACACACACACACACACACACACGCACGCACACACACACACCCACACACACACACGCACCCACACACACACGCACCCACACACGCGCACACCCACACACGCGCACCCACACACGCGCACACCCACACACACACACACCCACACACGCGCACACCCACACACGCGCACACGCACACCCACACACACAAACGTAACTTCAGTGTTCAATTCAGTACGCAAAATTAAGAAAGAATATAACAACCAGTGTTCAAAAGTGGGGAGAGAGAGAGAGAGAGAGAGAGAGAGAGAGAATTTAAAGATACCGGTATAATGATTACAGTTATTATCGATAGGCTACAATTAATCATCATCATCATCATCCGGACCTCCTTTCCGACCCTAGGGCAGGGTGAGGAGTAGAAATGTCCAGACAGCCCATATCTGCCCAATCCAATAAGCCACGCTTCCATTCACTCATCATTCAAGCCCCCGGAATCCTGACTCCATTGGATACGCCAAAAACATTCAGCACGTTCTGTAGTTTCACATAAACGTATCCGATTGAGTCAATCCGGACGCTGCCACGTTAAAAAGGGGTGCCAAATCCCTGATCGTGCACTTCTCACAACAGTCATCCAGCCAGCTCGATCTCTTGTCAGTTCCCTCTCTTCCTCACACACTCATCCACCATATCTTTCCATCTTCTCCTTGGCTTACATCGCCTCCTACCTCCTTCAAATTCGCTCAGATATACCTTTTTCACCACTCTCTTGTTATCCATTCTTTCCACATGACCATACCATCTCAGGACACTCTCTTCGATTCTGGTGTCCACAGACTTCCTTACTCCACATCTTTCACGAATCACATTATTTCGCATCCTATCCATCCTCTGTACTCCACATACATTCCTCAGCAGTCCCATCTCCACTGCTCTTACTCTTTTCATTTTCATGCCACACTATAGTCTCATATCCATATGTTAAAGTTGGTAATAACAAAATAATAATAATAATAATAATAATAATAATAATAAAATACAAGGCAATGATGACTTATGGATTCTGCATGTTTAAAATTTCTACCAGTACATATTTTATCCGTTTATAACACTAAATTGAATACATATACAAACATTTACACAATAAAAACGTAAAGTAATTCAGACTAAGAACGTTAAAAAAATTACCGAAATGAAATGTTTAGCATTTCACAACGATGTCGTCTGTTTATTTCACTTTTTAATAGCCTATATTCAAAGCTATAAAGTCTATGTTTATCTGATTTTTTTAATATTGGTCTATATAACTTGACTTCTACTGAGGTTTGGAGAAAATTTTCGACCGCCGGAGATCCTTCCTATCGTAAGTTTATTATTATTATTATTATTGTTATTTTATTATGGTATTACAATTACTTCTACTTATTACAACTTCCCACATCCCTGTGGGAAGTTTTATTATTCGTGTCAATATTAGGCTACCATTATTATTATTACCGGTATTACGGTATTTCAGTATTACCGTACTTAATTTACAAATGCAATATTTCAAAGGCTATTTGTCGCAGAGCCTTCACAATACGTCAACTTAGGCCAGTCGGACAGCTGTCCACCTCCTTTCGCCAAATATGTACGTCCTTTCGCCAAACATGGTGGCAATCCGTCACCCGGATCTCCTGACATTATCCGGGACACAGAAAAGTAAGTAAGCTCCGCCATCTCAAGAACCACTTACCGGTATGTTACGAAGCTAAAATTACAAAATAGCCTTAAGGCAGACGCAGTGTGGAAAGGAGTAAGCTATGGTTACAATCGGTTAATTACCGGGATTCTCTGGCATCGCCTGGGGTCAAAAATTGGGACTTTTCCGGATATTACCTAATTTTCCATGAAGGTTTAAAAATGGAATCACCAAACTTTGGTGGACTTATAGACTGTGATGACCTAAGGTGACATGCACAAGATTGGTGATCTTGACCTCGAGGTCCCTTTATACCGTAGCTCGGCTTCTGGTAGGCAAGGCAAGTTATTCTTTACCAAAATTGTCTTTGGAAAATTTGCGGTTCTAGTTTTATTATTATTATTATTATTATTATTATTATTACAATTTTAATGGAAGGAAGAAGGAACAAACGACTACTGAAATGTGTCTGCAGCAAGAAAACTGAGCCAGTCACTGAACTGAAGGTGTTAAGGGATACAGGATTTTAAATACGTACCGGTACATATACACCTGTGAGCCTGACCCTAGTCTTCCTTAACAGATTATTGTCTTCCTTAATCTCTAAATTAAAAAGAAATATAGCCTAAGCTGAATAATAACCGCCAGAGAAATGATACAGTAATAAAAAAAACACGTCATTAGATGGAAGAAAAACATGTACCGGGTAAGACTGAAAAATAACATGAAAAAAGTCATTAGACAGAAAAATGACTTACATGAAAAACGCCATTGGATAGAAAAATAACATGAAAAACACGTCATTAGACACAAAAATGAATAACACGAAAAACATTACACAGAATAATGAATAACATGAAATACACGTCATTAGACTGAAAAATAACATGAAAAACGTCATAAGAGAAAAATTAACATGAAAAACGTCATTAGATTAAAAAATGAATAACTTGAAAAACACGTCATTAGATTGAAAAATAACATGAAAAACACGTCATTAGATACAAAAATGAATAACATGAAAAACACGTAATTACATAGAAAAAAAATGAATATATAACAGAAACGTCATTAGATACAAAAAAATAAAAAAATAAAAAGACAAAAACGAATAACAAAATACACACTAGAGAAAAATACCATGAAATAATGTCAAAGTTCAGACTATACCCATCCTTACTTTCTATATTTAAAAAAGAATGAATAAAAAATGACCAAAAATGAAAAAAAAAAGTCATTAAACAGAATAACGAATAACGAAAAATAAAGTCACAAGATGGAAGGACTTAAGGTGTAAATGAATGTTCAGGTGTTCGGGGAGGAAAGTGAATTAACAGAAAATCAGACGAAAATAAAAAAATCTAACGAAAAATATTGAAAAAAAATAATAATAATAATAATGTGGTTGGCTATCCTATGCTTAAAATGACTGACTTTCATCTTTTTAGGACGAATTTTTGGTATTTAGGGATACGGTGGAGAGGTAGGCTGTACGAGAGAGGGGTGTGCGAGTTGTGGAGAGGTAGGCTGTACGAGAGAGGGGTGTGCGAGTTGGGGAAAGGCCAGCGTAATGGCAGGGGTCACGGCGACATGGAGGCGCTTTGTTTGTGGCCACCCCTTACGAGATTCAGGCGTCTGGTTATAGATATATAAATAAACAGATACGGTATTTAAACTCTATTCACATTAGGCCTATCCATCTAGCCTATTGTATAAATATATATATATATATAGACGTATAGATGGCAATGTGAGGTTTGGTAGGCATAGGAACTCAAATATAAACCTAATATATTTTTAAGGGATTTTTAGGGCATTTAAAGTATACTCAAATTCCTTTACCTTCACAGTACTGTATATCTGAGGAATAAAGTATACAAGGGTTCGTATACTATTTATTTACTTATTATTATTATTACTATTTTTTTTTTTTGGGGGGGGGATTTTAGGTACCATACTTTAAAAATCTATACCGCCTTTACCCTGTGAGCATTTAGGAAACTGAATACTTAAAATTTTGAAACGTAAGAGGCTTAGTGGGTTATATATACTTAAACTAATCCTCTTACTTAAACATCTAATTTTTACAATGGATTTTAAGGTACTTTAAAAATATCTACCGGTATTGCACTGACCTACCGAGCACTTGGCAGACTGAATAATTATACTGTATACTCTTTAAAATCATATACCTTAACAAAATTTTAGGATATGGATTACAGGAGGGGTGATCAGCTATCTATCAATCGATCTATTGCCGGACGCCTTAATCCCTTATACGGGGTGGCCACAAACAAATCGTCTCCACGTCGTCGTCCCCCACCATTTTCATTGCCCTGCTCCCAATTCACTCCCCCCTCTCTCATATACCTCTCCACTCCATCCCTCCATCTCATCCTTGGTTTTCCCCTCCCTAGTCTATTTTAATTTTATTTTCATTTTAGGTACTTTAAAATATATACTGCATTTCCCTTTGCAAGTATAGTGCAGGCTGGGTATACACAAACTCTGAATACTTAAAACTGAGAAATATACGAAGTGTGTTCAGCTCTGTATACTTATTCATTATTATTATTATTATTTTAGTAGTAGTAGTAGCCTACTTAAAAATCATACAATATACCTTACAGAATATTTAGGAGACTGCATAGACCAATTCTGAATACTTAGAACTGGGAAATAAGAAGGGTTGTAGGGCTATCAATAATTATTTTAATTTTAGGTAACTTTAAAAATCCATATATATACTACATTTACCTTTCGAGTATGTAGAAGACTGGGTATAGAATTTTGAAAACTTAAAATTTTGAAGTATGAAGGGCTGTTATTCTATCGTTATTTTTCTTTATTTTAGGTAACGTACTTAAAAATCCGTTACATTTACCTTAACGAGTAGCTACTTCGAAGACCGGATGATAACTTAAAATTTTGAAGTATGAAGGGGTTATTCTATCGTTATTTTTATTTTTAGGGGGGGTGAGTTGGGAGGAGGGTACGGTAGTCAAATGTGGGTGACAGCGACTTGGAGGCGTTTTGTCTGCGGCCACCCTTTGCGGGATTAGGGCGTCGGGCTATAGATATATAGATAGATGGATACTTCAACATCCATTACATTTACCTTAACGAGCAGCTACGGACACAAAGTTCGAAAACCTAAATTTTGAAATATGGAGAGCAGTTACGCTACCTAGACTTATTTCATTTATTTTTTTTCTTTATTCTATGTACCGTTGTTACTTAAAAATCCATATATACTACATTTTAAGAGTGAATGCATAGATTTGGAAAACTTAAAATTCTGATATATGGGCAGCTGCTATGCTATCCTTATTATTCAATAGGATTTTTGGTACTTAAGAAAAAAAAAAATCCATATTACATTAACCTTGCGGGTATTTAGCTGTCCATAGCACTTCTTCGTGACTAGAATTTTTGAATACTTAAAATTGAAACATGAGGGTTGCTACCTGTAAGCTTCGTATTATTTTTTTTTTAAATTCTAGGTACACGAAAAAATCTATATTAAATTTACCTTGAGTATTTAGGAGACTGCACACATAAATTTGAAAAGCTTAAAATTTTGAAATAAGGAGGGTTGCTATTCTATTATTTTTTTTTTTTTTTTAAGTACTATACCTTAAAATTCCATATCCGGTATTATATTTACTTTGAATATTTAAGACTAGAAACCACATTCTGAATACTAAAAATTGAAAAATATACAACGGTTGCTAGGTAACGTATACTTATTCTTCAATGTATTATTATAATTATTATTATTATTATTTGGATTTTGGGTCCTTAAAAAATCCATTACCTAAATTCTGAATACTTAAGATTGAGAAACGCGAAGGCTGCTACCGGTCGTCTGTGTATCTTTTATTATTATTATTATTATTATTATTATTATTATTACATGGATTTTAGGTACTTACAAAATCGAATACATAAATTTTGAATACTTGAGAAATGCGAAGGCTGCTACCGGTCGTCTGCGTACCTATTATTATTATTATTATTATTATTCTCGGCAGGTAAAACTTCTATACCATTTACCTTGCGAGTATTTCACAGCCGCCCTGAAGATCCCTGTCACTTGCCGAGAGCCAGTCATGAGATGGAGCAGCTTTTCACTCTCCTCCATTATGCGCTGGGTTGCACTCCACACCTCCTCAAGGCTCCGGTAACCCTCCATCTCCTTGGTTTCTAGTCGGGATTCATAGCGGAGCACACAATTCGAAAGCGGAGACGGGGAAACACATAATTCTGGTCTTTCACGCCTGACTCAATCCTCCTCCTTGATAATTTTCCACAGCACTTTGCACAAATCGACTCCAATCCGCCCCGTACCCCTCTCCGACGCGCTAGGTGGCTCGACCGGGTTATTTTCTCACAATTTCCAGCTTATTCGGCCCAAAATGGTGTAGGGAGAGAGGGGGATAGGCGGAGACGGGACGCGCGCACCCTCACTCTGCCACTCCTCAACATCATCTGAGCCGCTTCCTCTCCGGGACCGCCTCTACCCCCGCGCACCCCAGGCCACCGCGATCGAATTGGCGGGCCGTGAGCACATTATTCACAATTTTGCAACATTTCTCAACATCTACTACCACTACTACCCATCCACCCCTCGCAGCACAAGCCCAAAACCACTGCAATCTACCCACCATCACCCAAATCCCTAAATTCAGCGTAAGTTTCAAATAATATCGATTTTTTTTCATACACGGAACCTTGCTTTCATTCACTCCATTTCAAAATCTTTCTATCTACCAATCCGCTCCTTATATCTATCATTCTCTTCATTCAGAATAAAAATCAGAGTTCTAAATAATTAAGAAGGGGTAATTCAGATCGAGTAAATGAATAATCAACAAAATAATGAAAGTAAAGGAACGTGAAATGTAAATATCGAATACCTGTATATTTATGGTGTTACGGTGAGAGAGAGAGAGAGAGTAATCACAAAGTTGGATGGAATACACTAGGTGAGAGAGAGAGAGAGAGAGAGAGAGAGTAATCACAAAGTTGGATGGAATAAAGTAGGTGAGAGAGAGAGAGAGAGAGAGAGAGTAATCACAAAGTTGGATGGAATAAAGTAGGTGAGAGAGAGAGAGAGAGAGAGAGAGAGAGAGAGAGAGAGAGAGAGAGAGAGAGAGAGAATCACAAAACTGGATGAAAAATAAAAGCTAGATAAGAGAGAGAGAGAGAGAGAAACTAGGAGACAAAGGGAGAGTATACCCAATAATATACCGCTATCCAAAATATATCGATCGTATACTAGAGAAATATACTCAACATAGCACTGAAAAAGTATACCTTCAAATACACCCTTGTTGTGCATACAGTACCTCCCTCTCCACAGCACTTCTTCGTGACTATCTGACTTGGCCCAGATTTTCGCCCTTTTTGCAGCTTATTTTACGTAACTCAATGTCATCCTTTCCACAGCACTTCTTCGTGACTATCTTTCGCCTTAAGTCACAGCGAAGGTCAATAAACAAGGTCACGGCAAAGGTCAATTATCAAGGTCACTGATTTGGTGGAAGGGTTAGAGGTCAGTCAAGACCATAGTTTTATACTGTGCCGATGATCAAGGGTTCGCATTCTTGTCGCTTAAGGAGGCTCCCTAACACCTCTCCCTTATCGATTAATTTGCTTATACATTGCAATCGCCTACTGTGTTGCCTGAATCGTTCTAATACCCAGCCTTTGGTTCCTTCTTCCTTGCATTAAAAAAAAATTACCTTGCATAAGTATCGTCGGTTAACTCCCTAACACCTCTTCCTTAGCGATTTATTTTTCGGTATGGCTGGTTAATATCCTTCTGTACATTATGCAGAGTATGACGATGTTTGGAAGGATTTATATAACAGAAGAGGACAGTTAAGGTGTAATAAGCAAAATAAATCGCTTAGGAGGTGTTGGGGAGAATACGGGTCAAGGTCACAGGGTAAGGTCAGACATTCGGGCGCCTGTGACAGAATTCGTGCTTGTACTCTCTCGAATGTTCCTTATTTCATTCTTATAGGCGATTTAACCTGGTAAAGGGCCCAGTCACAATGCCGAGCTGAGCTTTCAACTAGTTTCCGCGAATTTCTTATCAACTCGCACGAATTTGTCACGCGAGCTCCCCGATGGTCATGGAGGTCGTGGTCTAGACGGCGCTTGGTCGGATACTTCTTGACAGTTGGCGAAAATATTTGCTGCTGCGGCGAATTTCTCTGCCAGACAACACGAACTCAGCTGCTCGCACAAGTCTAACGTGTTCGTAAGACCTGTTTGGGCAATGATTTTTTCCCACGACTTTCATTTTCTGCTCGTACTTGTGGCGACCATCATCCACTCACTTGATGTAGCGCTGCCTACTTCTTCCTCAGCCTTTATCATTC
>NC_136976.1:4395000-4397500 GCF_032717465.1 Coenobita brevimanus
ATATTCTGAAAAATGATTAGGTTTACCATAGCGTTAATTACTGTGTGTCTAAAGTTATCGTTCATTAGTTCACTATTTATCGTTCAGGGGTGGATTATTATTATTCATGTCCGCCTTTATGCATGTGGAGATATTGGTAAGGTGTTTGTGGTCTCTCTCTCTCTTTCTCTCTCTCAGAAAACACCGCTCAGTTCAGGTATACATACAAGAATTGCCACACACACACACACACACACACACACACACACACACACACTTACGCACATAGTCAGAGATACGTTTAATGTGCACGCAGTCACCAACAACACACACACACACACACACACACACACACACACACAAATAAATACGCACATGTAAGTTAAAAATTCATAGGCATTCAGTAAACATAAACAAAAAAGTCTCTCTCTCGCTCTCTCTCTCTCTCTGTCTCTCTCTCTTCCTTATTTCCTTCCTTCTTCGACTTATTCCATCTCCTTGGTCGCCTTTACAACCTTATAAGTTACTTTGATTTATTTTTTATTCATTATTTTATTTACACTTTTATTTATATACTTATTTATTTATTTATTTATTTATTTTTGCGTTTATATGGATCTTGGTTTCAAAATCTCCATCTTATTTCCAAAACACGAATCGTATTTTTCTAACCTGCATATTAATTTTCGAAACTCGCATCGAATATCCGAAACACGCATCGAATATCCGGAACACGCACTGCATTTCCGAAATACGCACCACATATCTGGAACACACACCGCATATCCGAAACACACACCGCATATCCGGAACACGCACCGCATATCCGGAACACGCACCGCATATCCGGAACACGCACCGCATATCCGGAACACGTACCATATACCCGAAACACGCACCGCATATCCGGAACACACATTGTATATCCGAAACACGCACCGCATATCCAGAACACACATTGTATATCCGAAAAACGCACCGCATATCCGGAACACGCATCGTATACCCGAAACACGCATCGTAAATTGGACAAACACATATAATTTATGCTTAGTGAGGGCCAGGTGAGCTTCCGGTGACTGATTACAGGTGAGTTACGAGGCCACAGGTGATTTACGGCCGTGGTGGCGAGGTTTAACTGCTTGTCCTGTCCAACGCACCCTGTTTGCACGAGACAATCAGCTTAATCACGTGAACCAACACACTCGCCTGACCCTGACGTATCTCCGTGACGTGTGTGGGACGTGTTAGGGACGCGTATGGGCACGTATGAGACCGGAAATGTTGGGAGAGGTCAGGTTACGTGCTTCCTGTCTTCCGTAACGTGTATAAAACATGTATGAGACGCGTTTATGTGTGTTTGGGCTGGTTTAAGACAGAAAATAGTGGTTGTATTATTATTAGTTATTATTATTATTATTAGTAGTAGTAGTAGTAGTAGTAGTAGTAATAATGATGATGATGATAATAATAATAATAATAAAACCGCCTCAGTTTCTACATGAACATTATCTACATTTTTATTTCCTCTCTCTCTCTCTCTCTCGTGCCACCCTTCCCCTCACCCTTATTATCCATTTCTTTCACACTCTTTCTCTCTCCCCTTCTCCCCTCTCCATCTCTCTCACGCCACTGCACTTCTTTATTCTCCCCGACCTCCCCTCCCCCCATCATCTTCCTTCCTCTTCCTCGTCCTTCCCCTCAACGTGTGTGTGTGTGTGTGTGTGTGTGTGTGTGTGTGTGTGTGTGTGTGTGTGTGTGTGTGTGTGTGTGTGTGTGTGTGTGTGTGTGTTCCTTCCTCTACGGTACTCATCCATCATCTCTCTCTTTCTCTCTCTCTCTCTCTCTACACACACACACACACACACACACACACACACACACACACACACACGCTCAATCCATCAATTACTACTATGTTTATTATGCATATTATCTTTATGTATACTGTATGTGTTAAAATATCTATCTATCTACATAAAATTATCTATCTTCATTGAACATCTATATCTACTTACATGAAATATTTATCTATCTATCTATCTGTCTGTCTGTCTATCTATCTGTTTATCTATTTACATGCGTCTATCTATCTACAGGTATCTATCTATCTATACGTATCTATCTATCTATCTATCTATCCATTTATCTATCTAAAAATCCATATCCATTTATTCCTGACTCTCAACATACGTATCACCATTCCCTCCACCTCCATCACCTCCCCAAACGTCACATATCACCACTTGTGCACCAGGGCTAACCGTCCATACTGAATCATTTACAACCATGATGATTATTATATTTTACTTAACCCCTTCGCCCCGGGAACTTAATACACGTTCTGTTTTTGTTCCTACCAGGAGAGGAGCGCCTTCACGGGGTGGCACTAAAACAGACGGGCGGAGAAACTGCCTAATTATACACATCCCTCTTACCTTCCTTCCTGTACACCTGTCTGTCTATCTATCTATCTCTGTGTGTATCTATCTGTTGAATGTTATCTATCAGCCTTTCAATA
>NC_136976.1:4410000-4412500 GCF_032717465.1 Coenobita brevimanus
GAAAACGTAATCCTAAAACTCACAAACCGCCAACGTTAGAGGACTGAAACTGTGCTGCCATATACCTGTGTCAGTCCAGATCAAAATGTTATTACCTGAGTCACCTATTATCCAAAAATTATTATCTGAAATCGCCAAAATTCTGTACTACTCCAGAAGGCAAAGAAGTCATCTGATTTTACATGAAAGGATTACAGACAGAAAAGATTACAGCTAAAAGGGATTACCGTTACAGCCACCAAACTTCCTGGACTTATAGACTGCGATGACCTAAGGTGACACGTACAGGATCAGTGACCTTGACCTCCAGGGCCCTTCATAGCTCGGCTTCTAGTAGGCTAAGGCTGTGTGAGGCCTTCATTAAAACTGTCCTCGTTATTATTGTTATTTATTATTATTATCATTATTATTATTATTATTATTATTATTACTACTACTACTACTACTATTATCATTATTATTATTATTACTACTACTACTACTACTACTACTACTACTATTATTGTTATTATTATTATTATTATTATTATTATCATTATTATTATTACTACTACTACTACTACTATTATCATTATTATTATTATTATTATTATTACTACTACTACTACTACTACTACTACTACTATTATTGTTATTATTATTATTATTATTATTATTATTATTATTATTACTACTACTACTACTACTACTACTATTATTGTTATTATTATTCTTATTATTATTATTATTATTATTATCACTCTATACTGTGTTTTACAAATCAATTGGAATTTTGAGTTTGATCTTAATTTTTCAAAGTAACGGAAATTTTGATGGCCGAAATACATAACAGTTCAGTTGGTGGCCAGGCAGTGTCAGAGTGGAGGACCGTTTTGACTAGCAACCAAGGAGACTCGCTGCTGGCCCGTATGTTACCGAATTTCATCTATCTATCTATCAATTGCCAGACGCCTCAATCCCGTTCGGGGTGGCCACAAACAAATCGCCTCCACGTCGCCCTGTCCCCCGCCATCTCACTGCCCTGCTCCCAACTCACACCCCCCTCTCTCATATACCTCTCCAACCCATCCCTCCATCTCATCCTCGGCCTCCCCCTCCCTCTTCCCCCCTCCACCTCACTCACATACACTCTCTTCGTCAGTCTTTCACCCTCCATCCTCTCCACATGGCCAAACCACCTCAGTGTGTTCCTCCTAACGCTTCCTATCACATCCACATCAACACCACAACGCTCCTTTATATCCTCATTCGTCAGCCTGTCTCTCCATGTGACTCCACAGGCTCCTCTTAAATAACTCATTTCCACTGCTCTCACTCTTGACTTGTGTCCTTCCAACAACGTCCAAGCTTCACTTCCGTACGTTAGAGTTGGTATCATTATTATTTACTGATTTCCTTCGTCTTCTCTTCTTCCCTCTTTTAGCTTCCTTCTTCCTTGTTATCGTCCTTCCTTCCCTCCCTCCCTCCTTCCTTCCTTCCTTCCTCCTCTCTCCTCCTTCCTCCCCTTCCTCCCCTCTCTCCTTCGCTTCCTCTTCCTCCCCTCTCTCCCTCCCTCGTTCCCTTCCTCTTCCTCCCCTCCCTCCTTCCCTTCCTCTTCCTCCCCTCTCTCCCGTCCTCTTCCTCCCTTCTTCTTCCCTCCCTCCTTCCCTTCCTCTTCCTCCCCTCTCCTTCTCCTTCTTCCTCCTCCCCTCTCTCCCTCCCTCCTCCCCTTCCTCTTCCTCCCCTCTCCCCCGCCTTCCTCCTTTCTTCTTCTCCCCCTCCATCTCTTCCTCTTCCTCTTCTCTCCTTCTCCTTCCTCCTCCTCCCCCTTCCTCCTCCTCCTCCCATCTCTCTCTCCCTCCTTCCCTTCCTCCCCTCTCCCCCGCCTTCCTCCTTCCTTTCTTCCTCTTCCTTCCCTCACAGCCATAAAGGTCAAACTCATATAGTCTGACGGAGAATTATGGTCCTAATGTGATTATTATGATTATCCCCCCCCTGCCTCTCTCTCTCTCTCTCTCTCTCTCTAATTTTTTATACTGTTCTCTCTCTCTCTCTCTCTCTCTCTCTCTCTCATTTTTTTATACTTTTTGTTCTCTCTCTCTCTCTCTCTCTCTCTCTCTCTCTCTCTCTCTCTCTCCCGCGCACGGATGTAAACAAACCCAGGCGCCATTTTCAGAGAGCGCAGGACTACGACACTACAACACCCTCATACACAGCCCATAAAACACCCCCCATTACACCCTAACTACACACCCAATCACCTAAACTAACTACCCAACATTAATCAGCATTTATATAGCCTCTAATTGTCGTATATGGGCCGTGGATCGTAAATATATAAAATGACGTAACGTTTTGAAAAGTTGCACCCAGCTGACGTGTTTAGTTCGTTATTTCCGTTTGTCTGTGTTTATGTTCGGTTTCTCTTGTTTGACTTTCTCTTGCTGCAATATCTATCTATCTATCTATCTATCTACCTATCTATCTATCTATTTATCTATTATAGGAAGGCCTCGCCATG
>NC_136976.1:4417500-4422500 GCF_032717465.1 Coenobita brevimanus
GTATCGTAAGTGCCTAAAGTATCGTACCTCCCCTCAAAACTATCGTAAGACCCCAAATTATCGTAACTAACATCTATCGTAAGAATCTGAGTCACTGGAAGACGCTTAAGGTACCGTAACTCCCTAAAAAAGGTCGTGCCTAAAATATCGTAACTAAAATCCATCGCAGCAAAAACATATCGTAACTCAAATCTTTCGCAGCTAAGAATATCGTAGCTCACTAAGGATAGAAAAGGTGTAGGCTTGTTTACCAGGTGGATCAGTGAAGGGAGAGGAGAGCCAAGGGTGGTGGTGAACGTTGAAATATCTTAAAATGGAAATTACAGAGAAAGGAGAAATGGATAGAATGTGTTCCATCGTTGAAGTAAGATAGTCGAAGAATTTTTGATAGTATATATACACAACGGCAATATCCAAAATAAATCACTTAAAAAAATGTGTAACGCACTATTCAAACCCAAGATACTACAGCCCTTCACCTTCCCCACACCACTTCTTCGTGACTAGCACCATATCACTGAGTTTATAGCGTTTTTATGAGGGAATTAGAGTGGGCGTAAAATAGGTGAGT
Organism: Coenobita brevimanus; assembly: GCF_032717465.1. Lineage (NCBI taxonomy): Eukaryota > Metazoa > Arthropoda > Malacostraca > Decapoda > Coenobitidae > Coenobita > Coenobita brevimanus. The sequence goes on from NC_136976.1 coordinate 4,418,072, forward strand.
TTGGCCCAATATAAAGAAAACGGGATGTGATTACCCCTGACTGACCTAAATTGACCTGACTTGATGTAATGAGGTCATAAGCGATGTAAATGACCTGAAAGTATTTTTAGATGCGATTTATGCTGTGGAATGGGCTTGTTACTATTACAACTACTACTACTGCTACTATTATGGTTACTACTACCACAATTACTACTACTAATACGGCTACTACTATCATTACTACTACTGCTCCTACTGCTATTACTACTACTACTACTATTACTGCTGCTCCTACTGCTATTACTACTACTACTACTATTACTACTGCTCCTACTGCTATTACTACTACTACTACTACTACTCTGCTCCTACTGCTATTACTACTACTACTATCACTACTGCTCCTACTACTATTACTTCTACTACTACAGCTCCTACTACTATTACTTCTACTACTACTACTATTACTACTGCTCCTACTACTACTACTACTACTACTGCTATTACTTCTACTACTATTGCTACTACTACTACTTTTCCTCCCCCTCCTCTCCTTTTCTTCTTCCTCCTCCCCTTCCTCTTCTTCTCCTCTTCCTTTACGCCTCCTCCTCCTCCTCCCCCTTCCTTCCTCCCTCCTCCTCCCCCTTCTTTTCCTTCCTCCCTCCTCCTTCCTTTCCTTCCTTCCTCCTCCTCCTCCCCCTTCTTTTCCTTCCTCCCTCCTCCTTCCTTTCTTTCCTTCCTCCTCCTTCCTTTCCTTCCTCCTCCTCCTTCCTTTCTTTCCTTCCTCCTCCTTCCTTTCCTTCCTCCTCCTTCCTTTCTTTCCTTCCTCCTCCTCCTTCCTTCCTCCTCCTTCCTTTCTTTCCTTCCTCCTCCTTCCTTTCCTTCCTCCTCCTTCCTTTCCTTCCTCCTCCTTCCTTTCTTTCCTTCCTCCTCCTTCCTTTCTTTCCTTCCTCCTCCTCCTTCCTTTCCTTCCTCCTCCTTCCTTCCTTTCCTTCCTCCTCCTTCCTTTCCTTCCTCCTCCTCCTTCCTTTCCTTCCTCCTCCCCCTTTCTTTCCTTCCTCCTCCTTCCTTTCCTTCCTCCTCCTCCTTCCTTTCCTTCCTCCTCCCCCTTTCTTTCCTTCCTCCTCCTCCTTCCTTTCCTTCCTCCTCCCCCTTTCTTTCCTTCCTCCTCCTTCCTTTCCTTCCTCCTCCTTCCTTTCCTTCCTCCTCCCCTTTCTTTCCTTCCTCCTCCTCCTTCCTTTCCTTCCTCTTCCTCCTCCTTACTTTCCTTCCTTCCTTCCTCCTTCTTTTCCTTCCTCCTCCTCCTTCCTTTCCTTCCTTCCTCCTTCTTTTCCTTCCTCCTCCTCCCTTTCCTTCCTCCTCCTCCTTCCTTTCCTTCCTCCTCCTCCTTCCTTTCCTTCCTCCTCCCTTTCCTTCCTCCTCCTCCATCCTTTCCTTCCTCCTCCTCCTTCCTTTCCTTCCTCCTCCTCCTTCCTTTCCTTCCTCCTCCCCCTTCCTTTCCTTCCTCCTCCCCCTTCCTTTCCTTCCTCCTCCTCCTTCCTTTCCTTCCTCCTTCCTTTCCTTCCTCCTCCCCCTTCCTTTCCTTCCTCCTCCCCCTTCCTTTCCTTCCTCCTCCTCCTCCCTTTTCTTCCTCCTCCTCCTCCCTTTCCTTCCTCCTCCTCCTTCCTTTCCTTCCTCCTCCTCCTCCTCCTCCTTCCTTTCCTTCCTCCTCCTCCTCCCCCTTCCTTTCCTTCCTCCTCCTCCTCCTTAACTCACTGGTGTCATTACGGTGAGAAGGTCAAGGATGCCTACACACACACACACACACACACACACACACACACACACACAGAGAGAGAGAGAGAGAGAGAGAGAGAGGTTACATACACACGCATTCTGATATACATACCCGTACACATCTATACATACACACATACATATGCCCATACATGAGCACAAATATTCGACATTTCTAGGTACACATACACGTACACACACATGCTGCACATGATTTTACACACATACACATAACGTACATACACAGCTCTAAAAACGTACGTACATACATACATACACATACATATATATTCTTCCAAAGTCAAAATACATACACATACATACATACATGATCTTCCAGAAAAAATACCTACATACATACACAAACGTACACACGTGACCGGATACACACAAATCGTCATGTACACCAACGACTGCATGGCCGTCTAAAATACTTACATGAAATTATAATGGCGTGTACACATAAATCACCGGTAATTACATACACACGCACACACTTACATGTACGGATAGTAATAACTGTGTAAGTGGGTTGTAATGTATGAGCGTACGTACAGGTGTGTGTACCTGTGTATATCAGTGCATACTGTGTGTGTATTATGTGCGTATGTGTATGTCTGTGTACCTATGTGTGGGAATCTATGTACATGTATGTCAATATGTCTGACTACTGTGTGTGTGTGTGTGTGTGTGTGTGTGTGTGTGTGTGTGTGTGTGTGTGTAAATGTATGTTTGTAAATGTGCTTGTATTTGTTTCTATTCGTATATTGGTGTATAATGTGTGTTGAATGAAGGGCACACACACACACACACACACACACACACACACACACACACACACACGATTGAAAATGAATCAGTTTAAATATTAGGCAGACACACACACACACACACACACACACACACACACACCGTACCCCGTCACCTTTTTCAATCCCCATACCTCTACGTCACCTCAAGTTACTGCCATTATGGGGCAGAGATATTTTACCTCCTGCGTCACCACCTTCATTATTTTCTCTCTCTCTCTCTCTCTCTCTCTCTCTCTCTCGCTCTGTCTGTCTGTCTGTCTGCCTGTCTCTCTCTCTCTCTCCTAGCCTTAGCGTGCGGGCAAGGTCACACGTACTTACCATTCTGACCTCTTATTGACCTAGCTCTCTCTCTCTCTCTTACACACACACCATCCTATCTACCTGTCTATCTAATTACTCATCTATATGTCTATCTTACTATCACAGTCACTCTCTCTCTCTCTCTCTCTCTCTCTCCAAAACTCCAAGGTCTTATCCTGTCTTATTTCACTCACAAGGAGAGAGAGAGAGAGAGAGAGAGAGAGAGAGAGAGAGAGGGTGGGGGAAGGAAATGAATGAATGAATGAATGAAGGAAGGAAGGATGGAGGAAGGGAGGGAGGGAGGGAGGGAGGGAGGGAGGGAAGGAAGGAGGGAGGGAGGGAGGAAAGGAAGGAAGGAATAAAGATAAAAATGGGTGAAGGATAGGGAGGAAAGTCTCTCTCTCTCTCTCTCCCTCTCCCTCTCTCTCTCTCTCTCTCTAATTTACCATTGAGCATGCAATTTCGCCACTGTAAGTTGCAATCTCTCTTGGCTGGGTCGAAGGAGGGAGGGAGGGAGGGAGAGAAGGAAGGAAGGAAGGAAGGAAGGGAGGGAGGGAAGGAGGGAGGGAGGGAGGGAAGGAAGGAAGGAAGGAAGGATGGAAGGAAGGAAGGAAGGGAGGGAGGGACGGACGGAGGGAGGGAGGAAGGAAGGGAGGGAAGGAAGGAAGGAAGGAAGGAAGGATGGAAGGAAGGGAGGGAGGGAGGGAGGGAGGGAGGGAGGAAGGAAGAATGAAAGGAGGAAAGGAGGTTAGGAAGGAAGGAAGAAAAGAAGGAAGGAGAGAAGCAAGGAAGAAAGGAAGGAGGGAAGGAAGGATGGGAGACAGACAGAGACAGAAATAGACAGAAAGAGACAGAAATAGATAAAATTTGTATCTATGTGCGTGTGTGTAGAGTTCTTGTGTGTGTATGTATCTTTATATGTCTGTATGTACGTATATATGTATGTATGTGTATGTGTGTATATATAGTTATCATTTACCTCCTCCTACATTTTATAATTTCGATATATGAGTCTACTGATCAGAGTCCTACAGGTAAAGGTGAGACGGAGGAAGGACAGGTATGCTAATTAGTCAAACCACCTTGAGTCAGTCTTGAGTCAACACCTGAGCTGACTAACCTGACTCGGCTTCATTACATACATACATACACATACATACACACATACATACATACATACATAAACACTTTCATCACATACATACATACATACCCACATACATACGTACATAAAATCTCATTATATTCATACATAATACAATTCATGTATACATGTGCACATACGTACATACATAATACACGAAATTCATACGTACATACATACATACAAACTTTCATATTAGTCATACATACACACATAATACATAAAATTCGTACATACTTACATGCGCACATACATAATACATAAAATTCATACATACATACATGATACATAAAATTCATACAAACATACATACATGCGCACATACATACATACATAATACATAAAATTCATACATACATACATACAATAGACAGACATAAATACATACATAAAATATTCATCCATACATACATAC
>NC_136976.1:4427500-4442500 GCF_032717465.1 Coenobita brevimanus
AGAACATGTTGCGACGAGTTGAGACACGAAAACATCCGGTCTCTCTCTCTCTCCCATCTAAAAGTGGAAGGCAACTCTATTTTGGGAAGTTACGTAAAGAGGAAATGGACTGGTTTAGGAGAGAGAGAGAGAGAGAGAGAGAGAGAGAGAGAGAGAGAGAGAGAGAGAGAGAGCTGCATGGATGGATGGATGAATGGATGAATGAACAGCCAAAAGCATAGATAAATAGATAGATATAGACAAAGACTGGGATAGACAGACAGAGATAGATAGATTGACAGATAGATACATGGACAGATAGACAGACAGACAGATAGACAATACAAACGAATGTAAACTTTTTTTTTTTCATTTTTTTGTCCAAAGAATCGAAATTTTCATATTATTTTTCCTTTTATTTCTCTCCTCCTTTAATATAAAATATACATAAATCGGTGTGTGTGTGTGTGTGTTTGTGTGTGTGTGTGTGTGTGTGTGTGTGTGTGTGTGTGTGTGTATGTGTGTGTGTGTTGATAGGCCTAAAGTAACTAGAGTAACCTAAGATCCCAATAGGCCTATCTCTCTATATATTCATCATCCAAACCTATGTCGCACCATGAGAAGCGTAAGAGCCCGGGGCTAAGCAGTTGGTCCCGACATTTAAGATGAGTGACCAGCCTCACTCATCCCTGAGTGGCATTACATGAGCAATAAGTCCCAACCATCCCTTGGATATAAACCTTCACCGGCTCAATCCGACTGGAGCACAATAATTACCCACTAAACCACCAGGCGCCAAAATTTCATTATATAGTTACCACCCAGCGTAGCAAACTGTTCCTGGTGTACAGGAAAGCATTTGGCTTGTCACTCAGTGTAGAGTCACCCACAGGCAGAAGGAAGAGGAAAGAATGAAGGAAAGAAAGACAGAAGAGGGAGTGTAAAGTCACCCACAGGCAGAAGGACGAGGAAAGAATGAAGGAAATAAAGACAGAAGAGAATGGAAGGAAAGAAGGATGGAGGAGAGGAAAGGGCAGACACCCGAGAGCAGCACTACATCGAGTGAGTGGATGATGAGCGCCCCCACCTACCACATCTGTCTATCTACCAATTTATCTATTTCAATAAATTTCTGCCAACTTGTCAGTCTATCATTCTAGCTTTTACCTATCTATCTATCTGTCTATCTATCTATTATTCTTATATGTATCTACTTATTTGTTAAACATCTATCTGTCAAAGTGGTGAGAGAGAGAGAGAGAGAGAGAGAGAGAGAGAGAGAGAGAGAGAGAGAGAGAGAGAGAGAGGAACGTGCTTGCGGAGAAAGAATGGGGTTATTTCAGGCAGACGAGTCACACCGTGCAGAAGGGGCCCCGCTTACCACCTGACTGGTTACAGAGAGAGAGAGAGAGAGAGAGAGAGAGAGAGAGAGAGAGAGAGAGAGAGAGAGAGAATATAAAGGGGTTAGAAACGAAAATAAATTCAGATAGATATGAGAGAGAGAGAGAGAGAGAGAGAGAGAGAGAGAGAGAGAGAATATAAAGGGGTTAGAAACGAAAATAAATTGTGAGAGAGAGAGAGAGAGAGAGAGAGAGAGAGAGAGAGAGAGAGAGAGAGAGAGAGAGAATATAAAGGGATTAGAAACGAAAATAAATTCAGATAGATATGAGAGAGAGAGAGAGAGAGAGAGAGAGAGAGAGAGAGAGAGAGAGAGAGAGAGAATATAAAGGTGTTAGAAACGAAAATAAATTCAGATAGATATGAGAGAGAGAGAGAGAGAGAGAGAGAGAGAGAGAGAGAGAGAGAGAGAGAGAGAATATAAAGGGGTTAGAAACGAAAATAAATTGTGAGAGAGAGAGAGAGAGAGAGAGAGAGAGAGAGAGAGAGAGAGAGAGAGAGAGAGGCTTACTCAACAATCCCCTTCAAAAAATTTTCATATTTTTTCATTACCATTTTTTTTTGGAGCGAGAATAATTCAATATATTTCTGGGTAATACTGAGGCCTTGACACGCAAATAAGATATCAACTCTCTCTCTCTCTCTCTCTCTCTCCCGATCTGAATTTATTTTTCATATGTTTTGAGACGTCTGCCCCCTTCTCTCTCTCTCTCTCTCTCTCTCTCTCTCTCTCTCTCAGCACCAGTTACATATCACCAACGCTCACTTTCCCATCCATATCAATAACACTCTCGCCCTAACGATTCCCCGCCTTAAAACGCTCTTCCTAACACTAACACCTCTTCCTTGGCGATTCATTTTGTCTATTACACCTCAGTATCCCCTCATGTGTGTGTGTGTGTGTGTGTGTGTGTGTGTGTGTGTGTGCAATATAATAAAGAAAAAACTGTGTTGGTCAGTAAAATAAATCGCTGCATAAGAGGCGTTAGGAATCACGATGGATCGAACCTGCAGACATCCCTACGTGTTAGAGAATGATTTATTATTATTATTATTAGTTATTATTATTATTATTTCGTCATGCAGGTTGACTCAAAAAGAACGCTCCATTGGAAACTCGCTTTACAGTAGCTTATATGTTATGGGTACGGCTCAGTCTGCTGGTATGGGCGTAGGTGTGGCAGTGGGAGCAGGAAATAACTGAGCCTGGAGTGGAGAAGGCGGGTTATATATCAATCCTCCTTTCACCTTAACTTGGCTCAGATTATCGTCCTCTTGTAGCTCATTTCACGTAGCTCAGAGGCTGGAGAGGAGAATACCACTGCCCTACCCTCCTTCTCTCGAGCACTTCTTCGTGACTAGCATCATAATTCAGGCGTGCATCAGATCCTACAGCACTGAAGATGAAGTGATGACAGTTTTAGGTCAAGTTAGAGTAGAAAGAGTATCGCGGGAAAAGAGAAAAAAAATGGAATGCTAACACGTAAAAAAACTGCTGTCCCCTGAATGAATGTCACGTGGCAGCCTAAATAGACTAACCACGTGCATCCATACCACGTTAAAATATCCACCTAATACTGTAGTACTTACGGGAGTCGTGTAGGGCCATATGCAGTGACGTGGTGGGGTAAATAATCACATAGTTGCTCCCAAAGAATGTGCCTGTTTATCCCGCGCCACCCTCATGTAAACAATGGTCAGCTGACGAACGTTCAAATCTTGCCTATTTTTAGCCCAGGCGCGAATCCAGCATCAAGTGAAACAGAATCTTGAATTTTCTCTCTTTTTCCACGATTATGCTTTTAAAATATCATAAAAATAACAAAATATTATGTTCTCACTGCTACAGTTTATATTACAACGATGAATGGAAAGGATGAAGTTTTTACGTGAAGTTCAGACATGTATTTCTGTTCTTCATACAATAATTCTGCTTACTTAGTTTACGGGAAAAGCCACATGAAAATTCGTTCACCCTTGATCCCACTGAGTCTGCAGTCATCCGATCCGACTGGTTTCTCGTTCGCCATTTGTCATTTTTTTTGCGAACGACAGCGAACAGACGACTGGCGAAGCATCCGTCATCCAAAGAGCTAAAAAGGAAAAGAAAAAAGGAACTTGGCGCATGCTGAACGGGGGAGCGGGTTTGGGAGGCAGCTAACAATAAACAATAAACAACAATAAAAACGCTAGACTCGCTGGGGTGAAGGGAGTACGAATTTTCATGTGGCATTTTTTTTCCTCTTCTCGTAATCTAAGTATGCATAAAAACTGAATGAATAAGAGCAATGCATTTGAAAATTCCCACGCGTAAGGAATTCATTCTTTGCATTCACAGTTGTAAAATAAACTGTGAAAATTCAAACATGGTATTTCGTTATTGTCATGAATTTTAAAAGCATAATTGTCGAAAATGAGGGAAAGTTCTGGCCTCCCCTTTTCACCTAATGCTGGATCCGCGCCTGAGCTAACAATAGATAAGACTCGAACGTCAGCTGACCAGTGTTTACATGATGGTGGCGAGGGATATACAGACGCATTCCTCGGCAGCAACTGTGTGATTATTTACCCCACCACGTCACTACCTATGGCCCTACACAGCTCCCGCAAGTACTACAGTATTAGGTGGATATTCTGACCTCGTATGGATGCACGTAGTTGTTTTATTTAGATTATCACGAGGCGATTTAGTTCATCTGAATAAACCCCCGGCCGTTGAGGAAGCAGTGGATTTACCGTGTATAAAAAAAAAAATAAAAAAAAACCAGTTGCTCGCATGATATTGGCAGAGTTAATATATTCGAGGTGGGAATTTTCAGAGCATGAATTTTGAAGGATTTAAGTGTAGCAAATTTTCACTGACCGTTTATGATCGTCCCCCCCGTTTCGTTTCCCTCTCTCTCTCTCTCTCTCTCTCTCTCTCATTAATAACGTAACCAGAAGGAGAAAAGTAAGAACAATCTGGCCTTATGCAGCTGCCTCGAGAACGTAAACGAAAGAAAATTTTTGAATAAATGTGAAATAACATGCTGCTGGTGAGAATTTTGGCCGTGTGGAGAGGATGGAGAGCGAGAGACTAACGAGGAGAGTGCGTGTGATTGAGGTGGAGGGGGGAGGAGGCCGAGCATGAGATGGACGGAATGGAGAGGTACATGAGAGGGGGTGGTGTGAGCTGGGGGTAGGACAGTGAAATGGGGGACAAGACGACATGGAGGCGATTTGTTTGTGGCCACCCCGTACGGGATTAAGGCGTCTGGCAATAAAGAGATACATAATTGAATTTCACTGTATCCCAAAAATAACACGCATTATAGGTACATTCAAATCCATAAAAAAACGCACTAGATTATAAGGAAAATTTGCAAAGATACATAATCCTTACTAATTAGACAAATCATTATATATATTCTTGAAGTGGTAAATGTTGATCATTCTGGAGCCACCTCTTCATATAGCAACTTCCTTCCTTTAACCCCAAACGATATTATTATCAGCAGGTGTGCCTGCTGAGGTAGATGGGAATGGGAGTGCGTTAGTGGACATTTATGCTGGGAGGGGGTTGGTGATAGCCAATACCCTCTTCAGGCATAAAATGATCCACAGGTATACCGTACATGGCGAGTGATGAGAAGGGTGGGTGGTGAACTGAATGAAAGGAAGGCAATGATTGATTATGTGTGTGTGGATGAAAGGATGCGAAGATGTATAATGGATGCAAGAGTTTATAGAGGTTGGGGGAGTGGACTTTCTGACCACTACTTGGTGGTGGCCAGAATCAAGGTCCAATTAGAATGGATGAATAGAAGAAGGGAAAGACGAGAGGAAGGAGTAGTTGCAAGGAGAGTGGAAAGGTTACAAGAGGATGAGAAAAAGGCAGAGTATAAGAGAGAAGTGGAGGAACGATTGGGCAAATATAAATTGGAGCAGATGGGAGACGTGGAAGGTGTGTGTAGGATATTTGCAGAAGAAATATGTGCAGCATGTGATGTGGTGTGTGGAAGGAAGAGAAGACGGAGGGGGGTGCAAGGAACATCGTGGTGGACTGAAGAGGTGAAACAGGCTGTGGCACAAAAGAAGAAAGCATACAATGAATGGATGAGAAATAGGGGCGTGGAAGAAGTTGAGAGGCGGAAGAGAGAGTTATATGTAGAAAGAAAGAGAGAGGTGAAAAGATTAGTAAGAGAGAGTAAGAAGAGAGTGGATGAGGAATTTGGAAGGAATTTGAGTGTAAAGTGGAGGGACTGTAAGAAAATGTTCTGGAAAGAAGTGAAAAGAGTAAGACAGGGTGGAAGTGAAGTTAGCAGGGGAGTGAAAGATAAAAATGGTAGATTACTAGTGGAGAAGGGAGAAAAAGTGAGCAGATGGAGAGAACACTTTAAGGAATTGTTGAACGTAGATGATGGAAGTAATGCGAGTATAAGTGGCTGGGAGAAGGAGGGAGGTGAGAAGACAGGAAGAAATCAGTAGGATAGAAGTTGTGGAAGGAATGAAGAAAGTTAAATCGGGGAAAGCCCCAGGAATTGATGGAATGTGTGGTGAAATGCTGAAGCATGGGGGAGAGATAGTAGTAGAATGGATGTGGAAGATGTGCAGATTGGCCTGGGAAGAAGGTAGAGTCCCGGAGGATTGGAAGTCAGGTATAATTATTCCCTTGTACAAAGGAAAAGGGGAAAAAGAAGTGTGTGGTAATCATAGGGGCATTTGTCTTCTTAGTATAATAGGAAAAGTGTATGGTAGGATACTTATTGACAGAGTTAGAGAAAGAACAGAGAAATTAGTTGGAGAAGAACAGGGAGGCTTTAGGAAGGGAAGAGGTTGTGTAGATCAGATATTCACTCTTAGATCTTTAGTGGAAAAGTTTCTAAAGAAGAGAAAGAAGTTGTGTGCGGCTTTCATGGATTTGGAGGAAGCATATGACAGGGTGGATAGACAAGGATTGTGGAAAGTGTTACGAATATATGGAGTAGATGGGAAGCTGTTGAATGCTGTGAAGAGTATGTACGATGGTGCGAAGGCCGCAGTGCGTGTGGATGGTGAACTAAGTGAATTTTTCTCTTTGAAAGTTGGGTTGAAACAGGGATGTGTCATGTCTCTATGGTTGTTCAATCTGTACATGGATGGGGTAATAAAAGACGTACAAGGTAGGGTAGTGGATGTTGGAGTGGCCCTGGTGAGAGAGGTTAGTGTTTGGAAACTCCCTGTACTGTTGTTTGCAGATGATACTGTGTTGTTGAGTGAAGACGAAGGGGAGCTGCAAGGCTTGGTGGATGAGTTTGGGAGAGTGTGTAAGAAACGGAATCTAAAGGTGAATGCAGGGAAGAGTAAAGTGATGGTCTTTGAGAAAGGTGAAGTCAGTGAATGTACAGCGAGGTAGGATGGTGAGGAATTGGAAAATGTGAGTACGTTTAAGTACTTGGGTAGTGTGATGAGTAAGGATGGAGGTTTGGCGGGTGAAGTGCTTGAAAGGGTACAGCAGGGAAGAAAGGTTGCTGGTTCTTTGAAAGCAGTGATAAGAAACAGGGAAGTGAGCATGGAAGTGAAAAAGTTACTACATGACAGTATTGTGATACCAATTCTAACGTACGGAAGTGAAGCTTGGACGTTGTTGGAAGGACACAAGTCAAGAGAGAGCCGTGGAAATGAGTTAATTAAGAGGAGCCTGTGGAGTCACATGGAGAGACAGGCTGACGAATGAGGATATAAAGGAGCGTTGTGGTGTGGATGTGGATGTGATAGGAAGCGTTATGAGGAACACACTGAGGTGGTTTGGCCATGTGGAGAGGATGGAGGGTGAAAGACTGACGAAGAGAGTGTATGTGAGTGAGGTGGATGGGGGAAGAGGGAGGTGGAGGCCGAGGATGAGATGGAGGGATGGGGTGGAGAGGTATATGAGAGAGGGGTGTGTGAGTTGGGAGCAGGGCAGTGAAATGGCGGGGGACAGGGCGACTTGGAGGCGATTTGTTTGTGGCCACCCCAAACGGGATTGAGGCGTCTGGCAATAGGTAGATAGATAGATAGATTATTATTATTATTATTATTATTATTGTTCTCCTTCTTGTTCTTCTTCTTCTTATTATTGTTGTTGTTCTTGTTATTACTATTATATAATTATTTTTATTATTATTATTATTATTTAGCACAGGAGAGAGATTAGGACATTTCTTTCTTCTACATCTGTGGCAAATTATTCCACATGTTTTACGACATTTACTTCTCTGCAGTTTATATTTCATTAAGTTTACCTCCTCGAAGCAGTGTTCCATTTTTATTTTTTACCGGTGAAGCTAGATGAAGGTTATATATTTTCCCGTGTCTGTCTGTGACCACGATATCTCACAAAGTAGCTATCGGAGTTTAATAAAATTTGGTGTACAGATTTGCAGAGGGTCAAGGAAGAGTTGATTAGATTTTGAGGTGGATTCGGGTGCGGGTGCGGGAGTGAGTCGTGAATTATGTTGGCGTTCGTGGAGGTATGCACTCTCTAATGCTTTCTAGTACTCTGGGACCTGAAGTATGGAGATGTAACATAGGAGCCACACACACACACACACACACACACACACACACACACACACACACTCACACACACACACACACACACACACACAGAGGTGGGTGCCCTCTAGTACAGAGGTGACCCACTCATACTCTCCAGGTGACTCTCAAATCGTACCCATAAGAGAGAGAGAGAGAGAGAGAGAGAGAGAGAGGAAGTGCAGTACAGGACGGGGAAGGATGATATTATTGAGAATGGTTGTGGTGAGAGAGAGAGAGAGAGAGAGAGAGAGAGAGAGAGGATTTATAAACGGTTAGATTGTGGTGAGAGAGAGAGAGAGAGAGAGAGAGAGAGAGAGAGAGAGAGAGAGAGAGGATTTATAAAAAGGGTTAGATCGTGGTGAGAGAGAGAGAGAGAGAGAGAGAGGATTTATAAAAAGGGTTAGATCGTGGTGAGAGAGAGAGAGAGAGAGAGAGAGAGAGAGAGGATTTATAAAAAGGGTTAGATTGTGGTGAGAGAGAGAGAGAGAGAGAGAGTTCATTGCTCAAGGTCAAGTAATTACAGTACTCAACCAGTGACGTCACACAAGGTACTGCCTCTCTCTCCTTCTCTCTCTCTCTCTCTCTCTGTTCGCCTGTCTGAGTAGGCTATGTAAGTGGATATGTGTTCATGTGGGTATATGTGTGAATGTGCATGTGTGTATGTGAACGATTATATATGACCCTTGCCATGTACGTGTGTATGTGTGTGTGTGTTTATCCTATGTAAGTGAATGTGTATATATGAGTGTCTTGGTGTGTACGTGTTTCTGTATTCCTGTACGTGTGTGTACTTATGTGTGTGTGTATATAAGTTTATTCATTTCCATATGTGACTGTGTGTGTGTGTGTGTGTGTGTGTGTGTGTGTGTGTGTGTGTATAGGTGTGCGTGCACGCGCGTGGCCACAGGTTTCCGTCACCTGGCGTTCTCGTGTTGCATCTGCACGCGCGTCCACGTGTACGTACGTGCGTGTACGTGTGCGTCTGTGTGTAGTTTTTGGTGCATTAGTTTGGATCTGTGTGTGTATGTACACCAGTGTATGTATATCTGTATGTACGCGTGCACGTTTAGAAGTATGTGTGCGTGTGTATGTATTCATGTGCGTTTTTATGTATATATATACGTTTGTGTGCATGTTTATATGTAGAGTGATGTGTAGGTGTATGTATGTGTAGGTTACATGTGCGTTTGCGTATTTGTGTGTGTATATGTGTTTATGTGCTTATGTGTATCTGTATGTGGTGTAGTTATGTGTAGTTTTGTGTACGTGTAGATGGCTGGAGCATATGTGTGTGTGTGTGTGTGTGTGTGTGTGTGTGTATGTGTGTGTGTATGTGTGTGTGTGTGTGTGTGTGTGTGAGTGTGTGTGTGTATGTGTGTGTGTGTGGATCAAGCACATGGAGGGAAATAGGGAGGGGGAAAGGGGTGGGGGGGCAGGAAGGAACCCGCCCCCCCTTGCCAGGATAGTGGGTAGGGGTCAGTGCTCGAGAGAGAGAGAGAGAGAGAGAGAGAGAGAGAGAGAGAGAGAGAGAGAGAGAGAGAGGATAGTTAGAGAGGATAAAAGGATATAAATGGCAGGATTGAGAGAGAGAGAGAGCTACTGTGTGTGTGTGTGTGTGTGTGAAAGTATTTATGTGTATATCTTATGTAAATATATAAGTGAGGATTATGAACTTGTGTATATGTGTGTTTGGGGTGTAGTTCATGTGTGTGTGTGTGTGTGTGTGAGAGAGAGAGAGAGAGAGAGAGAGAGTAGTGTACCTTAAAAGCACTGAAGCATTGGACAGGTGATGTACTCCCCCCCCCTACGGTACCACAATTACCACAACTACCACCACCACGCCTTAACCACAATCTACCTTATGATACTGTCTCTACTATAACTACCAACATTTCTCATACTATTTCTCCTACTACCACTACTACTACTACTACTGCTACTACTACTACTACCACTATTACTACTACTACTACTACTACCACCACCACCACCACCACCACCACCACTACTACTACTACTACTACTACTACTACTACTACTACTACTGCTGCTGCTACTGCTGCTATCACCACCACCACCACCACCATTACTACTACTACAACTTCTACTACTACTACTATCTTTTTCACATTAGGTAAAGTGTGGGTTCATCATCACTACTTTCTAATTAAAGGTAGTTGTTGCAGCTGCTTCCTCTCTCTCTCTCTCTCTCTCTCTCAAAGTATCAAATATCTTCTATTATCGACGTCCTAAGGGGGGGCAGACCTCCCCCCAGACCCCCCCAATCATGCTAGGCCTTACTCCTCCCCCCAGAAGCCCCCCAGATGCGGTTTTAGGGGGTTAGGGAATTTTAGACCTTAAATAGATAGGCTTTAAGGGTGAAAATTCCTGTTTGTTTACATTCTGGGGGCGCGTCTTCCCAGCTGACACGTGCTTGGGTGAGTTGCCAGATTCGCCAGATATCCTAATTAACTTTTTTTTTTTTTTCAAGGAACCTCCATGTCGATTTATTTTGATTTTTGGTTTCCATGGAGAATTGAAGAGGTTTTGGATTTGCATGGGTGTGAAATGTTGAAAAGGGAAAAGGAAAAATAAAATGATGAGTTAGGTGGAGATGGCAGTATGAAGGCAGGTGTGCGCGCGCAAAGAGCGTACGCGTGCTCACAGGTGGTCAGGAGGGTAGGTTACTCTCTCTCTCTCTCTCTCTCTCTCTCTCTCTCTCTCTCTCCACAACATCCCTCACCCTCCTCTTCCTCCCTTCCTCTCTACCTCTTTCCTTCAATCTTTTCTTCCCAACTTCCTTACCTGCTCCGTCTTTCTCTCCTGCCGTCCTGCCTACAGTACATTCTCTCTCTCTCTCTCTCTCTCTCCACAACATCCCTCACCCTCCTCTTCCTCCCTTCCTCTCTACCTCTCTCTCTCTCTCTCCACAACATCCCTCACCCTCCTCTTCCTCTCTTCCTCTCTACCTCTTTCCTTCAGTCTTTTCCTCCCAGCTTCCTTACCTGCTCCTCCATTCTCTTCTGCCGTCCTCTCTTACCTACAGTACATCATCTCTCTCTCTCTCTCTCTCTCTCTCTCTCTCTCTCTCTCTCTCTCTCTCTCAGATATATAGACTTCCAACTCTATCATATACCTTCTCATTTTTTAAGATGCCTCTCATAGGATAGGTTACGAGCAAAATATTAAGCTTTTAAAATGGAGTGAGGTAGTGTGGTGTGGTGTGATTGTGTGGTGTGTGGTAGTGTGGTGTGGTGTGATAGTGTGGTGGTGTGTGGTGTGGTGTGTGGTGTTGTGGTGGTGTGATGGTGTTTCTTGGTGTGGTAGGGTGGTGGTGTGTGGTAGTGTGTGGTAGTCTGCCTAACCTCGCTTACCATATGGCGTATCAGGTTATATCACACCTGCCTTACCCTGCCTCACCCACACCCTGCCTCACCCACACCCTCCCTCACCCACACACTGCCTCACCCACACCCTACCGTACTCACACCCTGCCTCACCCACACTCTACCACACCCACACCCTGCCTCACCCACACCCTGCCACACCCACACCCTGCCACACCCACACCCTGCCTTACCCACACCCTCCTCACCCTCACCTTGCCACACCGCACCCTGCCTCACCCACACCCTACCTCACCCGCACCCTACCACACCGCACCCTACCACACCCGCACCCTGCCACACCCACACCGTCTCACCCACACCCTGCCTCACCCATAACCTGTCTCACCCACACCCTGCATTACCCACCCCCTGCCTCACCCACACCCTGCCATACCCACACCCTGCCTCACCCACCCCCTACCTCACCCGCACCCTACCACACCCACACCCTGCCTCACACTTCACACACACACACAGGCTCCTATGACTCACTCAGATGAAGGAAATCGTCGTCTTGAATATATTAAAAAATTTTCCGGGCATACGGGTGATAAAATAAGAAAAAAAACGAAAGAAAACAATATAGCCAGCCACAGTACTCCTTGTGTCATATGTCTTCGCTCAGTTTCCCGTAAAGCTTCGTCTCTCTCTCTCTCTCTCTCTCTCTCTCTCTCTCTCTCTCTCTCTCTCTCTCGTTCTTAATACCTCCAGAAAGAACAGAAAATAGCCACAATAATCGTCTTTTTTCATAATGTTTCGTCTCAATACCACTTAGTTTCATTTCTACCTCCAGGTATTTTCGCTCACCTGGAAGTGGGTCATAGGAGCCAAAAAATAAACCAAAAAAACTATATATGCTTCCACCCCATGTTGCATAAATATTCGTTTCACTTCCCATAAAGTTTCGCTCGACAATAATTCCCTTTACATCAACTTCGAAAAAAAAAAAATCCACTTGTTGCATAAATCTTCGCTCATCTTCCCATAAAGATTCGTTCGACAATAATTCCTTTACATTTACTCTGAAAATCCACTTGTTGCATAAATCTTCGTTCCTCTTCCCACAAAGTTTCGATCAAGGCCTAATAATTGCCTTGCCTCTTCACTGTAAACTTATAGTGTTCATAATTGTTCGTCTACGTGTCAGAATTGTACGTTGTGTGGTGAACAGGTGATAATTTTGAGTGACGATTATATCCGTACATACATATACATACAGACATGCGTACATACATACATATAGATACACATACGAACGCACAGACATGCATATATATACACATAGATAAACAGATAGATAGCAGAGGCAGACGGACAGACACACAGTAGATAGATAAGTAGATAGCAGAGATAGACATACAGATAGACAGCGGACAGTAAGACAGATAGATAGATAGATAGGGAGGTACACACACACACACACACACACACACACACACACACACACACACACACACATTTAAAGAAAACGGATTCAAATCACACTAACACTGAAATAATCACACAATTACTCCCACATACCTTACACTGGCGACGCAGGAAGTCAATCCCAACCGTGATTATATTTAAATGATAAAGACTTGCCCTTTGACCCCCTAATTAGGTCATTAACAGTGTAATTAGGTGGATTTATTTGAGTAATTATGTATCATTATTGTTTATTTTTTCGACACATACGGGTCTATACTTTTGGTGAGAGAGAGAGAGAGAGAGAGAGAGAGAGAGAGAATCCTTGTTCAAAACGAGGCTGTACCATTCTGAGAGAGAGAGAGAGAGAGAGAGAGAGAGAGAGAGAGAGAGAGAGAGAGAATCCTTGTTCAAAACGAGGCTGTACCATTCTGAGAGAGAGAGAGAGAGAGAGAGAGAGAGAGAGAGAGAGAGAGAGAGAGAGAGAGAATCATTGTTCAAAACGAGGCTGTACCATTCTGAGAGAGAGAGAGAGAGAGAGAGAGAGAGAGAGAGAGAGAGAGAGAGAGAATCCTTGTTCAAAACGAGGCTGTACCATTCTGAGAGAGAGAGAGAGAGAGAGAGAGAGAGAGAGAGAGAGAGAGAGAGAGAGAGAGAGAGAATCCTTGTTCAAAACGAGGCTGTACCGTTTTGAGAGAGAGAGAGAGAGAGAGAGAGAGAGAGAGAGAGAATCATTGTTCAAAACGAGGCTGTACCATTCTGAGAGAGAGAGAGAGAGAGAGAGAGAGAGAGAGAGAGAGAGAGAGAGAGAGATGGGAGATCACCCTTGTTCAAAAGAGACTGTACCAATAATAATAATAATAATAATAATAATAATGTTTTTCTCTTACCTGTTCGATCAGAGCAAAGGACATTGGGCTGAAATGGGGTTTATTTATTTATTTATTTATTTATTTACATATTTTTGGGCAAGAGGATCAATAAAACTTTCCTTTTTTTTTTATATGAAAGTAAAATTTTTAAGTCATTGTTAACCGTCATCCTCATGTCTTATTATATATTTTCTACCAGTCTGTCTATCTATCTATCTATCTGTCTCTGTCTATCCATCCATCCATCCATCCATCTATAGCCAGACGCCGTAATCCCGTAAGGAGTTGCCATAAACAAATCATCCCCACGTCGCCCTGTCCCCTGCCATTTCACCGCCCTCCCCCTAGCTTACACCCCCCTCTCACTAGGCAAAAAACTTAACGTATATATATATATATATATATATATATATATATATATATATATATATATATATATAACTTGTAGCATAATTAGGCCATGTGGAGAGGATGGAGAGTGAGAGACTAACGAGGAGAGTGTATGTGAGTGAGGTGGAGGGGGGTAGAGGGAGGGGGAGGCCAAGGAGGAGATAGGGATGGAATGGAGAGGTATATGAGAGAGGCGTGTGTGTGAGCTGGGAGCAGGGCAGTGAAATGGCGGGGGACAGGGCGACATGGAGGCGATTTGTTTTTGACCACCTCTTACGGGATTATGGCGTCTGGCAATAGATAAGAGAGATATTAATAATTAGGCCATACATTAAGGCGTCTAATGATAACTCTACCACGTCGGTGATTCCAATAGGGCAGCTAGTGTGGAGATTTACATTCAAAGGGGTCTTGTATTTTACCGCAGTTCCCCCGTCTTCTTTGGCCCGTTGTACAGTTGCCCCATGAAGTGATGCCAGACTGCACTGTACGCAAGATTTAGGTCAGTGATAATGTACATATTCTTCCTTATATCTGTCATACTCTTCCTTATATCTGTCATACTCTTCCTTATATGTCATACTCTTCCTTATATCTGTCATACTCTTCCTTATATCTGTCATACTCTTCCTTATATCTGTCATACTCTTCCTTATATCTGTCATACTCAACCTTATATCTGTCATCTGCCATCACTTTTTGCGGCGACTGTACATGGGTAAAAAGTGCTCCTGTACAGAATTTAAATTAGGTCGTGTTCTGGCCGGTAGGGGGCAGGCAGGTCATTATCTCTCGCTATTTCTGGGATCCCGCGAGAATTTCCGAGAACGTGAAATTGGCGGGAATTACGAGAGGGTCGATATGAAGGCGATTACCGTGAGAGGGATTTACGGCGATTCATTCTTAGCGCGGATTACATGACGTGGTGGTTAAGTGGAGGGACTGTACTGAGTGGAGGGATTTTACTGAGTGGAGGGACTGTACTGAGTGGAAGGATTTTACTGAGTGGAGGGACTGTACTGAGTGGA
>NC_136976.1:4445000-4450000 GCF_032717465.1 Coenobita brevimanus
CAGACAGAGACAGAGAAAGAGACAGACAGACAAAGAGAGAGAGAGAGAGACAGACAGACAGAAAGAGAGAGAGAGAGAGAGAGGGGGTGGCTCACCATCATATCATGTCTCATCCTTCGATCGATAAGGTTTCTGTGCAGGTGAGAGAGAAAAAAAGTGAGAGAGAGGGGAGAGAGAGAAAAAAGAGAGAGAGGGGAGAGAGAAAAGAGAGAGAGGGAAGAGAGAGAGGGGAGAGAGAAAAGAGAGAGAGAGGGGAGAGAAAAAAGAGAGGGGAGAGAGAGAAAAGAGAAAAAAAGAGAGAGGGGAGAGAGAGAAAAGAGAGAAAAAAAAGAGAGAGGGGAGAGAGAAAAGAGAGAGAGGGGAGAGAGAAAAGAGAGAAAAAAAGAGAGAGGGGAGAGAAAAAAGAGAGAGGGGAGAGAGAAAAAAGAGTGAGAGAGGGGAGAGAGAAAAAAGTGCGAGGAGAGAAAAAAGAGAGAGGGGAGAGAGAAAAAAGAGAGAGGGGAGAGAGAAAAAAGAGAGAGGGGAGAGAGAAAAAAGAGAGAGGGGAGAGAGCAAAAAGAGAGGGGAGAGAGAAAAGAGAGAGACAAGGGGAGAAAAAGAGAGAGAGGGGGAAAGGGAAGAAAAAGAGTGAGAGAGAGAGGAAGAGAGAGAGGGAGAGAGAGAGAGAGAAGAAAAAAGGGAAAGAGAGGGGAGAGAGGGAAAAGAGAGAGAGAGGAGAGGAAAAAAAGTGAGAGAGGAGAGGAAAAAAAGTGAGAGAGGAGAGGAAAAAAAGTGAGAGAGGAAGGGTGAGAGAAAAAAAAAGAGAGAGGGCGGGAGAGAGGAATGAGAGAGAGGGGGAAAGAGAGTGAGAGAGGGGGGGGGAGAGAGAAAAGAGTAAGAGAAAGGGAGGAGCAAAGCGAGTGAGACGGAGGGAAGAGAGAAAAAAGTGAGAGAGAGAGAGAGAGAGAGAGAGAGAGAGAGGGAGAGAGAGAGACGGGAAGGAGAGAAGAAAAAGTGAGACAGGGGAAGAGAGATAAAAAGAGAGAGAAAAGTGAGAGAGAGAGAGAGAGAGGGGAAGGAAAGAGAGGTGGAGGAGGAGGAAGGAGGGAAAGGAGAAAGAAAAAAGAGAGAGAGAGAGAGAGATGGAGGAGAAGAGGAAGAGGGAGGGAGGGAGGGAGGAAAATGAAAGGAGGGAAGAGGAGAGGAAGGGAAGGAAGGAAGGAGTGAGAGAGTTGGTTGAAAGGTCACACACACACACACACACACACACACACACACACACAGTTTATTTTTGCATATAAGTAGGTAGCAAGTTGTAGTTTATCTATCTATCTGTCTGTCTGTCAATCTATCTATCTGTGTATCAGTATTCGTGTGTATCTCCCTCTCTCTCTCTCTCTCTCTCTCTCTCTCTCTCTCTCCCCGCCTCACTTCACCGTCACCAGACTATAAAATTTAATAAAAAGATCAATATATAATAGACTCAGAATTCAACAGACCAAGACGCCGTTGTTATTATTATTATTATTATTTTTTTTTTTAATTATTATTGTTATTATTATTTTAATTATTTTTATTATTATTATTCTCGTCGTCGTTCTCATTATCATTATCATTATTATAATTATTATTATTATTATTATTACTATTATTATTATTATTATTATTATTACTATTATTATTATTATTATTATTATTATTATTACTACTACTACTACTACTACTACTACTACTACTACTGCTACTACTACCACTACTACTACTATTACTACTGCTCCTACCACTACTACTACTACTAAAGTTATATTATTATTATTATTATTATTATTATTATTATTATTATTATTATTATTACTATTATTATTATTATTATCACCATCCATCTCTTCCTCCTCCTCCTCCTCCTCATCATCATCATCATCATCATCACCACCACCACCACCACCATTTCCAACCCAACTTTAAACCAACCTTTTTGCCATCAGAGAGAGAGAGAGAGAGAGAGAGAGAGTAAACACTGTGCAGTAAACATTTGGTTCCACATCCACCCAGTGTTATTTCCACTCCACCTGTGAGATTGTACCTTGCCCACCCTTTCTCCTCTGACGCACGTCCCGAAAAAGTGACGAAAATTAATGTGGTGGTGATGGTGGTGGTTGTGGTGATAGTGGTGGTGGTGGTGGTGGTGGTGGTGATGGTGGCGATGATGATGATAGTGGTGGTGGTGATGATGATGGTGGTGGTTGTGGTGGTGGTGATGGTGGTGGGGGTGGTGGTGGTAGTGGTGATGATGATAGTGGTGGTTGTGGTGATGATGGTGGTGGTGGTGTTGGTGATGATAATGTTGCTGGTGGTAGTAGTGGTGATGGTGGTGGTGGTGGTTGTGGTGATGGTGGTGGTAGTAGTGATGATGATAATAATAATAATAATAATAATAATAATAATAATAATGATAACCCAACCCCAGTATTTCTTAGTGTTCAGCCTCTCTCTCTCTCTCTCTCTCTCTCTCTCTCTCTCTCTCTCAAAAATAATAATCGATCAGAAACAGGGGAAATATTTGAACGAAACTGAATCCAGGTGGATTTGTTCACTTAATCCAAAGCCCTTCCACTATAGACCATTTTCCAGTCATGATTTTTAAAGTGATCCCCCCCCAAAAAAAAAAAAATAATAATAATAATAAAAAAAGTGAAAGGAAGGTAGATACGGCTTTGATATTTTAGTACATGTTATATTCTGGACTCTTATCCGTTAGGGCGCGTCCATATTGGTACTCGAACATGTTTTGGCGACGCAGCTGGCAACATGTTTGGGTATATGTATGCAGCAGTATTTCGACAGATGTATGTATATATGTTTCAGTGCAGCTTCGAACACAGGCAGCAGAGGTGATGGGATAAGTGCGTCCATACCAGGCCGCTGAGACTTCATGCTGCTGCCAACGTGATCCGGACGCTGCTGTTCCCTACTTGTGTACAGCGTGTTCGTTATTGCGTTGCTTACATCTTGCCGGCAATTGTTTGAGCACACGTGTGGACGCGCCCTTATGCGATATTTGGGAGCATGACCCCCCCCCAAATGATTCCCAGGGGGTGTCAGTCCGTTCGAAATAAATAAATAAATAAATAGGTAGATAATAAAACTTTCCGAAATAGGTGGAAGGGAGAACACGTATTTTGAAATTAACGGATTTTGAATTTGGCGCTCTGTTATCTTGTTTTTTTGTTTTTTCTTGGAGGGAACAATCTTGCGAGCTCCTGGCCTTGGGTTCCTTCTTCCTTGCATACAAAAACAAAAACAGTCTCGATACGTATGGCACGTTTGTGTATGCAGCTTCCCGTTTTCTATGAATGTACCGGAAGAAAATGCGAATCTTTATTTAATGTACTTATTTATTTATTTTATTTACTTATGTATTTATTTATTTGTTTATGTACTTATTTATTTATTTATTTATTTAAGTACTTATTTATTTATTTATTTATTTAAGTACTTATTTATTTATTTATTTATTTACGTACTTATTTATTTATTTATTTATTTACGTACGTATTTATTATTTATATATATATTTATTTGTACTTATTTATTTATGTACTTATTTTTATGTACTTATTTATTTATTTATTTATTTATGTACTTATTTTTATATACTTATTTATTTATTTATTTATTTATGTACTTATTTTTATATACTTATTTACTTATTTATTTATTTATGTACTTATTTTTATTTACTTATTTATTTATTTATTTATTTATGTACTTATTTTTATTTATTTATTTATTTATTTATTTATGTACTTATTTTTATTTACTTATTTATTTATTTATGTACTTATTTATTTGTTTTTATTTTATTTATTTATTAGGACAATTTCTTAAAGCTGAATTCTCTCTCTTGCAGTTTTGTCCCAAATTCGAGACGAAAAAATTTTATATATATATACCAATGAAGCTGAAAATTTGGCTTTTGTGTGTGTGTCGTAAATAAGGATAATTTGACTGTGTGTGTGTGTGTGTGTGTGTGTGTGTGTGTGTGTGTGTGTGTGTGTGTGTGATTCAATATGAGTTCGATGTGTGAGCCAGGTTGAAGAAATTTACACACACACACACACACACACACACACACACACACAATATAAATACACAAGTGACGATGCAAAAAAAACAAAAAAAACATCAATCCTTTTCAAAAAAACCCAGTCAGGAAAATTCGGTAGCTTTTAAAATTCGACTCTTCCCGTTTGCAATAGTTCTTATATACTTTTTTTTTTTTTTAATTTATAGTTTCGTGAAGCCAAAATCCATATATCCATCGGACAACTTTCGTCTCTCGGCAAACTTCCGTGTTGGAGCCGAGTCGAATGTGCTCTTCGTGTCCAAGATGGCCGCGTTTTGTTTATCCCTTCCCTGCGCGCCCGTCCCCTCCCGCGTGAGGGACTGTTCCATATTTACAAACGTTTTTCCAGTCCCATTTATTTCCAAGGGTTGTCTGATGCTTCCTTAGCCTTTATCATTCTTTTTCTGTGCCTGCCCTCCTCTCTTCGTATTTCTCCCATCTTTCCTATCACTTCTTATTGCTTTTCTTTCCTTTACAGGTGGCTTTACATTGAGTGACAAGTCAAATGGTTTTCCTGTAAGCCTAGGAACCATTTACAACGCTGGGTGGTAACCATATAACCCTCCTTAGCCTTTATCTTTCTTTTTCTGTGCCTGCCCTCCTCTCTTCCTATTTCTCCCATCTTTCCTGTCACTTCTTATTGCTTTTCTTTCCTTTACAGGTGGCTTTACATTGAGTGAGAAGCCAAATGGTTTCCTGTAAGCCAAGAAACCATTTACAACGCTGGGTGGTAACCA
This sequence comes from Coenobita brevimanus, assembly GCF_032717465.1. NCBI lineage: Eukaryota > Metazoa > Arthropoda > Malacostraca > Decapoda > Coenobitidae > Coenobita > Coenobita brevimanus. Next base: position 4,449,843 of record NC_136976.1, read on the forward strand.
TATAACCGCCTTTATCATTCTTTTTCTGTGCCTGCCCTCCTCTATTCCTGTTTCTCCCATCTTTCCTGCCACTTATTGCTTTTCTTTCCTTTACAGGTGGCTTTACATTGAGTGACAAGCCAAATGGTTTCCTGTAAGCCAAGAAACCATTTACAACG